>NC_050580.1:193443392-193794841 GCF_011100635.1 Trichosurus vulpecula | reverse complement strand
TGGTCAGCTTAACTGATTATTGGTATTATATACTGTCACCAAAGACTGAACTTGAAAATCGCTATTCGAGTCTGTGGGATGCTGTTACATTTGGAAATGAAATAAATGTGAACTGTGTGAAGAGGAGACTTTTGCTCTGGGGCCCAAAACGAATAAATTGTAATCCTCCCCTTCCCCGCCCCAAAGGGAACTGATTCTAATACATGTACGTATGTAGACTTAAGATTTAAAGGCCCACTGAGAAAATTTCAGAAACAAAATGGAGATTTTCTGAGGATGTTATAATTTTTTCCATTTTCGGGTTAGGGGAGGGGGGAAGGAAAGGAAAAAACCTTTTTCTTTTTTATATCCCCGCCCCTCCCAAGCCTTCACATTTTCTGTGTGGTCTCATGCTCTAATTTTGCATAAGGCTGACCTCAGTGAAAATCACGTAAGAATACAAAATGTTTATATTGAGCTAAAAACTAAGCTCTGAGAATTTTGCTCTTACAAAAATATCAAAGGAAAAGACTTACAGCTAAAATTTCAATTTCACTGCTCTTATGGTGAAGGTTGGCAAGGGCAGTTTGGAGTCTTGTTTGCACCTACAAGAAGAGATTACTGAATTCAGAACCTGTGGAAGCAAGACATCCTCCTGTTTCTCTGCAAACCAAACATGGTAGGGGTTCTTAATCTGGGGTCTATGAACTTTTTTTGACATTTTAATTTTTATTTTTTCTCAAGTACATGTAAACAAAAAAATTTTTAAGTTTTTAAAAAATTTTAGTTCTCTCCCTCTGTTCCTCCCTCCCTGAGAAGGCAAGTAATTTGATATAGATTATACCTGTGTAGTCATTACCCATGTTACAAAAGAAAATGCAGACCAAAAAATCCAGAATAGTGCTTCAATCTGTATTCAGACTCCATCAGTTCTTTCTCTGGAGGGGGCTAGCATTTCTCACCATAAGTCCTTTGGAATTGTTTTGTATCATTGTATTGCTAAGAATAGCTAAAGCATTCACAGTTGGGCACGTAATTTGGCAAAATGGCTCCTAATAATTGCTTTAATTCCATCTTCATTAGAGGTGAATTCACTCTTTATATTTTGATACTGGTAATTTGGTTTTTTTAATTAAACTAATCAATGATTTGTTTTACTGGTTTTTTCCTTAAAACTAGCTCTTAGTTTTATTTATTAATTCAATGGTTTTCTTTCAACTGATTTATTAATCTCTTGGTTTCAGGATTTCCAATTTGGTGTTTAATTGGGGATTTTTAATCAGTTCTTTTTCTAGTTTTATTTTAGTTGTATGCTCTTTCCCAATTTTATTGATGTAAGCATTTAGAGATACAAATTTTCTCCTAAGTACTGTTTTGGCTGCATCCCATAAATTTTGGTATGTCTGTCTGTTTTCATTCTCTTTAATGAAATTACTTATTGTTTCTATGATTTGCTCTTCCACCCAGCTCTGGTCTTTTCATCAGGAATGCTTGAAAGTCTTCTATTTTATTAATATCCATTTTTTCCCCTGAAGAATTATACTCAGTTTTGCTGAATAGGTTATTTCTGGTTGTAATCCTGGCTCCTTTGCCTTCCAGAATATCATATTTCAAACTGATCCTTTAATGTGGAGGCTGCTAAATCTTGTGTGATCCTGCTTATGGCTTCACAATATTTGAATTGTTTCTTTCTGGCTACTTGGAGTATCTTCTCTTTGACCTGGGAGCTCTGGATTTTGGCAGTAATATTTTGGGAGTTTTCATTTTGGGATCTCTTTCAGGAGGTTAACTTGCAAATTCTTTCAATTTCTATTTTACCTTCTGGTTCTAAGATATCAGGGCAGTTTTTCTTAATAATTTCTTGAAATATGATGTCTAGTGACCAGATGCAAAGTGAAGTCAGGAGAACATTGTACACAGTGGCAGCAATACCATATGATGATCAACTGTGAATGATTTAGCTGTTCTTAGCAATACAATGATCTAAGACATTTTCAGAGGACTCATGATGAAAAATGCTATCCATATCCAGAAAAAGAATTGATGGAATCTGAATGTGTATCAAAGTATACTATTTTGCACTTTATTTTTTTTCTTGTCCCCCTCCCCAAACAGTTTTGCTCTGTTTCTTTTTTTACAACATGACTAGTACGCACATATATAGTCTATCAAATTGCTTACTGTCATGAGGGGAGGAGGTGAGGAAGGGAGGGAGCAAATTTGGAACTCAAAAATTTTTTAACATTTTTATTTAAAGTTTTGAGTTCCAAATTCTATCCCTCCCTCTCTCCTCTGAGAGAGTAAGCAATCAGATATAGGTTATACATATGAAATTATGTAAAATATTTCCATATTAGTCATTTAGTACAAGATGACTTGAATAAAAGAAAAAAAATGAAAGAAAGTGAAAAGTAGCATGCTTTAGTCTGCATTCAATCAATATCACTTCTTTCTTGGGAGGTGGATAGTATGCTTCATCATTAGTCCTTTGGGACTGTCTCGGAACATTGTAATGCTGAGAACAGCCAAGTCGTTCATAATTCTTCATTGAACAGTATTGCTGCTACTATATACAACATTCTCCTGGTTCTGCTCACTTTATCAGTTCATGTAAAGTCTTTCCAGGTTTTTCTGAAATCATCCTGCTTGTCATTATAGCACGATAATACTCCATTACAATCATATACCACAGCTTGTTTAGCCAGTCCCCAATTGATGCAGATCCCTTTGATTTCCAATTCTTATCCACCACAGAAAGAGCTGCTATAAATAGTTTTGTACAAGTAGGTCCTTTTCCCCTTTTTTGGATGTCTTTGGGATATAGACCTCAGAGTGGTATTGTTGTATCAAGGTATGCACAGTTTTATAGCCCTTTGGGCACAGTTCCAAATTGCTTTTCAGAATGGTTGGATCAGTTCACAACTCAACTAACAAGGCATTAGTGTTTCAGTTTTCTGACATCTGACATTTTCCCTTTTTGTCATATTAGCCACTCTGATAGGTGTGAAGTCGTACCCCAGTTGTTTTAATTTGCATTTCTCTGATGAATAGTAATTTAGAGCATTTATTCATATGATTATAGCTTTGATTTCTTTGTCTGAAAACTGTCTGTTCACGTCCTTTGACCATTTATCAACTGGGGAATGACTTGTATTTTTATAAATTTGACTCAGTTCTCTATATATTTGAGAAATAAGGGCTTTATCAGAGATACTTAATGGCAAAATTCCCCCCCCCGCCCAGTTTTCTGTTTTTCTTATAATTTTGGTTGCATTGGTTTTATACAATCAAAATTATTTTATATTTTGTAATTCTCTCTATATCTTCTTTGGTCCTAAATTCTTCCCTTATCCATAAATCTGAGAGATAAACTATTCCTTGCTCTCTTAATTTGCTTATGGTATCACCCTTTATGTGTAAATCATGTGCCCATTTTGACCTTATCTTGGTGTGAGATGTTGGTCTATACCTATACCTAGGAACTCAAAATTAAAAAGAAAAACGAATGTTAGAGATTGTCTTTACATATAATTGGGAAAAATAAAATACTCTATTAAAAAAAAAGAAATACAATATCTAGCCTCTTTTTGTGATCACAGCTTTCAGGTAGTAAAATAATTCTTAAATTATCTCTCCTTGAACTATTTTCCAGGTCAGTTGCTTTTCCAATGAAGTATTTCACATTTTCTTCTATTTTTTAATTCTTTTGATTTTGTTTTATTGTTTCTTAATGTCTCCATGGAGTCATTAGCTTACACTTTCCCAATTCTAATTTTTAAGGAATTATTTTCTTTAGTGAGCTTTTGTACCTTTTTCCAACTGGCCAATTTTGTTTCTTAAAGTGTTATTTTCTTCAACATTTTTCTGTGCCTATTTTACCAAGCTATTGAGTCTCTTTCCATAATTTTCTTGCATTACTCTCATTTCTTTTCCTAATTTTTCCCATACCTCTCTTATTTGATTTTTAAATTCCTTTTTGAGCCCTTCCAGGAATTCTTTTTGGGCCTGTAACCAATTCATATTTTTCTTTGAGGCTTTGCATTTAGCTGCTTTGACATGGTTGTCATCTTTTGGGTTTGTGTCCTCAGTTTCTCTGTCACCGTTGTAACTTGTTGCAGTTAGGTTCATTTTTGTTGTTTGCTCATTTTTCCAGCCTATTTTTTGACTTTTAATTTTATGTTAAAGTTGGGCTATCCTCCTAGAGTGGCGGGGGCACTTAAAGGCTTCAGGCCTTTCTTGTTACTTCAGAGCTAGCTCTGTGCTCTGTAGATTTTTTTGGTGTTTGCAAGGTGGCATGATCTAAGGAGAGGTGTGGTCACTACTCTCCTCATCTGTATTCTGGTCTTTACACAGGAAGGGATCTTGTTCCCCTATAGCCACCTGTGCTAGCACCCTTCTAGCCCTGTGACCAGGTCCCCCACTCTCTTGCAACTACAATTCCTACTGCTCCCCTCTGTCTTGGAATTGAGATCAGGGTCACAAGGTCCCTTGGTCACCTGTTTAGCAACCTTCTCTTCTTGCTACTTAGTTCTTAAATCCAACCAGGCTCAATGGTGATGGCAGCTCATGACACCCATGTCAGTGGTTAACTGAAGACATAGAACATGAATACTGGGTTCCAGTAGAATAGTGCTCTAAATGATTTTAGTACTAAACTAATTGTAATAAAAGGAAGAAAGCAACAGCAGTCAGCAAGGGAGTATTACAGATGGATGTGGCAGAGAACACTTGATAAACTAGTTAGTACTCAATGATCTAAGCAAACAGAAATGCTTACAGACGTACTGCCATACGTGAACTCTGTCAATTCATACAGGAGGCAGAATATAACTGGAAAAATCATTGCACTTGGGAGTCAGGAGAGGGCTGGATTCAAATTCCAGCTCTAAACTCAACAGTTATGAGAAATCAGTAGAACTTTGGTTTCCTCATCTGTAAAATGGACACCTACTTCACAGGGTTGTTGTGAGGGAAGAATTTTGTAGACCTTCTAAGTGCTATATAAATCTGAACTGTTGTTCACATTTAATTCCACTATGCCTTTCTGTCCCCAGTTAAGCTAATGTCCATGCTCATTCCTGCTTCTTGCATATGCCTTTGATCTGAAACACTCTCTTCACCTATTCAGATCTTCCAAGGCCCATCCCTTTTCACTGAGCAAGGTTAGAACATTTGTGTTTAGATTCTTTAAATAGGAGCCAAAAATGCATAAGGAATTGTTGCCTTTGCCTGTTTAACTTACTAGTAGACAGGTCACTAACATAGTGATTTAAATATTCACAAAGCTCTTTCCTTATCACAACCCTGTCTGGTAAGCATTGAAAATATTATTATCCCTGTTTACAGATGAGGATGCTGAAGAACAGAGAGGATAAGTGATTTAGTTATGGTTATACAGGTAAGTTTTTCTTAACTTGCTGAGTTTCAGAAGCATCCTAAGCTTTGGAGGTAGGAAGAAAAGGTGTTATGCTTTTAGCAGAGTTTCCACATTTATTTCCTCTCATTATTTACATTCTCCCAAAGATAAAAGACTGGAAAGCTAAAAAAGCGTCAGTGCATACCTGAGTTTCATACCGCCGCCTGGTGCTGGCTGATAGCTTCTCTGGGGCTATAACACTCACATTAGGAACAACTGTTGCTCCGTGTATTTCAAATAAACCTAAAAGAGAATTTCAAAGTAGCTTTATTCGTCTCCACTAAGTGCACAAGAAGGTGAAATACAAATAAATAGAAAACTGACCAAAGACTATATTTGTTTATAGTTACAAACTTAAAGACAATATCGAAGTGAAATCTTCTAAAACCTAATAACCTGTCAGATTTCACTGATGCTGGTACAGAGTCAATGCTGACAAAATTTGACCTAACTTGTATGTAGTTCTATAGAAGCTTAGAAACCCAAATAGCTTCTCTTTGACCTAAATGGGGAAAATTGATGGTATTTAACTCAAATATTCTCTTTTGATTTTACAGAAAACTATTTACATATTAAATTATAGATTTAATTGTTATTCATTTGTGAGGTGGGGAGGATTTAGAATAGAATTGTCTATAAGTGTTCTGTGGGTCAAACTGAGGCGCAGAGAGCTTAAACTCTGCCTAAACTACATAAGTTGTTAGAACAGTTAGGGTTAGCACCCAGGTATATGACATCTAGTCTAATAGTCTGTATACTAAAGGATACTCTTTCTAGGCCAGAGGTTTCAAAGGACAGTAAAACTAATCAAGTAAACTCCACTTTACAGAACAATCTTTTGGAGAAGTTAAAACTGCTTTAATTTTTTGGGGGGTGGGGGAGGGTATTATTAGGAGTTAGCCAAAATCATAGTATAAGCATTGCAAAGCAAACACAGTATCTACCAAGTCAGACACCACAACTACTTTGTTCAGTCTGTAATTAGTAGTAATACCTGAAGCATTAGAAAATGACCCCTTCAGATTTTGCCCTGCAAGATTATCGGAAGCTTCTCTAAAAACAAGCAAACAACAACAACAGTTAGAAAAGTAGCCAAGAAGGCAAAAGCATTCGACATCAATGGAAGTAACAGTCACTTTTCCCACTACAGAAATGCTTTTCCCTTTACCATTAACGTATAAACTCGCATCAATTTTTAGTCAAGAGTAAGTGAAAAAAGGACATAGCATGTCATTTCAAGTGAACTTAAAGAGAAAATACTCCAATTTGTTCAGCTGGATTTTAAAATCCTGGCTTGGCATAAGATGCTAATTTCAATTAACTCTAATAGAAATTCTTTCTGCTTCCTTCACAATACTAGGAAATACTAGTAACAGCATACCCCATCTCATATCTTGGAGGATGCCTATAGGAGAACAGTTTGGTAAATAAAGTCAGTTTTCTCAAAGGTGTGAATGGATGTTCTTTCAAAAAAGCAAATGAATTAAGTTTAAAGCCTCTGAAATATTCAATAGCCTTATATCTTAGGAATAAAGGGAAGTATTCATATTTTATTGATTAATAAAGCAAGCAATTTACATTAAAGATTTAAAATCCTCCGCCACAACTAAATATCACCTGGCATCACGTTTTAATAGTCTCTTGCCAACTTCTTTTAAGTAGTTGACTATTTCTTATTTATTCCTAGTCCCTTGGCTTTTAGTTGTCTGTTACCAAGTGACTTCAGTAACATTACACTGTCACTGCAAAAATTCAGTGCTGAATGCAAGATAGAAACTATTTCTTTGAGGAAGAACCAGATTTAAAAAAAAGGAAAGGATAAATGGGAGAAACTACTATGGTAGAAATGGGCAGAATGGGATTGAAATTAAAAATCCCATGCATATTAAAATAATTTTAGAGGTTTTCCCATTAGATTTAAATAATTTAATACGAGAGTTTACAAACAGATCAGATTGCAGAAAAATATTGACAGGCAGACCCCTGGTCTTACAGATACCTTAAGAATGACAAAATAGATATTGGGGAGCTAATGTATGTGACTAAAGATCAAGAGGAAGGCATGTCCCAAAATATTATAAATTGTCTCATCAAATTACTTCCAGAACTTTCCAAAAGGAACAGAATACATCCATCAAAATCTATTTTGATTGAGCATCACTCTGAAAGAAGGCTCAGAGTGGCCTAATTTAAAAACCAATCTGGGTGTTACACTTATGGAAGCATTTGCATTTACTAGCTTCTATTAGATTACCTGATATTTTTTTCATCACAGACTTTGGTCCTCAGTTTCTGTGCCATGTGATCCACAAGGTCAGATTCTAGTACTCGTTTCTCTGTCTGCCTTTCCTTCTCAAAGGATTTGACCTTATAAGAAGAAATGGAACACAAGTAGATAAGTTGCAGATTTCTGAAGCCAAAAAGTACAATCAATATGAGTTGTAGAAACACTAAGTAACGGCCAACACTAGAATGGTTTTGTCTTACAGACAATATAAAATGATGTCCTTCACTCTGTGTCCCAATAAGGTTAAGGAACAAAACAGCTGGGGATATTTATAAAGCACTTAGCACAGTACCTAGTGTGTATAGGTGCTTAATAAATGCTTTGCTTTTCTTTCCCTTCCATTCATTTTCCACACTAAGCAGTTATGTCACTCTGAAGAAACTCAAACAGTATTCTGCAAGAATCAGTACTTGGCCCTGTATTACTTAACATTTTCAATAATAACTATGATGAGAGAATAGCATGATTATTGTTATGTTTGGGTGATGAGTAATGAGAGGAATCATCAGCTTTTTGATTCAAAATGAACCTTTTATATTAAAGAAGTAGACAAGATCAAGAATGATAAACAAATACAAAGATGATATTGTTCCACCATAGTATAACAAATGATTTAGGTGTGATGTTAGAGATGAGGGTGAATCAGATGATTTCATCCTTTCCATACCAAACATTAAGTCTGTATGATATGTAGATGTAGCTACACTGTAATTCTTAGGCATCTGTAACGTGTATACACTCTAGTTTTAAGTTTCTGGGATATAGGAAATTATCCATATTATAATTTCTGAATTTGCTTTAAAAGCTTGTCTGTGCCTCCAGAAGACTCAGTCAGACTAGAGAAAGCAGGGGAAGTAAGGTGTGTTAGCCTTTGCACTGGTTAGTTCCCTTGTCTGGACTGTCCTTCCTCCTTACCTCTGCCTCTTAGGATCCCTTATTTCCTACAAAACATTGCTCAAGCCCCATTTTATACATAAAGCTTTTCCTGATCCCTCCCAGCTGCAAATTCCTTCTGCCCTCCCCCTGATTTGTCTTGTATATACTTATTTATATATGTGTCTCCCTGATAGAATTTAAGCTCCTTGAGGGCAAGGACTGTTTCATTTTTGTCTTTATATCCCATAGCCTAGCAGAGTGCCTGGCATATCGCAGGCACTTAATAAATGGTTGTTAATTGATCAAAATCTATGTTGTATATTATATTCCACAGTTCTGTTGTATCAGATTACAAATGCTAACTATTCCAAGTAGATGCTGAATTCATGCTTATTTTTTAGTCTTTTAAAAATAGTCAGAAATAAAGCAATAGCCATGAAATACAATAGATTTCCAAAAATGTCAAATAATCCAAAAATGTTGGCATAGCCAACCAGGTCAGTAGAACTTACTAGATCTTTCCTTGGAAAAGAATGAAAAGATAAAAGGAATGACAAAAAAAGTGATATCACAGGTAAAAGTATCTAAAAGGATTCGGATCTAGATCAATTTTTTTTGAGGTATTTCCTCTGGCAAGTACACTATTTCAAAGTGACAGGTAGAGTATAGTGGATTCCAAACTCTATCAAGCAAAGTGCCTGTCCTGCCAGAAAGTGTCTCACAGTCATGCATAGGTTAAGAAATCTGATCACAACTCCACATAATTCCCTAGAATCTTTACCTTTACATGGTTTCCCTCCTTGTCAGAAACAAGAGCCACGTAAGTGATTTCATGATGTCTGCAATACTCCTGCAATTCCTCTTGAGACTGAAACAATAAATAGTAAAAGGCAGTATAAAACACATACCTCAAGTCTTTGATCGATTAAGCAGGAAACATTGGACATGTTACTTGCTTTTATTCTGAAATGAATTACTAAACTTGTTGCTCCTCAGAGTGTAAAACATTCACCAATGAGAGGATCATTGGTCAGGAGGACAACTCTTTTGCTTTCTTAAAAATTAAAAAAATTGTAAATCTCTATTACTAATAGCTTGTTTTAAAAAGTTATATTAAATTTAACACAGTAGCACTAACACTGCCCTACTTGTCTGGGGTCCCTTTTGAACTTCTGCTTTCCCCTTATATTTAAAATGTTTCACTGACACTTTTTTCCTTTTGCATTACTATCACTGAGCTTCACTTTCCTTCAACTCTCCTCTTCCCAAAATAAAAGCCCTGTTTTGTAACAAATAAGTATAGTCAGGCAAGATAGATTCACACATGGGTCATTTCTGAAAGTCTATGCCTCACTCTGTACCTGTGGTGGTCCACCTTTCAGCTAAGCGGTAGGAAGAATGTTTCAATATCAGTCTTCTGAAGTCAAGACCGGTTGCTACACTGGTCAGTTCTTAAGAACTTGAAAGTTAATTTCCTTTACATTACTCTAGTCATTTTATAAAAACAGTTCTCCAGCTTCACTCTGCATCAGTTTCTACAGTTTCTCTGAATCCATCCTTTTCATTCTATTATATTCACATAGCATAATTTGTGGACTAATTCTCCAATTGATGGGCAACCACATTGTTTCCAATTCTTTCCTACAATAAAAGGTGCAGCTATAAATATTTTTGTACATAAGGGTACTTTCCCTCTCTCTTTAACCTCTTGAGAATATATACCTAGTAGTAGTATTGCTGGGTCTAAGGGCATCCTTTGCTTTTAGACACTGAGTAGTCTTTATTTTTACTGATGTTTTGAATGGGTGGAAACAGGAACTGTCACTAGAATTCATGGTGAGTTTCCAAAACCTGCCAACTCTAATAGAAGTTACCAAAATTACATTTTTTCTATATCAAGTGAAAAAACATGAGAAAAATAAAGGCAAACGAGAGGTGACATATAAAAATAGAAACAGCAACAAAAGCTAAAGAAGAATTGATGAGAAAGCTGGAAAACATTTTGTGCCCCGTCCCCCACAGATTTAAACTAGCACCTTAAACCACATACCACAATACATTCCAAATGGATATTCAAGTTAAATAAAAAAGGATACAGCTAAAAAAATGGAGGAAAATTGGTGGAGTTATCACTCACAATTATGGCTTTTGAGAGAATTTTCAAGCAAACAAAAATAGAAGAAATCATTTTAAAAAACTATAATATTTCAATTACATGAAATTGAAAAGCATAAACAACTTGATTGGGAAAAAAAATCAAACCACTGCATCAAATATCTTTGACAAGGGCTTGATATTTAATATATAGAGAGAACACAAATATGTAACACCAAAAACTATTCCTCAATAGATAAATGGTCAAAGAACATGAATATTACTTAAAGAACTTCAAACTATTAACAATTATATGAAAGACTGCTTCAAATCACTAATAATAAAAGAAGTGCAAATCAAAACAATTCTGAACTCTTACTTTACCCTTAGCAAATTGGCAAAATGAGAAGATGGAATGGGAGTAGTTGTAGGAAAACGCCAATACAATGACAATGAAACTGTGAATAGGTCCTATTATTCTGAATAGTAATTTGGAAGTGTATTTAAAATTTTCCGTAGCCTAAACCCAGGGATACACTATTAGTCACGGACCTTAAAGAGATCAAAGAGAGAAAGGTCTATGCCTATATGCCAAAAATATCCATAGCACTTTTTGTTGTAGCAAAGAACTGGAAACAAATTGGAGACACCCTTGGCTGATAGTGGTACATGAATGCAGCATATTAGTGCCCCGTAAGCTTTACCAAAGAGACAAGAACCAGAAAAACAATATACACAGTAACTACAACAATGCAAATGTAAAGAACAATAAGTGCTCTGTAATTATGACAGGGACAACTAGGTTGGCGCAGTGGATAGAGTGCAGACTCATCTTCCTGAATTCAAATCTGGCCTCAGAAACTCACTAGTTGTGTGATCCTGGGGAAGTCACTTAACCCTGTTTACCTCACTTTTCTCATCTGTAAAATGAGCTGGAGAAGGAATGGCAAATGATTCATATCCTTGCCAAGAAAACCCCAAATGGGCTCACAAACAGTTGGACACAACTGAACAACCACAAATTATGACAGTGTAGCCCCTGGAGACAAATTAGAAAGTGTACCTCTCTCTTCTCATTGCAGAGACTGGGGGATAGGAGTATTAAATGTGGCATATGCTATTACAGTTGATGTAATGACTGGTATTGCTTAACTTTTTTCTTTTAAAATCTTCGTTATAAGGGAAGGCATGCTGAGTAGAGAAGTGGGAGGAAGAATATTCAGAAATGAATATGATGTAAAAACAAAAGGTATCCATAAAAATAAAAATAAACTGGGATTAGCAGACACTTGAGCAATCTGCAAATAGTACTGAAGAGGGCCAGTTAATTATTTGAAGGTCTCCCTTTTAGAGGGTAAAAGTAGAATAGAGTTGTCAATATCTGTATGAAATGAGAAACCCAAGGTCAAAAGCCTCAAGCTCTCTAATGACAAGAGTTTTTAGGAAATAGATATAACTAGAAAGAAATATCATCTGGCAGTTTTATAAGGGAACGATAAAATTTGTCATTAATAAATTATTTTTCTGAACCTTCAATATGAAATGTCTTTTCCACCTTACCTGGGACCAGTCATACATGATTTCTGCTGCAATTCCTGCTGTCCAGAGTTTCTGGATGATATTGATGGCCCTTGACATGGACATCTGACCAACACTTACAACTAGTAAGTCACAAGAGCTTATTGTAACCTAGATCAGAAACAGAGACGTTTTATGCTTTGAGGAATCAGGATCTTAGGTTGTGCATATGGGAGCTAAGCTGTAGGGGAGGAGGTCACATTGATTTGAATACTAATTCCTTAACTAGTGTTCCACATTTGGGACTACAAACGCAAGAAGATTTGCAGAATTCTTTATTTCAAAATGACATACTCAAATTTTAGTCTGCTGGGGTTGGTTGGAAACTAAATGACACTCTTAACATCAAAAGGATGTTCCTTCCTTTTGGGAACCTACCTTTTTTCTTGTGTTTCAAAGCAAAAGGACAATTTAAAGCTTTGTAGCTCACATTTGCATTTGTGCACCAGTGTTAGTGAGTTAGAAGAGGCCATGCTATGAGGACGTTAATAGCTATCGTGAGTCAGATCCTAAATTTTCAGGCTACTGTTGCTTTATCTATAGTTCCTTATGAATTACTGCAAAACAGAAAAACACTGCTTTTTGAAATGAAGCAAATCCTTTAGGAAGGTAAAGGCAAGAGCCCAAACTTACTGGTTCTTCCATGTTGGTGACAGCTGCAGATATTTTATCTATAGCTATGCTGACTCCGATAGCAGAAGGAACTGGTCCCAGGGCTTGAGGGCCTCTAAATTGGGGGATCTAAGAAAACAACAGCACAGTCCTGTTGATGAGATGCAACCAACTATTCAACAGATACTGAACCGAATGTCTACCCCTTGTAAGATACCACACACAAACAGGACATCAGAAGTCCAAGAAAAAGTAATGTTTAAAGGGTGACTACTTACCAAATGGTCATATCTGCCACCAGCTGCAAGGATTTCAGGCACAATTTTTTGCCTTCGTTTGATGAATGCAACAAATTGGAAGATTACCCCATTGTGTTGCTGTACTTTATAAACGAGGCCCAAATTGACTGAGACCTACAAAGCCAAAAATCACAAATGTGTCAGGTAGAGAGCCTAAAAATGTAGAACGCGATGCTCAATGTATGTACCTACAACAGGCAGCAAGTTTTGCTATCATGCCTGTTTGACCCTACTATGCTAGATCACCATAATACTAAGTCAAAACAATCCAGAAGTCCCCTGACTGGTCTTGTACACTATTTGAATTAACAACTAATGTTGATATGATGCTTTAAAGTTTGCAAAGCACTTTTATACACATCATCCTATTTGAGTCTCACAACAACCCTATGAGGCAGTTGCTTCAGCTCTTCTCTTCATTTTACAGATGAGGCAACAGAAGTTGAGAGAAACTGAGAGGCTTGCCCAGGGTGGCCTGGCTACTAAGTGTCTGAGAAATAATTTGAACCTAGATTTTGAATTTTTATTTTTCCAGTGCTTCGTCTATAATGCCCCTCCTCACATAAAATCTTATTTTAAACCAAAGGTACTACTGTGCAACAGAAAACAAAAAACTAGGTTAGAAGAATTCTAGGGAAAACAATGACTTGCCAGAAGTAAATCAAATAAAGCTACTGTCTTGGGGCCATTATTACTAATACAAATCAGAAGGGTCAAACAGTTTGCAAACCTTTATGCCAAGCTTCTTCAGAAGTCCAACAACCTCCTCCAGATCTTTCATGCCATGTTTCACCAGCTGGGCAACACCTGTTTTTTGTTTTATAATTGAATTTATTGTTGTAGTTAGATCTTGTAAATCTCCCTTCTGCTCAATAAATTTGTAGAGTCGAAACAGCTGAAAAGTAAATGGCTTCGATTGAGCTTTCAATCAACAGTACTGGAAGAGCCATTAAGCATAGAATCTTGTGTGAACAATGAGACATTTAGGCTCTATTTTTACACCTTAGGTGGGAAGAAATTTTGTGAAAAGTCACAGACATAGTCTTACACATAGTATCTATTCAGGATGCTCCTTTACTGAGAGTTACAAAGCGCTACAGAGAGGATTGAAACACAGGTGCCTTCCCCATCTGGTCTATATTGTCAATTTAGACTAAGGAGGATTAGCACTTCCATAATGAAACTATGTTTTGTCCTACCCCTTTCCTACCCCTTTTCCCATCTTCCCCCCATTCTCTTCTTCAAACTTCACTTTCGGACTATAAGACCCAAAACTGGCTTTAGGCCAGTGGATGAGGAAATGGGTAAGAAGGGACTGACAAAACAAAAAAGACAGTATGAAATACTTCACTTTCATGTAAAGATTACTGCTTTCTTCTTATCTGAATAACTGGCCATAGTATCACATGATAAGAAATTGGAATTACAATTGGTTTAGCTCAATATTCTGCACAATCTGTGTAATCATTTTGACATTTTTATACAGAAACGGGTTCATATTCAAACTGGAAAATGACACTTGCTACAGTGTAGAATAAAGCCTGCTTTAAAGCTTTTAAAAACAATAGTATTAAACATTCTTAATGCATAGAGAAAAGGTTATTAAAAGTCCAAATCCAGTTCCAACATTTGTTCAGGTACTTGTGTTAAAAACAAAATTATTAACAAAAATCTTTTATTGACTTAAACATATTTCTCAATTTAACACATAACCTCGCCCCGCCTAAGACTCCATTCACCATCTTAAACCCAAAGTTGGTCTGGGATTCAGAAACCCTGTTTCTAAAACTGTTTAGCTGTGTGACCTTTACCAAATGGTTTCAATTTCTTCCTTTGTAAAATGAAGGGTTGGAGGAGCCAGTCTCTAAGTTCCCATCCAGCTCTAATGACTCCACATTTTAACCTTGCATTTGAACAGCTTTCTACTATTTGTGAATGGACAGAGATGAATGTATATATACCATACAATGGGAACATCACTTCCAAAACTGGAATAGCTTTTATGCTGAACTTCTATTGCCAGACAAATGATTGAGTTTGTTTTTGCAACTATCCGGGAGAATTTCTTCTCAGGTCTAATTTGTGCACTTAGAGAAACTCTTTTAAAATTTTGTTTTATGAAATATATGGAATATGGAAGCTACAGAATGCAGTGCTATATGTACCCCCAAAAACTTTTGGGGAGATTAACCAAAAGGCTTAACTGAATGTCAATAGAAGCTGAGAAGCTGAATGTGATGATATTTATATTGAATCTTTGTCCTGGGTTGTATCCAATAGGGTTTTGAAGCATCCTGCGCCTGGACTTTTGATGCTCACCACAATCATCCAACTCTCAGTTGGGAGGGTGCTGAGGCTCAGAGAGTCCTTATTTCTCTCAAGTTAGAATCATGTCCGGACTCCTTGCTTTGTCTGCATTGAACTATAAAGGGTGCAACATTATGTCACAGTTCACTTTGTTGAAGTGCTGAGACAGAGACAAAGCCCTGTTCTAGCCCAAGAATTATTCCCTAATCTCCAAGATAGCTCAAAATTAAGATTGGGAACAAACAATGTGCCAGAAAAGCAAGATCTCTCTTCCAATTCTGAAAAGGAGTTGAAAAGAACTTAGAAAGCTCCAAGTGAATTTTCTTAGTTCTGCCCACTATTATAGTACCATATATTTTATTTCAGGAGACTATGACTAGTCCTCTATCTTGGCACAGCCAGGGGGGCTGTACCAAAGCATTGTCTAACAAAAAGGGGCTGTAAAAGAAAGTGACTAGTGACCAGGAAAGAACACGGTGATTACAGTACTTTAAAAAGAACCATGGAGAGACATTCTTTGAGATCACGGTGTTAGTTCCACCCCCTCCCTTAAAACAGTGAGTTGCCATGGTACCCGTTAACACTCATGGGAAAAAAACTGTGTTTGAAAGGTAGTATAAAGTGCTCTTACCTTGCTAGGAAAAGAATATGGTGACATTTTATGGCAGGATAGATTATAGAGTAAGCTATAATAATGTGCTATACACTGTTAGAAGGTACTTACACTGTTAGAAGACAAAGAAAGATTGCAAAATTTAGCTTCTACTTCTCTCCTAGTCAGTTTTTCAGTCTATGCAAAAGAAAACAACATTAAGATGAACAAATTTCAGTTTCCTTGTAGCTGACTCTCAGTGACAATTTCCAGGTTAATCTTTATTTTTTTTTTGGCAGCAAAATTGTTCCCAGTCCTGAAAGGAGGGAGCTTATTCCATGCTTAAAATATTAATCCAAGTATGATTTTACATACAAATGTTCACTAAAGTTATTGTAAAATATGAAAACCCTGATGTAGGCAACTGAAAACAGATCGATGTGCTTGTTAAAAAATGGCTGTTCAAACTTGATTATAGATTAAGGTCTCCAAAAAAGGGTAGACACACTGCAAAAGAAGCATGTAATTTCTTGAATGAAGATTAATTTCATTTGTAATATTGTTGTTTGTCCTTCATTCTCTTAGAGGACCATGACATCAGGGAGGTGATACTATGACATGTAAGTGAATTGGACTTAAATGAGGGAGGGCTATGCAAAGTAACCAGCCTCACTTTCTCCTCCAGAACCATCTGGGTCCAGTGGCAAGATATAGATCAGGATGATTGGAGATGGCCCTGGATGCATTGGGAGACCTTGGCCTTTTTAAGCTAAAGTGTTGCTTGGGTCTCAGTTTGAGGCAATATCCATTCAGTGATCAAGGCTAGGTAAGAAATGAGACAAAAAATGGTCTCTTTTCCCATAGTAAAAAAATAAATCTGGGAGGGGAAGACTATCAGGGTTTCTGGCCAAAACAGAAACAACTGCTACTTACATTCACTCTGAGTCAATCAGGGCCCAAAGGCCTGGGACCTATTGTTGGCCAATCAATGAGAGCCAGAGTGATTTGGGTTTAAGGTATGGTCCTTAAGAAAAATATCTAGCCCACAAACCCCAAGATATTTAGTGAGGTTTCAGCAATCAAAATTTACATTTCTTTGGGCAGAGCACCCTCAGATAAGGGTATGATACCTATGTGGACAGAGGGGAGGGAAAGTAAGGAAGGGAGGGAGGGAGAGTGGGGGAGAGAGAGACAGACAGACAGAGAGAGAGACAGAGACAGAGAGGGACAGAGACAGAAGAGAGAAAGAGCTATGATGCTCAACTGGCCAGTTTCACTTGTAATAAAAATGAAGCACTAAGAGGTGCTGAATGATGTACTCACCACTACAATTATACAATAATTACAATTGCTGTCATTTATAAAGTGCTTTATATAATGATCTCTTTTGATCCTCTACAGCTTTGTAGCGTAGTTACATGCATATTATCGTCCTCATTTTAAGAATGAAGAAACTAAGCTTCAGACAAATTAGGTGACTTGTCCAGGAGGATGAAGCCAGGAACAGCATGGCAGTATGGGCAATGGATGAGATATTAGAAATGGGAGGAAAGGACCGAAGCTCAACATCTGGCCCCTTAGTCGGTGTTAGTTACACCAGATCATTCAATTTGGCACACTCATCTTAAGCTGCAGCTGGCTGTCACTACTGACAAGTCACTGAAGTCACCTTTGCCTCTTTCTTGTGATCCATGGAGTTCACATTGCCCTCATGCCTGTGCAGCAGCCCCTTTGTGGGGAAGTGAGGACCTAGGTCAGTGCACAGACTGTTTTCAGGGCTCTTGTACTTCTCAAGATCAAAGGAGGTTAACTTAGGGTAGCTGAAATCACAGTAAAGGCTTTCTAAGTTGACATAATTAATTTCAAAAAGTCTAGCAGGAAACAAGCCCAACAAAAAGTCAGATAGTTAAGTCAAAGCAGGTGTCATAAATCCAAAAATGACTTTTATTATCATTGATAGAAGAGAGAGAAAAATAGAAATATCTTGTAACATTTTCTTTCTTTTCCCCACCTCTCCCTCTATTTATTAACAAGAAATCAAACCATTTATAGGTTCTTTGCCTGCAGAAACAAGATGGTGAAGTTGTCTGTTGATATTTAAATAACATTATTCCAGTCTTTTAAATTTAAAGATTCCTTCACGCACACACACACACCCATTTTCAAACTAATAACTTTTTTTCTATATCTTGTTACCTAACCACCCAGTTTTCCTATTCCCTTCCGCTAAAATATGCTCAATGCTATCTGAGAGCCACAGGGAGATAGGTGTTCAGTAAACATGACCTATGAACAGGCTCTGTGTGAGAGGTTCAATTCCAAGTCACATATTTGTCCTGATTTAATATGAAGCATTTATGAGCTATTTCCACATTGCAAAGAAACTTCAAATAACCAATTTCATGTTTTTATTCTAAATGTTCAATTGACCACATTAATTCCTTGAGCCAACAGGATGTTTATGAACTACTCAAAACAATTTGTAGAACAGTTTCACCTACTAATGTGATAACATTCTAGGTGAGAATAGTACAGTGACTATAGTATTTTCTCTGCTACTGTAACAACCTATGTTGAGCCTTAGATTTGGAAATACCTACATAGCCTATGGACTGTTATATAACCCATAGATTCTACTAATTATTTGTGTTTTGGGATAACCTAGGTGGAGGATTTTCCTTATCATTTTGAATATTAGAATTAGATGTAATAGTTTTAAATCTGTAGCAATAAAAAGATAGTCATCCATTATTTTTCCTCATGAACATTGACAAGAAGTACTTATATGTAAAGTCACTGTTCACTTACCACGGCCTCGTACAGAACTATATAAACTTGATTGAGCTTATCTTCTGGAATCCCACAGTGCAAGAGTATTGCTTTCAGTATGGCAGTGTGATTCAAATAAATATTGTAATTTCTTTCCTAATATGAAGGAAAAAATATTTATTGGCATTTAGGCATAGAAAAAAAGATGCTTCACTCAATTTACAAAACTGACTTTTTTGTGATCTTCGGTCACTTAGCTTTTTCATTAGAATATTTAAACTTACCAAAGGCTGTAAGTCTACAAGGTGTTAGAATTATAATTTAGCTGAGAACCAAATTACTTAGGAACTAGAGGGCAGAAAAGACAAAAAAGGTTGTCATCTAAACTCTTAGCAGGTTCTAGTTGGTCTGTCCAATGGAGGACTTAAGGCATGACTGTTTGCAGTGTCAACAGGGCATTTTACACATGATGAGCCTCTCATGTTTCAAAGTATAATTTTAGTTCAGCAGAATATCATGGGGTAAAAACTAGAAATTATTGGTTATATTTATACTTATCGTATTTTTGCCTCAGGTTAAAGCATGGGAAAATAGAGCTTTTCTTAAAGGTTACTAGTATGCTAAATAATATCTCCTTGCAAGAGTGCATGCAACTTAGTTCTGTAGAAATCATCCTTCAAATATGTCAAAACCATGTGTACATTAAGTTAAATATCTATTTACTTGGCACTATACTAAGTGTTGTGGGAAGTAAAGGAAAAACAGAAGACAAGTTCCCTACCTTCAAGGAGCAAACAATTTAGTTGGAAACAAAATTAACAACAAAGTGACAAAAAACTCAGGCAGTATATTAGGTGTCTTGCATTAAATGTTTAAATGTAAAGTACAAGCTGTAAGAGTTGGGCAAGTTCAGAAGAAGGAGAAATCAATGAAGTCTGGAATAACAGGCTTCAAGGCAGCTATAAAACAAACAGATTTGAAAGATGGGTTTGACATGGAAAGGGAAAAAGTGAGGGGGCATTTTAAATAAGAACAACAAAATGAGTGAAGGTACAAAGATGGTAATGGAGGTTGTGTATCTATAGGCTAGTAGTAGATTGGTCTAACTAGGAGGGCAAAAGTTAGAGAGTAGTGTGAAATAACACCACATAGAAAGGATGATACCAGGCTATGGATAGCCTGGGAAACCAGGATGAGGGGTTTAGATTTCATATAGTAGGAAGTGAGGACCCATGAAAAATTTTGAACAGCAACACAATAAAAGTGGCATTTATGAAAGAATCCATTCAATTCTATAACCTTCTAAAAAAAGTAATCTGCTTCCACTTCCCCATACATTTTAACTCTACAACCCCTTGCAATCTGTCCCCACCAAAAACTGCTTTCTTCAAAGCAGCTAATGACCTCCTGACAGCCAAATCCAGAATCCATCTTTCAGTTCTCATTACTCCTTGACCTCTCTAAAGTGCCAGACAATACTGACCATCCCCTTCTTAATACTGTTCACACCCTTAGCTCCTATAACACTGAACATTCTCACATTCTTTTCTTTTCTCTGATAGCTTCTTCACTTTTTTCTCCTTCTCAAGCATCTTAAGCATGGCTATCTTTGCAAGGTTCTATGCTTGGCCCTGACCCTCTGTGCTTCTCACTCGACGCCCTCTCTTAGTAATTCAGTCCATTCCCATTATCACCTCTATGCAGATGATTCTCAAATTTAGACCTCTACCTTCCAAACTCTTTAAAGATCTCCAATCCTCCTTTTCCATTTGCCTCTCTAAATTGATGCCTCTTTATATTCAACACATCCAAAATTGAACTCATCATTTTCTTCCCAGAAACTTGTGCCATTCCCCACTTTCTCTATTTCTGTTGTTGACATCACCATCCTCCCAGGACCAAACCCTCAAAGTGATCCTTGACTCTTCCATCTCCCTCACCTTGCAGATCAAGTCCTATTGATCCTACAATACAAAACAGCCTTTGCATCTGTCCCTTATCGCTTTTCACCTGAACTATAGTAGTAATTTCATAACTGATCTTCCTATTTCTAATCTCTTTCTTTTTTAATCCATCCTGTCACATGGCTGCACAAATAATCTTCATCATAAACTCTTACTCTGTTATGTCACTCCTACCCTCAACCTTCCATAGCTTCCCACTGTTTAACAAATAATATAGTTACTCCTGATCCTGGCATGCAAGGCCCTCCACAATCTGGGTTCACCTTTCTAGTCTTATCTCATACTGCTCCCATTTACAGAGTCTACATGCTAATCACACTAGACTATTCTTTGTTCCAGTTCTGCCCTCTCCTTTTTCCATCTCTTTTCTTACTCTGTTCTTCCTACCTAAAATGAACTCCATATCTTAACCCCATCTCCTCTGGCTGAAGTTCCTCCCTTCAAGGCCCAATTCAGATTCCAAGTACTCCATGAAGCTTTCCTTACTTTTGCCTATCCATGTACCCCTCCCCCAGCTGAATGTGATCTCTCCTCTTTAAATTTCTCATATAGTTTGCTGGGACCTCTTCTTTGTATTTAATAATAATAATAAGAGATTAAATTTATATATCATTTTAAGGTTCTGTTTTGGGGTGAGCCTGTGATTTAATTTGCCTAGAGAATCCCAGTGAGGAAAGTCTTTTCCAATGGAGATCCACACTTAGTTCACAATTTCAGGTCTTAAAGATTTGCCTGGGAAACTAAGAGGTGAAATGATTTGCACACAGCCAGTGTGTGTAACAGGTGGGACTCAAAACCAGGTCTCCCTGACGTCTAAGGGCGACTCTTCATTCACTTCACTAGAGGTGTCAAACTCCCAGCCAAGCCAAGGGCCTCGAAATATTTAGCAAAATCAAAATACAACACAACATAGAAAACTGTTAACGTGTGGTTTTCTAATTCAATATGTTATCAGTTTCTATTTGAGTTTGACACTATGGTACGACACCAAGACTGCCTCTCTGCCTGAAGGTTTTCCAAACCATCTTCACAACAGCCCTGGAAGGCAGTTACTATGAGTATTGTCATCCCTGTTTTACAGATGAAGAAACTAAGGTTTCAAATAGGTTGTGACTTGTTCCAGGTCACAGAGCTAGGAAATGCTGAAGATTCAAATCCACGTCTTCCTGACATGAAGTTCAGTGCTCTTTTTGCTCTACCACAGGGCCTCCACTTTCACTGTGAAGACTCCCTATTTGACACTTCATTAATTTAGCATTTAATTGTTCCTTTACCTGATCTTCCAGTTATGCAGTCCCCTTATGTTCATCACATTATACATTGAAACAAAGTTTTTAGTGTAAATGTTCCATCAACTTTCAAGTGCCTTGAGGAGAGGGATTGCATATTATTTCATTTTTGTATTTGTATTAGTGTCTAAGTGTACCAGGCAGAGGGCTGCTAGTCTATATTTTGCCCTTTGGAAAAACTACAGGAAAAGAATTCTTCTGTTCCCTCCCCATACTCCCCCCAATAATACTTTTGGCCAAGGTTAATAGAGTTTTAAGTTAGAATCAAAAGTCACATCATCAAATCACTTTCAGTGGAATGTTGTTTACCAATCCTTGACATTTACTATAAATTTAAGGAAATATAGACTTGATTCAACAATAACTCATTTACTGGGAAAAATAAATCTATAGGATGGGAGATCAGTGTATACTAAAACATGGAAAGAAACCTGAAGCACTGGAAACTCTTGGATGATCTCATGGATGGTGTAGATTATTTCAGCAGTAGGCAGAAAGCTGTTGCTAGTAGAAGTGATGATATCAAAAGCACATTCCAGAATTTCTTTGGGATGACAGCGATCTAACTTGCGTGGTCTGAAGACACGTTCTATACAATATCTAGAGAAATAAACCCAGAGTTCTCAGATTACTTACTGCACTCTAATGCTTACAGAAATAATGTAGAAATTCATAGGAAATGAGTAAGAAAACTCAACTGGTAAAGTGTTTATTAGAACACTAGGGTTGTGTGGGCCCATGGCCAGTACAGTAGAGTCACATCGTAATGAAGGGTTAAATTCTACAGTCAAAAAAGTGAGCTACAAGACTTAAAGATGAAAATACTATGTGGTAGAAAAATCACCCTTGAAAAACCCCTTTAATCCCCCATAAAGTATGGGACAATCTTCAAACAGTTTCAACTTAAGAGGGGCTTGGGTCAATTTAAGAAAGACCAGCTTGTTTTGGAGAGCAGATGAATTTGGACAGAACTAAATGAAAATTTTATTTTTTAGGACATTCAATTAAACTGTTCTCATGAGAGAGACTTCTCAAATAGAAGAAAACAAAAATAAGTAAAGACTTAGCTGGTAAGAAAACTGATGATTAGGTAAAAATATTCTTGAAGAGGTTTCACACTTATGTGTGGTTAGTTAGAAAGGGATCAAACACCACATAACTGTTACTTATTTTCTGCTTTACTGTGAGGAAAGAAAAGACATAAGAACATCAAAGGAAAGGTAACAGCCATCTTTCAGCCAACCAGGAATGCTAGGATGGACAAAATGGTTGTTCTTCTCAATTGCTTCCAGCAAAGGATGATTAGAGTGTCTATGGGAATGATCTGAGGAGGAGATTCTAGGATCATACTCCATGACACTGAAGAGAGATGTTTACACTAGGAGAGGCAGGGGGAATCTCAGACCAACTTAGGGGAAAACACAGTAATCTCTCCTATTCCATGCTCATGCTAAGGCATACCCTCATTGAACTGAATGGCACCTACAATATTTAAGTTGTTTCTTTTTTTTTTTTTGCCTAGCACGTATAGCTGAATTCAAGTTAAATGCATTTGTAGACTTCATTGTACACAGAACTGAAATGTGATCTATGCTCTGATTCAATTTTACCATTGACAAACTTGGCGTATCTTGGTTCCTTTACTCTGAAGATATTGCTATGGCAAAATATTCATCCCTTTGTGCTCATATCCCACATAGAGATACCATAAATGCCATTCTTATTTATCATTCACTTGTAGCTAACAGTAAATCAGGACAAATGAATAAAAAATTCCATAAAAATGCTTTGGTTTCATGTGAAGAATGGTGCTTATAAAACAAAACGCCGAATTAGCAGCAATACCATTGGGTCTTATGAGGAGACATAATATTTGGCTCCTCTTGTCACTTAAATGTACTTTACAAACATGGATCCCTAGTATCCAAATTTCAAGCTGATTTTTACCAGGCTTCACTTTAAGTGTTTCTCTGTCCAAAGTTACCCATAATAAGAATTTTTAAACACGATAATAACATCTATTCCTCAAATTAGGCTATATAAAGAATCATCTGTGAGCAGTAGTGACCAGGTATGTTCACAAACAGCCATTTGTGAAAATAATTAGTGATGAGGTTCAGGGATATTTAGAAGGCACAGAAAGGATTATGGTTAACTCTAGTTAAGTCAATTACCACATTCTTCCTTATGAGAAAGGCAGTCCTGTCAACCTTTTAAGAACTGATATCTATGCTTTTTGAAGAATATTCCAAACCCAACAGTTGGGTGCTGAGGTCTTTATTATATGCGGGTCAGAAGAGGCAATACTCCCTCCACCAATTCCTTACCGTTTCAAATTTGAGATATTATTTCTAGCCACGTATCTTGCAAATGGGATCTGAAAATACAACCAAAAAATGTTTTCAGATTAATAATGCCTTGGAGTCCATGCTCTTCTACAAGCTGTCTTTCATGGACAATATCAGTAAAAGAGAGATAAGCTTTTACCAGTTATCACTTTATGTATGTATTTAAGTTCAAAACAAACTACATCTTGATTGTATCAAATGAAAACTCATATATACTAACAGTCAGTGTCATGGTTATTTTGATTTCTGTAAGATAATTCTTCATGGATAATCTGTGAGGGTATTTACAATAACTGAACCATGATAGGCATCTAGTACTTTGTAGGAATTTTCCTAAACACCCCTAAGAGGAATCCTTAATAAATTCTCTCCAGAAAAATTCTCTATAACCATCTAACCACAAATAAGTAACTACATTATGGAATAAATTAGCTATTTTCAGATTATCTCCCAGAAACTAATTATCCCAGGGGATAGCCTAATGGGTCAGATTCTGTATGGGCAGCATGAATTTTCGTTTCATATTTGAATAGTTCATAGAAAGTAAGTGCTGCTTACAATTTTGAATGGTTTTTCCCTGTCGGTATTTAGAGAATGACAAGTCAATTTTAAATATAATTGAACAATAACCATGCCATTTATTTTCTTTAATATCTTTATCAAACCCAGTGTCTTTACCACACCACTTGATTCAATATTAGCATTAAAATAACAATAATACTCCCTACATTTATGCTCTATAGAAAGAGAAACAAGATAAACAGAAATAACATGAAAAATCAGCAACAGAACTGGCAATCAAAACTCAGTGCTTCATGCAGCTTTGGATAGAGCTTTGCCCAAGGCAGGACAGCTTATTTATGCACCTCCCTGATTATTTGTTTAATGTTTCATTGGTGTCTTTTGTTTATTTTACTGATGCCACTATTGCTTTCCAATCTCTACCACCCATTCTTCCCAATAGAACCTTATGGCATCTCTTTTGATAAAACTACATTTAAATAAAAACAAGCTGTTGATGGGGAGCAGTGCAGAAAGGTTAGGCATAACTCAAATACAGAGCTGCTCAGGTAGATTCTTTTAAATGGTGCCTCACGTGTGATGTGGCATTTGGAGAACAAAGAGAGAATTTCAGAGTTCAATAGAATCATAGGAAAATGTCAGTAGTGGCTGTAGAAAATGACAAGGCACAGAAAAAAAATTTAAATTGGGGGCCTTGTACTTGTAGGAGTACAAAAAAATGCCATTAACATATGAACTCTATACCCTAACAGCTATAGTACAGTAGACATATCACAAGGTGAACTGATGCTGATTTAAGCTTGTTGTGGCTGTCCAGTCATTCTTCAGCTGTGTCTGACTCTGTGACCCCACTTGGGGCTTTCTTGGCAAAGGGAGAAGAATGGCTTACTGTTTCTCCTCTAGCTCATTTTATAGATGAGGAAACTGAGGCAAACGGGGTTAAGTGACTTGCCCAGGGTCACACAGCTAGGAAGCGTCTGAGGCTGGGTTTGAATTCAGAAAGCTGAGACTCTTCCTGACTTCGAGCCTGGTTCTCTCCACTGCTCCACCTCACTGCCCAGAATTTAAGCTACTAGAGATTTTGGGACACTCTGTATATAACACTGCAAGATGATTAACAGCTCAGTGGGTCTCAGTGGATTAGCACAGGCAGGATGTTAATCTCAGTTTGGTTATGGGTTCTAATTCTAGGTTTGTCATTCCTTTATTGCGGGAATCCACACAATCCAATTCAATAAACTGAACACCTACTCTGTGTAGTCACTGTGGGTACAAAGATAGTCCTGCTCTAAAGAAGCTAACAATATGGCGGCAGGGCTTATCATTTACTCCTCCAATAGCTCGGCACACCAGTGCCTTTTAGACAGGGGCTGCTCAACAAATATCTTTTGAAAAGTTAGGGACAAAACTAAGAATCATTGACTAGTTCAGTTTTTCAATATGCAGAATTGGGTAAATTGAGGCACTGGGAAGATTAACAAATGACAACTAGAACTCAGTTTTCTGTAAAACAATTCTTCATCCCACCTCTCATCCCCAGCCCCAGACACACAGCATGGTAAAGAATTGTTGGTCACAACAGCATTTTGGGAATCACTTAAATAATTAGGAGTCATAATAGCAAAAGTACGTCTAAGAAGAAAGCTAGAGGGCCAGGCTTCGGAAAAAAAATAACAACCAATTAGGGCAGTCACTGACGTTGTATTGGCTTAACTGAGCTAAAATGCTGTCAAGTCAGAAAATGGAAAAATTTGCTGAGAAATATAATATATACTCCCGTATTTGATGTAGTCGTGCTGTGCTGTCATTGCTATCAAGATGACTAGTGTCCGGGTCAGTGTTATGTGTCTGATGACCAGACTCTAGGAAAGGTATTCTAGAGTCTATGGGCACAAGTATCTACATTATCACAACTAACTTCTGGGCTGTGGACAAGGAGGCAAAGACTTTGAGCCCAAACATCTTTTGGACTTCAAGAGCACTCTACTCTGACCCATTCTCTCTAAAGAAAAGTTAAAAAAAAAAAAAAGGCCATGTGAGAAATGGCAACAATGGATACATAAACCACCTGTATGGAATAAAAATTTCAGTATAAAAAAGAGACGTGCTAAAAAGAAACAAATAAACCATTCAATTCTAATCAGACTCAGTAACAAATTCGTAGGTTCTAAAAATCCAGCCTGAAAAGCAGAATATTCCTGAACTCACCCTGAGATCATAGGGCAGCATCACCAGCATTCCGCTGTGGTCCATGAATAAGGCTGCTTCGTTGTGCTCATACATTTGCCTTTTTCGGGGAAGTAGCAGTGGGGTACATAGCTCGACAGCTCCTACACCAAATTGGCAAACCATAATTAACCACTGAGTTCTCATACTCCCCAGGAACCAACTTCAATTGAAATATAAACCTGACAATTAAGGATATGTCATTGGGGACCATTATGAAAGTTAGACTAATCCCCGTGCACCACTCCTAAGTCATTATTAATTTCTATTTTATTCTGCATATTCCACATAGAGTGAGCTCATGTACAATGAGACATAGCAGTTCTCTCATAATTATGACGGTGATTATCCAACTTTATTTTAAAAGCAAAGATGCTATTCTCTTAAATCAATTTCTCTTCAAAAAGCTGAAATATAAAAATGGGCTTAAATTTCACCTGCTACACCAATTACCTGCAACTGGATTTGAAAGCAAAAGTATATTCAGATCCACTGCCACTACTTTCTAAGTGAAAAAGCAAGGTGGGTAACAAAATGAGATTAAAAAAAGGACCTACCATGTCTCTTGAAGATGCGGATAATTGTCTCACACACATGTTGCTGTATCTTGGCTGTACGGATAGAGAAGCTACCCTAAAGTACAATAAAAACAATTAAAGTACCACTCCGAGAGGGAAAACAATTTCTCTCTCTAAAAGAATAATGTGTTGGTTGGTGGTATATCGTAAGATCAAAGAACAAGGTTTCACAGAGTCATTGTGTTTCCAAACATCTTTAGGGAAGGGGGTTCTAGCATCTTTTATCTTGTTTCATAATGATCTTTACTCTAAACAGGGATCATAGTAAGTCACAATTTTAATAAAAACAGAAGTTTACGATGAGTCTTTTCATCCATTCAGAAGTCAATATACATGCTGCACAGTGCCAGAAAAATCCTACACAGAAACACATAGTTTGATTACATCGAGGGGCTGCCAGAAGCCAATGCCCAAGACAATGTAGTTGCAAGGTACCAAGAATATGAAAGTGTATTGTTTTTCTATTGCAGTTCTCATAGGTAATATGAGTAATGGAGGCCATTCCTGTGATCATAAATTGCTTTTCCTCAGTCTCTTAGGTATTTTCCTAGGGGATTGGTTCTCTAGGAGAAATCTTTGAAAGGAAATACTGTCAAAGTGGTGGCAGAAGGGAAGCTTTCAAGAATAGCAATACTGATGGTAAGTCAGTCAGTAAACATTTATTAACTGTCTACTATGTGCCTGATACTTTGCTAAGCAATGAAATACACAGAAAGGCAAGAGTTCGTCCCTGATATCTCAAGAGACTCCCCAGTCTATTAGGGGAGACAACATGCAAAGAACTATGTACATTCAAGCCATATATAGGATAAATTGGAAAACTCAACGGAGGGAAGTCCTAGAATTAAAGTGTATCAGGAAAGTCTTCCTTTGCTGGGGAAGGAAGAAGGAAGAAGGTGAGATTTATGGGTCTTGAAGGAAAGCAGAAAAACCAAGAGGTGGAGAGGAGAAGGGAGAGTACTCCAGGTGTGCAGGACAGCCAGTGAACATACCCACAGTTGGGAAATAGAAAATCTTGTTTTAGGAACAGCAAGGACTTCAGTGGCACTGGGTCACAGAGTATGTGGGCAGATGTAAGAAGACTGGAAAGGAGCAGGTTATGAAGGGCTTTAAATGCCAAGCAGAAGATTTTATATTTGATCCCAGAGGTGATTGGGAGACTGGAATTTACTGAGCAGGGCGATAACATATCAGACCTATTCTTTAAGACAATTTTGACAGCTAAGAGGAGCATGAGCTTGAGTGAGGAGAGATTTGAAGCAGGGAGACCCACCAGCATGTTATTGCAGTAGTCCAGGAGTGATAGTAACATGATTTCCTCTTTATCTATCATGTTACTGGGGTAGGTGATTGGCAATAGCTGTAAAGAAAGCTTCTATGTTTGGGTGACTTGAGGTCCTTAGATCCTAAATAGATGCCAACAAATAACTGGAAAACACCCTGATACATGTATCCTACTACCTGCATATTTTATGTTGTTTCCATTTGGATTCTAAACCTTTAAGGGGAAATTACCAGGTGGTCTTCTAATTTTATATGATGCTAAGTCAATTCAGCACACTTTAGTACAAAAAAACCACTTCAAACTATAAGCTGCAAGATCACTTTCAGGACCATATATTTAAGGTATATCAACTGAAGTAACATGGGGAAAAGGTAGGTCTAATAATACCCTATAAAACCAAAGTAGAAACTCAAGAATGTAAGCAACCTGCTAAAAATGTGGGATGAGGTTGGTGCTCAGAGCACTTTTTTGAATAGTTTGAAGAGTCAGAAAGCTGGGTGGTCTTTGTGACCCCTTAATATAAAGAGAAGAAAATAAAATGTCATTTGCATGCATTGGACTATGTGATGTCTAAGGTCCTTTGTGGCCCTGTATGATCTTAAGTACAAACAACTGTGAAACCTCTTTGGCAAACAGGATATATATCTAATAAAAGCATTAGACCAACTTTTCTGCATATACAAGGACACAAATCTGTTTAAACATACATCTGGTATTAAAGCATTCTTGCAAATAGCTTTCTAAAACTAATAGGCAAAAGAAAAAAAAGTGGCTCCTAAAATCTGTATTGACTCCATACTCACTAATATATTTCTCCCAACCAAAATCTACCTTTTTATTACTCCATATATCAGCACATAGGAAATACACTCATTCTCAAAACTGATTCCATGAAAACCAAACTAAAAGTGAAAAGAATAAACAGGCACAGTACATTAAATTTATTTTAGGCCCACTATTTAGTTTGAATCAGAGCTGCCCAGATGTTTTAAGCTCTAGGTATTTTGGCTAATGCTTATTACTATAGCTACATTAAAGGACTTTTTCAGCAATAGCTGATTTAGTGCTATTCAAGATGACTTAGAATTTTCTGAATCCAGCCTGTGTTTGGTTAAATATGTGCCATGAGAACTGTAAACTCAGAGATTTTAAACTTGCCTTCAATATGTCACTGTCATACGTGTAGTCGATGGCAGGGGAGATGCGCTGGGAAAAGATCTGGCCCATCATGGTCCGGTAGGCTTTGCCATCAACGTTGGCCAGGGTGTGGTGTAGAACCTCATGCAGCTCAGACTCCTCCAGCTGGGGTGGGGGAAGCAGCTCACTCTTCAGCAGCTCTGTGGCAGTGGGTCGCTTTGCTGGATCATGGTTCAATAGCCAGGAAATGACAGATTTCTACAACCAAAGGCCATGGACATGGTTACTATAAATTAGCGAAGAACACGTGTCTATAATGTCTTATAATTTTTTTTTTCACTTGAACCACACCTAAGAGATCTTTGCTGCATTTAGCAGAATTTTAATTGGGGTTTTGGCAACCTTTGGTATGCTATTATTTACTTATCACATACCTCACTGTTAAATGTAGTATATAAATTCTATAAATAGTAACTTATTAGAATGCTGGATAAATAAAACCAATAAAAACCAATTACAGACGACCAGAACACTTAACAGCAATCTAAACACTATCAATTTACCAAAGGAAATGTAAATTCCATAAAATAAGACATATTCTTACCATTGTATGTTATGCTGCACTGTAGCTACTGGAATTCCTAACGTAGGTAAAGCAACCTGTGGCAATATACTTCGATTTTGTTACTATTCTTCCAGGCATATGAAAAAAAAAAATTAAAACTTAAAAAGTTTTAACCAGTAATCTTATTTCTAGGTTTCTCAGTAAGGGGATGAGACTTTCTGCCCACACTGGGATTTTCAGGGCCATCTTTCTCTCATTGATGTTGCCACCCCTTTTCCAAAGCTATAGTACTTTCAGTGGTGTTCAGCAGTAAAGGGGAGCTCAGAGAGCAAGTTGGGTTGATCCAGGCCTTTTTGCAGGGCACTTTTCTTTTGTTTATGGGAGATGGAGTCACCTTTGAAGAACCAGCAGCATTAGCTAATGCTCAGAAGAGGTTCACAAAGCATTTTACAATTTCATAGTGTGCCTAAGGAAATAACTCCTCATTTCCACTGAAATTTAGTTGTTTTGGGTTAAGATTGAATTACTGCAGCTAGACATTTGTAGTCTTAGGAAGCAGTTTTATATTAGGGTATACTGAAATGATTTAATGAGATTTTCCAAGAATTTACACAGTGTGAAACTGGTAGAAATAATAAACTAGTTTTTCCAACAAAATGGACAGTGTTTTGCCTATCTTTTTATGTGTGGAAAAAAATTCCTTTTATTGTATACATGTATCCTGTCCTACTATCTGCATATTCCCTGTTGTGGTCTTCTACCCAGTGGTCTTCTAATTTTATACAATGCTTAGTAAATTCAGCACACTTTAGTACAAAAAACATTTCAAACTAAAAGCTGCAAGATTTACCTTCAGGACCATATACTTAAGGGTATTTAACAAATATCAGAAATAGGGCCTGGAAGGAATCTTATTAGTTGACTAGCTTAACACTCTTATGGATATAACTTATGGATAAGGAGAGTGAGGCCTATAAAGATGAAATGATTTGTTCAAATTCTAGTGTCCAAAGTCACACAACTAATTATCTTTCCAATGACAGTGATATACGATATAATCATCGTTTGTTGGAAATGTTTCTTAACATCTCTTACAGTATCTATAAGCTAGGAAGAATAGTTGGCATAGTCATTAATTATAGTTCTGTTTCTAATTCTATTAGGGATGCCTGTTAACTTGAGTAAGATCCTATGCTATCACACACACACACACACACACACACACACACACACACACACACACACACACATCAGTGTAGGGAGCTGGAGGTGAGGAACTTTCTCCATCAAAGCAGATGAGTACCTTCCATTTGACTTCTGATCCTGGGGACACTGAAAGGTTAAGTGTCTTGCTGAGGGTCACATAGTAGCGATCAGAAGCTGGAAGTAAACTCAGGTCTCTGAGGGTTACCTCTTTATCCATTTCACCACATTGCCTCTTAATGTATTAATAATTTCTTTTAAAATAACAAAATGAGCCTGGTTTTTCTATAGAAAATGTAAGAGGTACGAAATTCACATTATACTTTTGAATTCAAACACACTAATGAACAAATATATGATCCCATTTAATAAAAGTGTAAACATGATTTTTAATGATTTTTGTAATAGTCCTGTATTGGTATAGTCCTCAACCATAATACATAAATATCATAACAAATAGCAGGTCAGAAGTAGAAGAGTGCTAGCAAATTGAAAGCTGTTGACCTATTTCAGTTGCTGTTTTCAAAGAGCTGCTGTCCCCCCAAAATGCGGATCAAACCTTAGCAAAAAACAAAAAACCAAAAACCATCCTCTTGCAATAAAAGAATCACTGCAGAAACGGTTACTTATATCCATAATTAGCCTTAGAAAGAAAGAGATGAATTGATGTGCAATACATGAATTTCCAGATCATTCTTTTTTCACATTAGCTAGCCTTCAGTCTTTAGCCGTGACACATTATATACGTTGTGTCATATATGAACATAATTATATTTGAAAATGCTCTAATAGCAGCTTGTCAGAAGCTTACATGTTGTTTTCTTCTCACTAAACTATTTAAAACCTGAAATTCAACATAATTAAAATTTTAAATGATGTTTTTCTTTCCTATAAAGGCCTAGGTTTTATCCGAAACAAAGAGCTGTAAAAGCACTTTCTTCATTGCAGCAGTTAGGTCTAGGGTCCAAACAGTATTTCCAAGGCACAAAGAGCTACACAAAAGAATCCAGCAGCTTGTTAATTCACTATGCCAACACTCGATTTTTTTTTATCACATATTTAAATTTCAATAATGTTTTAAATGCTTTATCTTTTGGTATTTCTTTTTTTACTTTGTTCCAGAAACACAAGAGAATGACTGGCAGAGATTACTAATTGAAGAAGAAAAATAACAATTAAGACTCAAGACTGAAGACATTATAATTAAAGCATCTGAAAATTACCTGCTTTGTATGTTCTGCATCATTGAAATCTTCTGGAAACTTAGGAGAAGTGGGCTAAAAGGATAATTATATTCGAATTAGCAAATAAATACAGCAAACACTTGGCAAACTACCATAATTAAAACATTTGTTCACCAGAAGTGAAAAAAAAATAATGCTAGCACAAAAATGACAAGCTAGTAAGAAAAGGATAAGCTGAGAACCATCTTGAAATCTGATGAGCATTCTGTCTTTACATTTTCAATTTTCTTATTCACATAAAAAATGTTTAGTAATAACTTTGCTTATTTAAGGAACGTTATTAAAAATGTGGATCACTGAATATCTCAGAACCTCCAAGTCATTTAAAATCGCACACCAGAAAGGTAACTGCATTGTTTCCATTACCAGAGGGGCACCATATTTTTATTTTTTAAAATCACAATAAGAGACAGTAACAGGTAATCATTCACGGTAAAAGTACCTATAATACACTCAACTCTTCTGGCTAATAATCCTAATACTACATTGATATCATTAACATAAAAATGCAGACATACTCAAAATGAAGGAACAATGCTGCTTAAGCAAGAGGAAAGTGCTACATCCAAATTAAGGACCCCAACTTTGCACAAAAGACCCTCAGTTAAAGCAGGAACACTGTGATGACTTTATTTACTCCAGGAGAGTATAGACAGAGCTTTAAAAACTGTAGTAAAGTAGCCCAGGGTTTTGCAAATAGTTATTTCTTAGGTGAAAAGCAGGAAGATGCTTCTAAGTATAATGTACTTTCTCATTTATAAGGTACTCTTTAATGTAAAGCACCAGACCTCCTGCCTCTGCTTTATTTTCCATGGAAATAAAGATGTATAAAGCAACTACTTTCCATTTTGATTCTCTTTACTCATCATGCATTTCTGGACACAAGTCAACCTTGGCCAGATCCCATCCTCGGTCAGATCCTCACACTGTTTTCTCATATGTACCCAGGGTACTTATTGATGGCAGCCCTTAAGAGAATCCTAGCAAGCGTGAAGACTGAGGCAGAATCATACTAACAGACAAAAGAAGAAAGCAAATGAAAATGTAGTTGGAGAAGAGGCAACTTCTGATCCAAACTGTGGATTCTTTTCACTCCCTATCTCACTGCTGTTTCTGCATTGCCCCAACCTTTTTTTTTAAATTTATGTTTACGCTCATTAATGATAATCTTGCATTTCCAAATTTTTAAGGTCCACAAAGTGCTATCCTCACAATAACCATCTTAAAGAGCCGGTATAACTATATATTCATTTCACAGACTAGGAAGCTGAGACTCAGACAGTTTAAGCACTTTGCCCAAGTTCATAAAGCCAAGTCTCCTGACCCTAGGTCTACACTAGGAAGCCTGTCTACCTAATTCTCTCTTCCATCCGCATCTCTTTCTAACAGTTGTGAAAACAATCAAATATCCCCCTAAAAGCTTTAGTTCCATGTAGATATGCCCAGTTGCCAGAGAAAGTTTTAGTAATATGAGCATGATTCTTACCACATGAAGTTCCCCTACCATTTCTGTAGATCTACTCTCTTTTTATTTATTAATTTTTTTAAAAAAATTTTTATTGTATTTTTTTCATTACATTTTAGGTTTTGAATTGTCTCCCTTCGTCTCTCCCTCCCACTAGAGAAGCCCACCATTTGACACATATATACATATATGTAAAACTATACTATGCACATTTCTATCGAACAGTTCTTCTCTGGAGGTAGATAGCATCTTCCTTTATAGATCCTTTGTAGTTGATTTGGATATCTATAATACTCAGAATAACATAGTTGTTCATTTCTTACAGCACAGTAGTAGTCCATCGCAATCACATACCACAATTTGTTTAGCCATTCCCCAGTGGATGGGCATCTCTTCAACTTCCAGTTCTCTACCACCACAAAGAGAGCTTCTGTAAATATTTTAGAACCTGTAGGTTCTTTTCCTTTTCCCCCGATCATCTTCCTAATAGTGGCAAATGCTGGGTCAAAGGTTAAACACAGTTCTATAACTCTGGGCTCTCCAATGTAGATCTACTCTAAATATGACCAGAGTTAAAGATAAAGTGGTGGAAATGGCAACGTTTGAGGGAAGTGGCAATGTTACTTCTGATGCTGCCATAAGAATGAAGAGCTGAGTTGATTGTTCCCTGCTTGAGATAGTTCACTGTAAAGGAGATTTGTCAAGGCTGGCATGCCTCAATAATTAAGCCCTTTTATTTATGGCAGAAAAACCTTTTTCATATGTTTAAATACAAGAAAGATATGTTGTCATATACCTAAACCTCATGTGTTAATAACTTAGGTTAGTAGGGTTCATTTAGAGGGTGAAATCATTGATACATACTTCTCTGAGTTGAGTGAGAATAAAGATCCTTTCTGATGCAGTAACCATGGGATGATAGGACATTTCAAAGAAGATAATGCCCAGGCTGAAAAGATCTACTTTCTAGGGAGAAAAAAAAATTATAAATAATTTAATTGCATTCAGTTTTGACTTGTGATCAAAGTAAAATTTCTTAAGAAACTATAAAATCAGCATTAAATAGCAAAAAAAAGATTAAAAAAATGCATGGCACAGAAATCTATTTGCTCAGACAGTTCACAAAACAAGAGAATAAAAACATAAAAAAAATGTTCTATGTTTAGCCTGTGAAGCATTTAATCCAGCTCATTTGAATACTTTCCTTGTAAAACTAATTCTAACTGGCTTATATATATTCAGTGTCACAGACTAAAAATGGCTGAAAATTGCAAATCTTGGATGCTGATAAAGGACAAGAGAGCTGCTAAAACAGGTATGGCTTTGGGTAACACTTTAATTTATTAACCATCTGAGCAGGGCACTGAATGAAAATTTAAAGTTACTCTAAGCAGCCAGAGGGTTGCAATGTCATGCTAGTATTGGTAGCAGAATGTTAGCTCCTTGACCAACACTGCCTTTTGTGATCATACCTCTAATGCCTAGCATAGTGCCTGGTGCATAATAGGGCACCTGATAATGCTCATGGGTTGACTGAATAATATAATAAGAAGAACTTAAAAATAATACAGTGGGTGAGGAAAGGTTTCACGATTAGCTCAAAGAAAATAAATGAAAATTCAATTAGAAAAAGTACTTAGCAAACATTTAGTAGAAAAGAATCCAAAAGAGCACTGAAATTCAGAAAGTAGTCTTACTAAAGGATATAGTAATGTAAACTAATGTAATGTAATGTAAACTAATTCACTGTATCCTAGAGTTGCTGAAAATTTTAATCACTTTATTTTTCAACAAAATTAAATAGCAAGGAAGCACAAATCCTGCTTTTCAAAAAGCTATTAAGATAAGTCTAATTCTAAGCACTAGCAAAAAGTTCCTCTTATACTGGCTTAGATGACCTTGGAGGTCTTTTCCAAATCATAGTGAGTGAGTGAGTGAATGAGTGAGTGAGTGAGTGTGTGTGTGTGTGTGTGTATCTCCTGCTACAAGTGAAAGCTAGTTTTGAACTATTATTATAAGGTTGAGAAAATGACTGTTGATTCAAAGCCTTCATCTAAAATGGTTTAGCTAGTAGTGTGAAGTACAATCTACAAAGAAATGTGCTCAAGTGAAGAGTTTACAGAAATTTCGAGATTTTTGACAGAAAACTTACAAAATGCCAAGTGGACATCTGAAATTATCTCAATTTAACATGCATGCATAAGTCAAAATTTAAGTGGACAGCACTCCAAAACAAGATTTTTGCCTTCACGGAGTTTTGCATGTTGACAGTATGTATAGAATGAATTCACAGCATCTTAACAATAAAAAGCAAAGAGCAACTGTCCAAACTAGCAAATTTAAAAACAGAACATTTGAGTATGGCCCCAAACTGATGTTATCTTTTAAGCTCATAATATTATCTCACTGTTGACCTCTTTGCTTTTTAACAAATAAAATGCTCCCTTTCACATTACCTGGTTATATGAAGATTTAGTGCTTCCTTGGACTTCTGGGCTGACATACAATGCTGTGCCAACCATTCCAGTCAAATTATCTGTGTGGTTGCAGAGAGAAAAAAAGCTTTATGTGATAGGAGTTCTATGGACAAAGAAAAAGAACCTACAACAAGGGGATTAACTAACAGTGATGAACTGAGTATAATTAATTATTGACAATCCACACTGCTGGATTTTTTTTATGCACGGTACAAAAGACCATCCATATATCCCTTGTATAGTTAATTACTGACATTCATCACACTCTATTCAAGGATGCCTTCTTAGTTAAGCAAGGGGGAGACAGCTCCAGACAGGCATGTTTTCTATCAACTGAATATGTTCTTAGAAGAAAACCCTTTAGACTGACCAAAATGATCAGGTAGTCTGACTTCACGGACAAACAGAGCAATAGGTAAGGAAGCTCTACCAATACAAATCTGTAACCATTGTGCAACTGATAGCTGCCCGGTGCACTGAGAGGCAAGATGACTTACCCGGGGCACCACAGTCAGTGTTCCTCAGAGGTAGGACTTGAACCCAGCTCTTATGAATCCTGTCCAATACTCTACCCACCACACCTTCACTATTATTCAACCACATTAAGCTCCCTTTTCTAATAATGTACTGAAGGACAATTATTAGTGAAGAGGAAATGGCATCTGGTGTAAAAAAAAGAAAATCAGTGATAAAAGCATGCAGCTTTCCTTGTTTACCTGAAGGGTAAGATTTAACTAGCTGATCAGCTCCCCGATCTTCTTGTTTGGTATCAGCCTAAAACACAAGGAACCCAAGTATTAGGATGTCACAGCATTTGTCACTGATGCCTGCCTTCTGCATATTTCATAGCTTGCAGGAATTCTGAGAGGGTCACTTTGACCATGGGTTATCATTGGTGATGCCTTTCTAATTTCATTGTGCCATTTTCCAGTCCACACTGACACGTCCTCAAAACAGTGTGTAAAGTGAATGATACTCTTGGAAAAAAAATTCTAATAGCAAATGGCTACCCCTTTTCCTAAAGCGCTCTCCCTACCTCCCTCATTTCCTCTTCTTCTGTTGCCCTCTTTCCTACCATCTTTCACATAAAAGTTAACCCCCCCCACCGTTCACTAAGCCTCAGTTTCCTTTCTTTGCCCCTAAATGGGGAGGGAGAGGAAGGGAAACAGATTGGACTGGATTAGTAACACCCTGCCTATGAGCCACAGAAGCATGAGGAGTAGGAAGAGAGGAAAGGTAATGCAGAAAGACTGCAAGGGGCCCACAAATCTGTACATATACTGTCATTTTGTCTTGACATGGTTGGAACAAAACAGAAAGCATGGTTCAGCACAAAAATAAGGAAGCAAAACCTACCTTCTGCTGATAGTATAAATAATGCCTTGCATATATGTTTTGTGATTTTTTTCAACTGCATATAAATGCTATTGTGATGAATAAAATATAATTTCCTTTAGAAGCATTAATGAATTCATATTAGCATTCTGTCATGGGTATCCTTAATCAGATACTAATAGTATAGTTACTATCATGTGTGTAGAGGAAAGTCTACCAATTTTTTTAATATTTAAAGGGGACAGAATTGTTGGGAACCCCTAGATTAGATATTCTTAATTCTTCCAACTTTAAAATCCCCCACTTGCTATAACTGAACTGTTTTGTAAATGTGGCTATTGATATGTCTAGTCTGCTTAAAGCAGAGTACACTTGCATAAATTCACGGATGGAAGTTATAGCATTACATATTAAAAACTCTACGCTCTTTACTGCTCACTCCCTACCTACATTACTAATGTTCATGGTGGCAGCTAGGAGATCCAGAACTAAAATTTCTGAGGGAGCCAGAAATATATGCTTAAGAAGACAGTAGCAGATATGACTTATTATAGTGTTCCAGTCTTGGTAGTGGAGCCCATTGCTCTGAACCCTGGCCATCTAGCCTGTGCTTCGGCTACAGACTAGCCCCATGCCCTGAAGACAAAAAGAACTGATTAGATCTTGGCTCAAGTGTCTCTGGTTGGTGACTCAGCTCTAGCTGTCTTGAAGATTTTTCTCACTAAATGAAAACTTCAGACCAAACTATTAAACTAAGGGAAATTAAAATATTTTGTATTTATGATTGTATTTATGTGTTGAAATAGGCACGAAAGGATCATTTGCTTTTAACTAAAATACATTTACCAATAAATGTAAGTAATTACTAACTCATGATTAGAATGCAGAAAACAAAAGTAAACTGAAGATTCCAGTCCTGAGCCAGGAGAATCACATTAACCTTGTTTTAAAAGCATCTTTCATTGTGATTAAATCTTAAAGCTTCAGGAATGAGATTTGGTCTCTTTTAATTATGGTCTCCACTTAATTAAAATACTCACAGCAAAGGCTGGGTGGTCCGTGGCCAAGCCAAAATCACCAATTTTTACATGATCATCAGAATCTAAAAAAATGTTCACAGGCTTCAAATCTCTATGAATCATTCCCTGTTAAAAGAAAGATAAGAATGATATCTTGACTTATAGATGATTATCACAAAAAGGGCTAATTTAATTTTAGGGAAAGAACCACAAGTTGCCCTTCATTTATTCCCTCATTCATGGAGTAAAGGCTTCCTGAGTATCTATTATGTAGGAACTGGGTGGGGAGAAGGATCTAGGAGAAATACAAAGTTTCAGCAATTCACTACTTCTGTCCTCAAGGAAACTACCTTCTAGTAGGAGGAGATAACACAAACACATATAGTTATACACAATATGCTGTGACAAGTGGCATTACTTCATTTTGGGCCTGTTGTCTTCTAATTGCTCTCTTTACTCTGATTTACCTTGAATAGCTATCAGATTACTCTTCCTAAAACACTCTTCCATGAACTTTTGGTTTAAGTCTAAATTCCTCATCTTGGTATTCAAGACCTGGCATTTCGAGCACCATCTTTCTTAACCTCATATAACACATCCTGTCCCAGTGGGCTCTTCACTGTCCTCTTTGTACATTATACTCATTCTTACCTCTGTGCCTCCATTCACGCTGTTCTTCCCTAATTCTTTACATTTCCAAATCCTTCTAATTTTTCAAAATCTATCTCAAGTTCTACCTGGCTCCAAAGAACATTTCCTAAATAACTCCAGCTAACACTGGACTCTTCTTCTGGACTGCCAGATTATACTTACTGTTGCCATAAGTGTTTAATGTACAAAAGTCCTGTTTCTTCCCTGTCCTTCACCTAGAAGAGTAAGCTCCCCAATGAGAAGGATTTTGTAATAGTCTTCATTTTCTATCCCCATAGTCCCAGGCACAGTAGATATATAGTAAAAACTCAGTAATATTTGTTCAACTGAATTGAAACGGAGAAATTGCATGGGAGCACAATTTTAGGATCACTAGTCATTGCTTCATAGTAATATAGTTAGAATTCTCAATGGAAGTGCTTAAAAAAAATCTGAACCCACAGATCCTGATTTTATGAAATCATTTATGAAGCAGGCAGGAATGTGTGCCAAATATAGTCTAATACTATTGTATTTAAACATGGCAAAATAAAACATTTTAAGAATAATGAGCAATTAAACCAAAGAAACAGCCTAATATGTCTACATCTTCTCCCTGCTTCCTTCATGAAGTTGTCCCAGTTGTTTGTTACACAATGGTCAAGTTATTTTCCCTGTGCTTAGCCCAACAAAAGTTGTGGCAAGGAGGATCACTTCAATGCTGGGAGACAACTATGTTCCAGGACTTTATTTGTCCTAAACGGATGGGTTTTAAAATGCAGGCAGTTCATTCTGAAGCTAGGTTCATGTTTTTTCATTTATAGTGGACTCAAAAGTTCTGGCTTTTAAAATGACAAACTCTCAACGAGAAATAAGAGTAGAAAATAGACTGCTCTCATCTTTGTCCTTTTGTTCACCCAAAAGATGATATAATTAGTTCTTAAAAATATTTCCAGGAAAGGCCATCACCAATTCAATGAAAATAATCACAATTTAGAGGAAACACTTCATTTTTACCTCTCTTAATTTTTTACTCCCTTTTAAAATAAATCCTTCACTGGATCACCCTTTCATACCACATATATCCCAAGATGCAGTCTAGTCTTCAGAATTCTTTTGGTACTTCTTATCAACCTTTGTACCCCATTCTATCCCCATTAACAAAACAAATCTGCCATTACAAGGCTTCCTTATATTTTTCTCTTACATGTACTTTTTCTTCTCAGAACTGATGCAATTTTATTAAATCTCATATTTCTGTACATGTCACATATAATTATACAATCATGTGAGTACTTTAATTTTGAGACATGAAATGGGATAAATCAGTGCAGTAACGTTTACTAACCTTTTCATGGATATAGGCTAAACCATCCAGAATTTCTCTGAAGAGTCTCCACAGTCTGACAGAGTCTTGATACAATCCTTGGTCAATGGTGTCCCTTAAAGTACTCTTTTCACAGTATTCCATCTTTGGATAAGGATAAACCAGTGAGAAGTTGAACATTCACCTGCTGACTTAAAATACTACTTGAAGCTGTGCTCTAATTTTATACATTTATCAATAATTTGAGGAAGCTGTTATATAGTAAGGTAGACCAAGTACTATTTATGGCATGTACTACCACAAGCAACCCTCTCCCCCCTTTTATAAAGGTCCCTAATGTAAGTGAAAATGGCAAGAACTAGGAGTTTTAAGTTTGATGTAGTTGTTTTGAAAGATGTTTTCAACTAATTTATTAGAACTAATATAATGATGCCATCACATTTTCCATAATTTATGCATTAAATGAATCAAGAATGATTTTCTAGACCAGGGCTGACCAACCTTAGGTTTTTATTGAAACAATAGACAATATATTTTGACTTGCCATTTTAGTGAGAGCTCTGTGGTAGCTTGGATTTGCTTACTAAAGCATTTATATAAATTTCTATGCTAGTAGGCGGATCGCATAAATAGCACTGTGGGCCGCATTTTGGATAGCCCTGTTCTAAACCAAATTCTAACATTTAAAAAAATTAGTGATTCTTAATTTGCTCAGAATCACATTTACTGGTCTCTAACCTGACACCATAATTATATTAAAGTAGCAAAACAGCATAAGAGCATTGAATTTTATAGTCAGTATGGTACATAGACTATTTATGCAATTGGCTGATATTCTACAAATGAGCCTTTCTCCTACTGAATAAAGAAAAAAAAATATGAGGTGCTTTAAGGCCTTTAAGCTATGATTTAAATAATCCAGTATTGATACCCATCCATACTCCTAAGGAACTAAGGGTCAGCTAAAATGAGAGCACGATAATTTAGCAAGAATTCAACTTATTCTCACAAAAGCAGTAACCTACTTATGCAACCTACTTATGTTGATTGAGCTGGTCTTTTCAATGAAGTATAATGAAAATCTCATTATCAGGTCTATGTGTTGCTATCTCACAGATCTTCCACTTAAAAAAAGATTCATGCTAACCAAGATTCCCTTCTATACTGTGAAGAATACGTGCAGTTTCTTTTTCTACTTGTGGCTGGCTCTAGCCACTGTTTGACAAGCATACCATGATCTGAACCTGACAAGACCCTCCTCTTCGTGGCCAGTCTGAAGCTTAGGCTCATTTTTCATATTTTCGCACTAGGCTGGTCTGTCTCTGGCTACCATTTCTCAGCAAAGCCACACTGTTTAAAGTTCTGCTTTATCATGTCTTCTGCCCTCTTGCCTCCCCACATTCTTGAAGATACTTCACTTCAATTTGTTTCATGATGGTTGCAAATGGCCCAGTCATGAGTGTGGCATAAAAGGAGTATGTCAGTACTGGCAGAGTGAACGTATTCATTTATTTAATTGGTGATCCCATCTTATTATTTAATCAAGAGTGATGCCCATGACGCTACATTGGCATGGGAAATATTAAAGGAACCTGAGGAAAGCTGACAGAGTGTTGTTGGCTGTGGGAAGTTTACAGAAAGGCATGGAGAAGAACTGTACAGCATGAGAAGGCACGGAGGAGTGGCAATCTGCACTGGCGGACAACACACCCAGAACAATGAGATTACGTAAAATGCTCAAAGAAATCTTTTGCCGAAGCTTTTTACATATGCCATTATGTCTCTTTCTTACGTCCTCTTTTTCTAGTCCTTTCAAAAGAAACGCCCAATCTACTAAAGGATGCTGCTGTACTGTCCAAGAGAACCCTGCATGATCACCTGGATGTATAAATAATGGACTGCCTGAGTCATCAGGGATTGTTCACTTTCCTGGTGATCACTTTTTTCATTGCATTCTTCATCCTGCTTCATGAAAAAAAAAAAAACAAACCAGAAAATAATGAATTAGCTGATACTAACCCAGAATATCATTGCCAAGTATTTATGAAATCCCCAGACACACCTGTATACGCACTGTGCTAAGTGTTAGGCAGCCAAAGACAGAAAGAAGTAAAACAGTCCTGCCCTCAAGAAGTTTACATTCTATCAGTGTGTCGAAGGAAAAAGGAGGGTGAGGGAAGACAACATGTACACATAAAGGAAACTATGAAATACATACAAAATAAATATAAGATAGTTTGGAATGTATTCTAGGTGTGGGAATAGGAGGTGGAATGTGATGTAGGGCAGAAGAATAATAAGGCCAGTTTGGTTGGCCTATAGAGTGTGTAGGGGAGTAAAGGGTAAACAGAAGGTAGATTAGGGTCAAGTTTCATAGGGTTTTAAATACCAAATAGGGGAGGTTATTTATATTTGCTTCTAGAGGTAATAGGGAGTCATTGATACCTATCAACACCAAAATATCTTCTCACAATCAGAGTAAAGATACAGAATAAAATTTTAATGTTTCAGTTAAAAAAATTCTTATAAAGTACCAGAGTGTTAATTTTAGAATAAAATATGTCCAGATCTCTCTAGATCTAATATGGTAAAATATGAACGTGAACAGATTTTTAAGCAGTTAGTAAAACTTGCACTATTCTCTGGAGTGAGCAGTTTAGCTGACATGTTAGTGATTACGCTATATCATGGTACTGTTGTTCCATTTGGCTGTTTAGTTTGACCTAAAAAGCAAATTAAATATGTTCCTTTTATTGCCATCAAACATTTTTCATGACTAATATGTTAAAGGCATAATTTTAAAATTTCCTTCCTTCTACAGTGGCTTTGTTTTTTGGTTTGTTCTTTTAACGTGAGGAGAAACGACTAATTGCTAAAAATTAACCAATCTTACGGCCTTTCTGATTTACATTTGGATCTCAAAGATAAAAGACAAAATGTAGAAATAATGATTAATCCAATACAATTCAATAAACAGTTATTGTCTACTGTATACAAGACATTGCTAGGTGGTGGTGACACAGGATAAAGCTTCATGTGAATTATCTTATTTATGGATTGACAGGACACTAATACTATCATAGGAGCTTCTCTCTGCCATGTGGCACAGTTTTGAGGTGGCTCCCCTAGCCATCAGTTGCAGGATATTCAGAGAATGAAAAATTTTAATATGATCTGGGCAAAACAGAATGTAAATATGTTATCTAAACCACTGGAGTCAAACTCAAACAGAAACATATCCTTTCAGGCTACATACTGACTTAGAATACCACAAATTAACATTATCTATGTTGTAATACATTTTTATTCATTATATATATTACAATTTTATCTGGGTGGAGGAGGTGGTACTCAGAAGTTTTAAGTTTGATAGTTCTGTTCTAAACCATCACTTCATAGAGTAAGAGAATTTTAGAGTTTGAAGGTCCCTCAAAGGCCATCTAAGCTGATGTGCCCCTGAAAATCGCCTCCTTCACAACATATTTGAAAAGTAGTTATTCAGTCTTTCCTTGAGACCCCTAATGAAGGAGGGCCCACCACCTCTTTAAGGATGAGGATCTAGATTATAGATCTGGGATTTCACTGGTATAGGGAATCTGAGATGAGCACACTTTCCCTATCAATGTAGGCTGACATTTTCCTCTGCAACTGATAGCTCTAGAGGGCTGCTCAGAGCACTGAGAGGTTCAGGGATTTGCCCAGGGTCACAGAGCAGCATGTGTCAGAGGTGGGGCCTGAATCCAGGTCTTACAAGCTTGAGGCTAACTCTCTAGCCATATTGCCACACTGGAATTTAAAGCATTCTAAAATAAGATGTAGATAATTTCTGAATTCTATCTGGATCATTTATAGCAACATTCTTAGCACAGATAGTCAAGTTTACAAATATGACAGATATATCACGGTTCTACAAGATCAAAGAAATACTAAAAACAACTTGCACATTTCTACTTCTTTCAAATCAATTCAAACTGCTTAATAGTGCCTACGTAGAAACATTTGTTATCTACATCCAGTACGACTCCATGGGTTATTTTCACTCCTAGTAATAAAGTCATCATATCTTACCCACATCTGAACACTGCCTATCTCTAGAATCCAGTAGAGAGGATGTAACACCACTCTGATGGATGCCTAAATAAACTGATAGCCATTTATGAAGATAAGCAATAGGATCAGATAGGACATCCATTGGGGTTAGAGGTCTCAGGGATGGTCCATGAAAAATGAATCAGGCTGATAAAGGCCTCATTTCTAAAATATACAGGGAACTGAGTCAAATATATAGGAATACAAGCCATTCCCCAATTGAGAAATGGTCAAAGGATATGAACAGGCAGTTTTCAGAGGAAGAAATTAAAGATATCTATAGGCATATGAAAAAAATGCTTGAAATCACTACTGATTAGAGAAATGCAAATCAAAACAACTCTTAGATACCACATCTATCCTGTCAGATTGGCTAAAATAACAAATCAGGAAAATGATAAATGCTGGAAAGGATGTGGGGAAATTGGAACATTGTTACATTGCTGTTGGAGTTGTGAGATGATCCAGCCATTTTGGAGAGCAATTTGGAACTATGCTCAAAGGGCTATAAAAATGTTCATACCCTTTGACCCAGCAATACCACTTCTAGGGTTGTATCCCAAAGAGATCACACAAGCGGGAAAAGGACCCATATGTACAAAAGTATTCATAGCAGCTCTTTTTGTGGTAGCTAAGAATTGGAAATCAAAGGGATGCCCATCAATTGGGGAATGGCTGAACAAGCTGTGGTATATGAAGGTAATGGAATACTACTGTGATATAAGAAATGGGGATGATACGGACTTCATAATAACCTGGAAAAACCTACATTACATAATGCTGAGTGAGCAGAGCAGAGCCAGGAGAACATTATACACAACCACAGATATACGGATTCTGTGAGGACTAACCCTGACAGACTTTGCTCTTCTCAGCAACATAAGGTACAAAGACAATTCCAAAGGACTCACGATGGAGAATGCTATCTACATCCAGAGAAAGAACTATGAAGTATGAATGCAGATTGAGGCACACTTCATGCTAGCCTTTCCCCCCCCCTTTTTTTTTCTTTTTCTCTCTTTTGTTTTTGTTTTTTTTCGTTGCGTTTTTTTTTTTGGTCCTGTTCCTTCTTTCTCATGATTCATTTCATTGATCACAATTCCTCTCCATAACTTGACTAGTGTGTAAATTAATTCAATGTGAAGTTATACATGGAAGTTATATGGGATTCCATCCCATCTTGGGGAGGGAGGGGGGAGGGAGGGAAGAAAATCTGGAACTCAAAATTATGTAGAACCGAGTGTTGTAAACTAAAAATTAAAAAGAAAGAAGGAAAGAAAGATGAATCAGGATTGGTTGGGGCAGGGAGAGAACAAGCAAAATGCAAGGAGTAGGTGCTGCCTATGTGTGCTGTGGCCCTTCTCATTCTGGCTCCACAGCTTACATCTTTTTCCCATTCCCAATGTACCACAAAGTAATTATTTTTATTTTGGTCAGAAAATCATCTAAAGACCATGCAACGTCCTCTGAAAAAAGGAAATTTGTTAATATGGATAAATACAACACTAATAACTGACATTTATAAGGGACTCTAAGGTTTGCAAACACTTTACCTCCTCTACCTCATTTAATCCTTAGAGCAGCACTGTTACATAGGCACAATAGATACTACTATCTCCATTCTACAGAAAAGGAAATGGTGGCTTAGGGAGGTTAAGTGATTTGCCCAGGGTCACAGTATCAGGGAGTGAGATTTGGGCCCAGTGTTCATCTGCCTGCATGTCCTATGTTCTTTCCATCCTATTACTCTCTATTAATAACCTCAGGTATTCAGTATTAATCTCACGGGTCATCAACGAATGCTTTGCTTAGAAAGGTTCCTTACCTCACAAGGATGTCCTTTACTCAGTCAACTTAGCAGTATCCAGATGTATTAAGGTAGCTTATAAATCAAAGGTGTCACTGTGGGGAAACATTTTTGAGAAGGAGATTTCTCCTGCTTTTAAGAATAAGTTATCTGGAATTGATGGCTGAATTAAGTGTTTACAACTGGAATCAGGTTGTATGCTTTTAAACTCTCTCTTATAGTCTAGCTAGTTAACCAAGTTATGCAATTAAGCATTTATTTACCTGACTGGGCCTCTTACTGTTTTCATCTTCATTGTCAAAAATGATATCACTTTCGGAATCTGTGGCTGGTCTTTAAAAAAGAAAAAAAAGTGAAAAGAAAGGAAAATTCAGTCTCTTTAAATTTCCAAAATCAATAAATCTGGACAATTCTCAAAAAAGAAAGGTGTTTGATATACGGTTTAACATCCATAAATAGCACTCAGAGATATAAATTCACCTAGTTAGCACATTAAACTAATTCTTAGGTCCCTCATGAAAATAACTTCATTCAGAAATTATTTAAATTATTTTTCATAGGTCATCCCCTAGTAAGGGCTACAACAAAACTTAATTAAGATATGAAGAATTAAAAGCAGAGTAAGTTTATTAAATTGTCAAATTACACTTTCTTATCCATGGGCTTCTGTTTACAATTATATTCATTATTTTGCTAACTAATTTTGGAATCTTCAGTAGATCTTACCTCAGGACTACAAATTATCTGGACTCTGCTATTAAGTAGCTAGTATACTAGAAAGTATATATTACTTAATATACTAGATGAAAAAGTATGAATGCCCGACAGAAAAATCCGGCAAATGAAATCAGGTAGAAAGTTTTTATAATCTGGAATCCACTTCCCCTTTCCTTACTTTTTTCTATACTCTTTTTTTTTTCTTGAGACTAAGTTTCTCTATCTTATCTGAGCTAGAAATCCCTTGTGAGGACTCGATGCCGATGATTCATCAGCCTTAACCTCTGCCAGGAGCAGGGATTATAGGTGTGCATCACCACATCCAGCTTTCCTATGCAATCTACTATAGCCTCAAGTGTGGAAATCCTTCAAGTACCATGAAAAGTTTTAAAGCTTTAATTGGATATGGTTTAAAATGAAGGGTCTGTTAGATAAGTTTTATGTATGCTCTAATTAAAAATCAAATCATGTTTTCAATAGCCTTGCAAATAAGAGTTTGTAAAACAGACAAACACATGTGCTAAATACTATGAACAGGCTTGGTTGGCTAAGGGATTTCTTTTCAAAGATTCTTTGGTTTCCCAAATTAAATAACATTTACTGAATCAACTTACAAAAATGACTGTGAGAACACTCCATCCCGATCGTCATCATCTTCATCATCATCACTTGACTCCTGATTGGCTCCAGTGAACTTGGCACTGGAGGATGTGCTCCACTCCACTGAACTGGTCAGGATTGGAGGAGGAGCATTGGTTTCCACATCATCTGTCAACTCAAGTCCATTTTTTCCATTCTGTTGCCCCTTTTTAGGGGCTGGATTCTCTTCACTTACATCTGAGGATAGGCAGCCAGGAGAGGGCATCTCGTGTTTTTCTATCCAGGCATTGTAGTACCTCACAATATTCTCATGATTCAGCCGAGAAAGCAAGGTCACTTCCCCTTTAATTCGTCTAAATTGTTTGCTGGCAGGATTGATTGGGATCCGCTTCACAGCATAGCAACAACCATCGAGTTTATTCTGCACCTATTAGAATAAGAGCACCACAAGGTGGCTATCCATTTGGTACGTCATGTTTGCCACATTATATGGTTACTTTAATACAGTACTACTTGAGTGGACCCACAATCCTATATCATAATTCCAACTGGAAACCAAGTCTGTGCTTAAAGGTTACATATGTAAAACTTTCATATGAAAGTAAAATACCTTAAATCGCACTAAAATGGTCCTTGCCCTCACATATCTTACTAACAAGGGGAAAAGATATAACCACAGATAGTTATATCACATGACAAGTGCATTAGAAAAGTACAGAACAGTGCTATCTAAAGGCCAAGGAGAAAAGTCATGTCCGATGGGGTGGTTAATTCTCTGATCACTGATTCAGAACTGGAAGGTCCCCGAGTCCAACCCTTTCTTTTTATAGATGAGAGAACTGATTCAGAGAGGTTATAGACCATATATATATATATATATATATATATATATATATATATATATATATATATATGTTCAAGGATACACACATAATAAATATCAGAGCTAGGATTGGAACTCAGATCCTCTGCTGCAAATCTAGCACTCTTTCCACTCTACCCTGCTTCCTCTCATTGAGAAAGGCTTCATAGATGGGGTGGCATTTGAGTTGAGATTGAAAGGATGAGTGTGAATTCAATAGTTGAGAAAGGTATGAAGACATTATAACCACAGGAAATGATATAAATAAAAAATATAAAAATAAAATAAGATAAAGTAAATAAAAAAATTAAAAAACCATAAAAATAAAAACAGTAAGCAGGCAGGAAACCTGAAGCCCACAGAAAGTACAATAAATTCTCTGTTTGGTGTATACAGGTTACATTACCTAAGAGTTAATTCTTAAGTCATTTGCTTATCATTTCTGAAAAATTTTTGATATTTTCCTCCCTAATTCCAGATTGAGGGTAGGTTCATTCTGTTAGCCAGGACAACCAGAGGCAGCAAGACTGATGTTTTCACAAATGCTTCCTAATTGTCCCTTTTCAGTGCCAACCATGCTTTCTAATTTTATAAAGAAACCATTTCTGAAGTAAATTTTATTCCCTTGCACTCCTAAAGTTTTTTACTTTCTACTAATGTGACGTTTGGGAGAACTGATCTTATTTTTCCCTCTAGGCTTATTAGGCTAAGCTAAAGTCTAAAGTTAGAAAAACCTAACTGGATATTTTATGAGGCTTCTTTCAAAGTTTGTTGTTTTATGAGGCTTCTTTCAAAATACACTGTTGCTGTTATTGTTCCCTCCAGTTGTTAGATTGAAGATTTATGGACAGTAAAGTGTCATAACCGAGAGTTCAACTAAGGTAACATATGCACCTAAAAGAATCACAGAGATAGGTTTCTATATCCTATACAGCCAGAGTCCATGTCCTAGGAAGTTTCAATGGAAAAGTAAATTAACTTCAGTAAATGGCAAAATACCAAGGGCCTTCCATGGTAGTATCTGCACCACCCCAATAACATGTCCTACTGTGGACCATTTATTGATACCATCTTTTTTAATGAATAACATATACATATATATGCATATATAAATATATATGTATGCATGCACACATAGATATATCAAATTTATTTATAGAATACATATTTTTACTTCCCAATAAGTCCAATCAAAGTGTTTCTTAATTATTTAAACACAGTTTAGATGATTTTCTAAAGTTAGAATATTCTACAAAATGATAAAAGAAATTATCCAAATAAATGGGAATGAAGAACAAAAAGGAAGACCCAAGAACAACCACATCTTAAAAATACATCACTTATTTCCATCTCTGTAAGAGATGGAAAATATAAGCCATCAAAACCATCTCTGGTCATTTCACAGTTAGGTTCCATCTTTGTTCTAGCCTGGGCAGCCCTTTATCTACAACAAATCCAAAAGCAAATAATTTGAAAAGAAAAACTGATTATTTTCTTTTGAACAAAAGTACAGTAAAATGTCCCCTGCTTAGAAGTCTTGACTTCACTTGATGGGCTGTTAGAATAATGTGTGTTTCATGTTAATGTTAGTGCATTAAACTCAAGTAGAAGAGTGAAATTCTCCTAATGTGCACATTGTCATTTCAAGTAAAAGTCCTTAATGCCAGGAAGGTGCAGATGATCGCTGCTTCAACTAATAGTAACAATTTTCTCACAAAAAAGACAAACCTATAAGAGATTTTTAGAAGGAAAATAAGCACTACTATTAAAATAATGAGAAGGTATTTCAGAGAAGGGAATAGGGAAGAAGAAATCAGAAATGCAAATGAGAAAAACTGTATACCATACCTTGATGACAGCTCCAAAAGCTCCTTTACCAAGTAAATGTAATTCTTCAAACTCATTGAAATATCGGGAAAATTGTCTTTGTGTTTCAGTGAAGAATGATGCACTGGGTAGCTGGCTGCTGGGAATAACAGTCTCAGCATAATCTAGCCCTCCAGAATCTGAGATAAAGCAAAGAGATTTAAGGAAGACAAAGTACAGAAAGGCTCTAACAATACCCAGAGGCCTAATAAACCAGATGACCTCAACACTACGATAAGCATTCCCAGTTAATAGATTAGGATACACTGGTAAATTTTCAAGTCCTACCTACAGATTTCCAAGCTTGTTGCTGCTTAGTATCTCCCTCTCCCCAGAAGCCCTCATTTCTGTGGTTTGTTGGATTCCCCTTTTCTGTTTTGTTAAGTGATTTACTGTTGTTGTTTTTGTAACAGTTAACAAAAAGTTTACTTAGACACAGCAAACAAGGATATTCTAGCACTTAGTTGAGAAAGGCCTCCCCACTCTCCTTGTGGAAATGTAGCTGTCTGACAGAAAAGGGTATAGCAATTTACAAATTTGGGAAATCCACCAAGTCTGAAGGGCCCTGACTTCAGATGAGTTGGCTATCATATGCCCTTAGATAACTAGGAAACAACATCACTTCTGCCAGATGCTACCAGCTGCATCCATTGAGCTGCAGCTCAAGCCTTAGCTTTTTGGCCAATAAAGTCCCAGCACAAGTTTTGTCACATCATCAGAGAAATACTAGTCTAACTTACATTATTAAGGGAAGGGCAAACCCTGATAGATAGTGGTCTTGTTCAGTCACAGTCAATTAATACTCTACCTCACCAATGTTAAGGCTACATTGAGATTTAGAGTAGTTCTTTATAAAAAAGGAAAGGGACTACTACCACAGAGAAACAAATTTGCTTAATGATATCAATTTCTTTAATAGATACCATTCTTACTGCTGTTGCACATCTCCTCTGGGTTTGAGCACATTTATGCAATATCTTATATATCTTATATATTAGTATATGCTTTATACATACATGCTCCCAAGGGTAGTAAGGCTGGAAAGTTACTTGGCTCTGCCACTGCTTTTGTGCTTTTTAGCTTCTACTGGAGGCAGGCAGCAACCACCCCAGGGCTTGCCTCAGGCCATCCTGCCCCACTCTAGGCAAGCACACCAGGCCCCTGCTTTATTTCTCCCCACTCTGCATGCCAACTCTTTAAAATAAATCCAGGCTCCCTGTAAAGACTTATTAAAGCTTTTATTGTCTGAATTTTGGCTGCTCAGGAACAGCTTTCACACTTATACAATAGTTCTGATAAAGGTTGACCCAAAATTATGTTTTTACAGAATCAATTAATGGTTTAAGGTGCAGTGTGCCAGCCTGTTCCACTTGTAAAGCTTCCACTTATGTCTATTATGTCTATGGAAAGTCAGCTGTTCTCTAATTCTGTGGAAGATAGGACAATATGAAGCTGCCCTAAATTGTATGAAGGAACTTGGTTAGATATTGAGACCGGAAAATATCTGCTAATAGAAAACTTTCACAGACTCATAGAATTTCAGAGTTGGAAGGGACCTTAAAGAAACTTTTGCCAAATTATTCCTTAAAAAGAACCTCCTACACAGGTCTGACCATGGCACTCCCCTGATCAAAACTCTTCAGTGGCTCACTACAGTCTTTAGCAGGAAATACAACTTCACAGTCTGGCATTTGAAGCCCTCTATAATTTGTCTTCCACCAACCTTGCAGGACTTATTTCATATTAATTCCCCTTAATGGAATTAGCATCCTAGTCAAACTGGCCAACTAGCTGTTCCCCAAAATGAGGAATATTGCATCATCTGTCTCTATGCCTTTGCAAAATCTGTTCTCCGTGCCTGGAATGTTCTCCCTCATCATTTTTGCCTCTTAGAAGTTCAAGTCAGTCTTTCCAGGCTAATCTCAGGCGCCACCCCCTAAACAAAGCCTTTTCTAATCTCCTTGCCCAGCTCCTAGCTGTCAGTGTTCTATTCCTCCTCAACTTATTGAGTATTTGTCTATTTGTGCAAATGCTTACTTCAAGAATGATGTCAGCTTGGGGCAGATAGGTGGTGCAGTGAGTAGAGCACCAGCCCCTGGAGTCAGGAGTACCTGAGTTCAAATCCGGCCTCAGGCACTTGACATACTTACTAGCTGTGTGACCTTGGGCAAGTCACTTAATGCCAATTGCCCTACCTTCCCCCCTCCAAAAAAAATTTAAAATTAAAAAAAAAAAAAAGAATAATGTCAGCTCCTTGAAAGCAAGGTCTATTTTTCTTTGTAGCCTCAGCACACTAGCATAGTGTCTTACACATATTGGTGCTTGATAAATGTGATAATGTGCTTAAAGCAGGGATCTGGAAAAAGGTACTTCAAGTTGTAGGATTCTGATCCCCAAATATATGCCTGCTAAAATGAGGAATCAAAAGGAAAAGGCTTACCCTCAGGACTCTCTTCTATCAAAGGCACTTTGAGCTGAGGAGGCTTTATGAATTTGTGTTTCAACAACTGCTGAGGACTCCATCTTTCCTTGTCATCTAAACACACACACCTTAGGGGACAGAGAATAAAAAATATTTAAACACCAAAAAACCCCAAATAATTAGTCAAGATGCTTATAACTACCTAAGACAAGGGAGGGGGAACCACATATAAAAAAATTTTCATATTACTGATGAATCAAGTATTACATGCAATCCAATAAACATTTAAAAATGCAATTATTATGTATAAAACAATGTGGGAGGGTCTGGAGATAAAAAGGCAATCCAAAAAATAATCTTTGCCTCAAGAACTTTACATTTAAGAAAGCAGCTTAGTATGTATTTACTCAGGATCTACTATGTGCCTAACACTATGCTGGGTGTGGTGGGAGGCAAGAGAACTCTATGACATAGTTCCTGTCCTCAAGGAGCTTACAATCTTTGGGGAAAACAAAATTTTATAATGCTTCCTGGAATGCACCTATCTTTTATAGCTTATGTTGCCAATCGAGACCCTGCATGAAATCATAATGCATCCCAACAATTCAGTAACCTATATGGTGCCATATGGCTAAAATTGGTAAAGTAATACTTGCCTAGCTATGGCTAGCCTTAATTTGAAAGTATAAAAGATTTAGAAACCTCAGAATAAGCTAGTTGCCTACTAAGGCCAGGGCTCCCAAGAAAGACTTTTCTTAAATTGGCTACTTTGACGTTAAAGATCCATGACTTTTTTTGGTGGAGGTACTCCCTTCACTGATTGGAACTCCTTACTATAATGGCCTTTATGAGTTGCTTTAGCTAAAACAACATTCCTTACTGAGTAGCCACACCTGAAGAGATATGCCTGTGGACTACAAGCACAGAATCCATTGCTGGCTCTGCACTCAAAGTCTTTCTGAATATATAGGACCTGCTAGCAGCCTGGAATCAAATTAACCTTTAAGAAACAAGTTAATCACATAATGTTATTGTCTGCATCAAACCAGAATGAATACCAATTATGGAAAAGGCACTACTAAAGTCTCTATCAGTGACTATGGAGACATGTTCTCTCTGAACATGTACAGAATTTCAGATACTTAAGTTCCCAAAATAAAATCTTCATAACAATTGCCATTCCTCCATAAACTGAAGTAAGCAGAACAAGGCAAATTATATACACGACTCCAGTAATGTAAGAAAAAAGACAGGGTAGAAAGCCTTGGAATTACAGTTATTAATCTTAGCCTGAAGATGACCCAAGGAAAAGCATCTGCTTTTTGTTTGGAGGTGCAAGGGGCAATGGGTATGGGTGCTACATGTGTTGTCAAACATAGATGATGTGTTGGTTGGTCTTGCTTATTTTTTTTGTCACAAGATTAGATTTATGGGAAAAGGGAGGAAGAAGAGAATAGGGAATAATGAGGGAAATGATTGCTGCATAAAAACAAAAGGCAACAACAAAGCAAAACAAAATTGTAATTCTTTGGAGGGAAAAAGAAATCCACAAACAAATCACTTCATTCAGTAACAACAAATATAAAATTTTGTTTTTAAAATTTTTTCTTATTTTATTGATTGGTTTTTAAATACCGAATTCATTTCCAATATATAGTTTCTCAAAAGTCTTAGTGTAGTTTTGTACCTTGGTAGCCTTTAGGACACCATACATACATATCTATCCCCCTCCTATATCCAGAGAGTCTTCTCTCCTAACAGAGATTAGAAAAGAGGGAAAAAAAGCAAAACTAGCCCACATATCGAACAAATCTGAACATATATGCCACATTCCACATGAATAGTCTTTCACCACTACAATGAAGGGAGGGAGGTACATTTTCTTTTTCTTTTCAGGATCAAGCTTGATCATTAGGGTCACATGACATTCAATTTTGTTTTTTTGTTCTTCCCAACCACACTGTTGATTGTATATGTTGTTTTTCAGGAGACATTATGTTTATTGTTTTTCTGGTTCTGCTTACAGTGTTTGGCAGACAGGAAGTGCTTAAAAATGTTTGCTGATTGGTTATTTCATTCTGTATTTTGCTCACCTAAGTTTTCTCATGTTTCTCTAAATTCTTCATAGCCTACATGCCTCACTTTCCTATCTCGTCCATCTGTCTACAGTGCCATCTGTCCGACACTGTTATTTTGCTTCACCTGACCTGGACCAGGATCCTCTGAACCACAGACCTATAGAATTCACACCCCTAGTGCCTGTGGAAGTTAATCCTCTCATCTTTGGACATTTGCCCTAGGATTCAACCATCCTGATAGGAAATCATGTATATATTAACCCACTTAGCACACCAGATGGCCCCAGACCAACTTATGCTTGAAAGACCTCCAGTGATGGTAGAATTCACTACTTCTAGAGGCAATCCACTCCACTGCTGTATTCCACTTCTGTACTCCTCTGTTAGCAAAGGGCAGCTAGGTGGCGTAGTATGCTAAGCTTGGGGCCAGGATAGCTGTGTGACCCTGGGCAAGTCATTTAACCCTGTTTGCTTCAATTTCCTCATCTGTAAAAGTAGCTGGAGAAGGAAATGACACACCACTCCAGTATCTTTGCCAAGAAAATATCAAATGGGGTCATGAAGAGTCATACATGTCTGAAAAATGACTGAACGACAATAAATTGTTAGCCAATTTTCCTTACACCAAGCCCAAATCTGCCTCTCTCCATACACTCTTCCTAGTTCTGCTGTCTGGGGCCATGCAGAACAAATGTACTTTCTCTTGAACATGAGGACTTTTCAGCCACGTGAAAACCACAACTGTGTTTCTCCCACAGTCTTTTCTGTAGGCTAAGCATCTCCAGTATCTTCAACTGATTCTCATTACTGCATGGGCTCCAGATTTCCATCTTCTGCGCAAGCTTTTATTTGTCAATTTCCTAAAATGACGAGTTGTACTCAAAACATTACTGAACATTAATACATATCTCTAAACTTGTTGATAATAATTTACAGTTAATTTAAATGACAATAATTTTTAATCTTTTTTGCCAAGTCTATTACTAACCTCATCTATAACAAATACGTAAAGTCAAGCAAAATAAATCACACTAGTTATGCCCAAGAATTCAGGTTTAATTTTGAACCTTTAGTCCTTCACTTTTCTGGAGAAGGATGGAAGGTCCTCTTCCGTCTTTTCTACAAGATCAGTATGAGATAAGCAAATACACCCTGGATTCTACCCCTAGCAGATTAACTCCACCATAATCCACACCCTCTCTAATCTTCCAACTCTACCTATCAACTGGCTCCTTTCCTCCTGGCTACAAACACACCCAGGTTTCCCCAATCTTCAAAAAACAGCCTCACTTGATATTACAGTTCTCGCAAAGGTGGGTTATATCCCTTCCCTTTCTTGGCTAAACTCCTTGAGGAAGTCAGCTACACTAGGTACTCCCACTTTCCCTCCTCTTTCTTGCACCTAAATCCTAAGTAATCTGGAATCTGACCTCATCATTCAACTGAAATTGCCCTTTTCAAAGTTACTAATGATTTCTTGATTGACAACTACAATGGCATTTTCTCACTCCTCATCCTTTTTTACCTCTCTTTAGCTTTTAATGCTGCTGATCACATCTTCTCCTGGATACTCTCTCCTCTCTAGGTTTTCATTACACTGTTCTTGCCTCTTTTTCTTCCTATCTCCTTAGTCTCCTATATTTTCATCAATGGCATGACCACTAACTGTAGGTGTCTCCCAAGTCTTGGTATGGACCCTCTTATCTTCTTCTTCTATACTATTTCTGTCCTTGGCTCCCATGAGTTCAAAGATCACCTCCATGAAGATGATTCCCAGATCTATCTATCCAGTCCTAATCTCTCTCCTGAGCTCCATTCCATATCACCAACTGTCTTTTGTAATCTTGAAATGGATATCCCATAGAAATCTCAAGTAAAATATATCCAAAACAGAGGACTCATTATTTTTATTCCCCAACCTCTCACTTTTCAACTCTCCTCTTACTCTGGTCATCCAGAGTCATAACTTTGGTGTCATCCCCAATGTACCTCTCATACTAACCCTATATATCAAATCTTATTGTTTATATTTTTACAACTTCTTTCATACACTTTCCCTTCTTTCCACTCACAAAATCACCTTCCTTGTATAGGCCTTTACAACCTCTCACCTAGACTATTCCAATGGCCTTTTGGTTGGTATTTCTGACTTAAGTCTCTCCTTACTCCACTAAGCTGCCAAAATGATTTTCCTAAGTCTAACCATGTTAGTCTTCTATTCAATTAACTCCAGTGATTCTCTATAACCTCTCTATAACCTCCAGAATCAAATATGAAATCCTCTGTTTGGCATTTAAAGGTCTTCACAACATGACCCTTTTTTACCTTTCCAGTGTCTTTACACTTTTACTCCCCTCCATGTACTTTATGATCTAGTAACACTAGTCTCCTTTCTATTCCTTGTACAAAACAATTCCACTCTCAACCCTACGCCCTTGCACTGGGTGTGTTCCATGTGTAGAATGATCCTCCTCACCTCTGCCTTTTAGCTTCCTCACATTTCTTCAAGGGCTCAAATCCCTCCTTCTGCAGGAGGCCTTTCCTAGTTCCTCTCCACTACTAGTGATTCCCCTTGAGCTTACCTTCCAATTACTTTGTATGTATCATGTATGTACAGCTGTCTCTCTATGTTGTCTTTACCCTTAGAATGGGCGCTCCTTGAAGGCATATAGACTGTTTGTAGCCTTCTTTGTATCCACAGTGCTTGGTACAGGGTAAATGTTTAAAAAATGTTTGCTGACTGACTGATTAAGTCTAAACAGGAGTGCCTACTATTAGACCCTTAAGTGGAGGGAAGAGACAAGACTAACTGGCAATCCTAAGGCATTCTCTGTTTAGAAAGGTCATTGGTATTTGACCACAATAAGTCCTGAATGTCTATGATACTATGCAAAAGAATACACAAAAGTTTGAAAATTACTACAGTAAATCCTGAAGAGAACCAAACAATATAAGAATTAACCTGATGTGAAATACAGGTAATCTAGCAGTAGACAGAAAACATACCACATGGAGAGGGAAGGTGTGATACAACAAATTGATTCTAAGGCAGCATTTCAACTTCCTTGTCTTCAAAATTGGATACTCAGTGCCACCAGTACTATCAATATAGCTGAACATGACAATAAAAAAGAATGTCAATGACACTTACTTCTTTAGAAAGTCTTGGAAGTCAGCTGGCAAGTCGTTAGGGATGGTGACAGGATACTCTTTACTTTCTTGACCCTGACTGAGAGAAAGCAATAGGAGGCCCAGGCGCCATACATCACCTTTCTTCCCAGTTTTGTTAGGCACAGCGTCATCACTAAAACGAACTCGAGTTTGCTCAAAAACGTCCTCCTTGCAGATATCTGCTAATCGTTTAGATATACTGTAGTCTGTAATCTTGATGTTGCCCTCAGTGTCCACCAAGACATTGGAAGCACTCAGGACTTTGTGAACCACTGAATTACTGTGCAAATAATCAAGGCCTGATAGAAGCTGGGATGCATAACTTCGTAGCTGATCAATAGGAAGTGGGACTGCTTTGCTCAGATACGTAGAGAGAGAAATACCACTGACGTGTTCCACTAAAATGTCCACGACAATAGAATTGCCTTTTTCTCTGAGGTTCATAGCTAGATAGTGTACTACATTTGGATGGCTCAGTTTCACCAGTGAGCTGAATTCTGCTTCTGCCCCTTGAATCTGGTTAGAAGAAACACAAAGTTTATCTTGTGTGAGTTAGAATTAACTGCCATTTTGTTTCATGATGGAAAATATTTAGAAAATGAGTTTTCAAGCGAGAAGCAGGAATAAGCCCTGAATTGGTGGTATAAGATTGATAAAGCTGGGAAAAGCTTAAACCATTTAGTTCACATCCCACCCTGATAAGAGAGGCAAAATTTATAGATTGATGTATTTATTCAAATTTGAATATTACAAAAAAAGTCAAGGTCTTTTTTATAAACTTTTGGTTTTGGAATTAAAGTTTGACACCAGATCATTTTCATCAATTAACTGCCTTAATTGCTTTCTCAATTAAAAACAAAAACAAAACAGTAGAAGTTAACAGTTTAGTGTTTTTAAACAAGTCATTTTCAATTCTTCCTCATCTCAGGAATAAATCTGTTGAGTTTATTTTCAAGCCATTTTAGATGCAACTTAGACAGGTAGTTTAGGTTAAGTTTAGTCTAAAGGTGTAATATTAGCAATCAGGAAAAAGAAAAAATAATGCTATGTCTTATGCTCAGTACAACACATTCTTGCCAGTTCTTCTTTGTCCTAAAAACCAATTCTGACATTATATTTCAAGGGAAAGGTAGGCAAACCCTACCTAACAGTCTTAATTAGTTCCTTGAAAATATGACTTTAAGTGAAATAATATTGTGGACAGGTTGTTAGTTCATTAGCAACAATGTTAAAAATGGAAGATACCTTCTTGGACAGCCAAAATTCAGACTATAAAAGCTTAAAATTGGTCAATGCTAAGTATATACTATAGTTGGGCCATGCTTCTTAGATGCTAAAAGATCTGAGTTAAGAAGACCTGCCACACCAACAAAATGGGGAAAGTAATGGATACAGTTGGGTGCCATCAGAATTATTAGAGTATAGGAAGGAGGCAGGAGAAGGGTGGGAACTGAGGGGCAGAGGGTCCATCCAAGAGTATTTTAGAAGGTTGATGGGAAAAATGGCTCTTTCCTCCCCAGGAACACTAAACTTTAGTTTAAGAAAGCTGACTACTTTCATATGAGTTTGGCGGGAAGGAGGTAAAACAATAAATTTCTTTTTTTTAAAAAAAGTATTGAACACATCTAGATAAAATATAATCTATTTCCCCTGAGGAAGTGAGCAGTGGAAAAGAATTAAATCAGTGTGTGAAAAGGGGAGGGTAAACGTTTAATAGTGGATATTCAAAAGCTAAAGTTCTCCCTTCTTTAAGAGACTGCAGCAGGAATGCAACTAGTAGGAGAATGACATTAAACAAGTAGAAGATGGTTCAAATTTTTTTTTTAAAAGCTCGAGGAATTTAAAAAATTCTCTCTTATTCTTCGTATTACAGAAGCAGCTAGGGAGAACAATTAATTTGATATTTCTTTATTGTGAATAGGAATGCTTATGATAAGTCGTGCATATGGCAATTCAAGGCTTACAGAGTGCTTTTCTTAGAACAACATTATGGAGTTGGTAGTAATGCAAGTATTATTAATTCCGTTCTACATTTGAAGAAACTGAGGCTCAAGAAGGTTAAACTGACTTAGCCGAAGTGTTAGAGCCAAGATTTAGACCCATTCATGTTCAGAAGACTAGTTCTCTTTCCATCAACAGTGAACTGTTTGTTTCTGATATTTAATACCTCTATATGATATTCAGTAATCCAAAAGAAGAGACTAAACCTGAGCACATGGGCAGAAGCAGGCCAGGTCTCTAGGAACTAGTTGAAAATCCCAAGCTTTAGTGTGATGTATTGTTAAAATCTTCAGTGACATGTTTGCAAAATGATGTTGGCTGGTGCAACTCCATGTGCGACATACCAGTTGAGTAAAACTGCAAAGCAAAATCATGAAATAGCCAACCACTGCCTTTTGCCTACCTTGGCAGATGGACCTTGCACTAGGGGCTGGGAACAACAGTGAAAGGTTGAAAAAGCTATGCAAAAGTAGAACGTGCTGTGAAAGTTTTGATCCCCAATAGCAGGGTGAGGATGGCAGCAGGGAATTGGGAAAACAAGGAGATAAGTGCATACATCAACATTTGCTCTAGGCATCCTCTATTTAGGTGCTCATAATAAAACATAGCTAACCTGCTCAATTTTAAGTCATTTTTAAAAGCTCATCAAAGATACTTTTCTTTGTCTTCATAAATCTCCCACTTAAAAGCAGAGTACTGATGTCTTGGCTGTCCTTTTATTTGGTTCCTCTAAAATTTTTTTATTTATTTTTAGGATAAATTTTTAAAAAAAATTTGAGTTCCAAATTCTATCCCTCCCTCTGGCTTCTACCCCACCCGCTGAGAAGACAAGAAATCTGATATCAATTATACATGTGAAATCATAAAAAACATATTTTCATATTAGCCATGCTGCAAAAAAAAAGCAAGAAAAATAAAGTGAAAAAATTATGCTTCAATCTGTGCCCAGATTCTACCAGTTTCCTCTCTATAAGGTAGACAGCATCTTTTCATCATAAGTCCTTCAGGATTGTCTTGGATCACTGAATTGATTGCAGTAGCTAAGTCATTCACAGCTGATCACTGTACACTATTGCTATTACTGTGTATGATGTTCTCCTGGTTCTGCTCACTTCACTTTGTATCAGTTCATATATGTCTTCCCAGGTTTTTCTGAAACCATCTTGTTTGTCATTTCTTATAGCACAAATAGTATTCCTTCAAAATCATAAACTACAATTTGTTTACCTATTCCCTAACCCATGGGCATCCCTTCAATTTCTAATTATCACCACAAAAAGAGCTGCTACAAATATTTTTATACGTATATGTCCTTTTCCTTTTTCTTTGGTCTTTTTGGGATATAGACCTACTAATGGTATTGCCAGGTCATATGATTATAGTCCTTTGAGCATAGTTCCAAATTGTTCTACAGGATATTTGGATCAGTTCACAACTCCACCAATTAGTGTTCCAGTTTTTCCATATCCTCTCCAACATTTGTCATTTTCCTTTTCTGTCATGTTAGCTAATCTGATAGGCATAAGGTGGTACCTCAGAGTTATTTAATTTGCATTTCTCTAATCAATAGTGATTTAGAGAGTTTTTTTGTATGACTACAGATAGCTTTGATTTCTCCTTGTGAAAACTACCTGTTCATATCCTTTGACCATTTATCAATTGGGAAATGGCTCTTATTTTTATAAATTTGATTCAGTTCTGTATATACTTGAGAAATGAGGCCTTTATCAGAGAAATTTGCTATAAAATTTCCCCAATTTTCTGCCTGCCTTCTAATCTTGGCTGCATTGGTTTTGTTTGTGTAAAAAGTTTCTAATTTAATTTAAATTATCCATTTTATTTCCCATGATCCTCTCTATCTCCTGTTTGGTCATATATTACTTCCTTATCCATAGAGCTGATAGGTAAAATTTTCCATGCTTCCCCAATTTGCTCATATCACCCTTTGTATATAAACCATGTACCCATTTTGACTTTAACATATGGTGTGAGATGCTGTTCTAAACCTACTTTCTGTCAAACTGCTTTCCAGTTTTCCCAGCAATTTTTGTCAAATAGTGAGCTCTTGTCCCAAAAGCTTAGATCTCTGCATGTGTATTGTGTACCTAATCTATTCCACTGATCCACCTCTTAGCCAATGCCAGATTCTTTTCATGATTACCACTCTTTAATACAGTTTCTAATCTGGTACTGCTGGGCTGCCTTCCTTCACTTGTTTTTTTTTTTTAACTGATTCCTGTGACATTTTAGACCTTTTGTTCTTCCAAATGAATGTGGCTATTTTTTCTAGTTCTATAAACTCATTTTTTGATGGTTTGATTGGTATGGCATTGAATAAGTAAATTTAGGTAGAACTGTCATTTTAATCATATTGGCTCAGCCCACCCATGAGCAATGAATAGCTCCCCAACTGTTTAGATATGATTTTGTTTGTGTTTAACGTGTTTTGTAACTGTGTTCATATAACTCCTAGGTTTGCCTTGGCAGGTAAATTCCCAAGTATTTTTTGGGGGGGGGGGCAGGGCAATTGGGGTTAAGTGACTTGCCCAAGGTCACACGGCTAGTACATATGTCGAGTGTCTGAGGCCGAATTTGAACTCAGGTCCTCCTGACTCCAGGACCGGTGCTCTACTCACTGTGCCACCTAGCTGCCCCAATTCCCAAGTATTTGTACTGTCTCAAGTTTTTTAAATGGAATTTCTCTTTTTATCTCTTCTTGCTGTACTTTGTTGGTAATGTATAGAAAGGCTGATTATTTATGTGGGTTTATTTTACATCCTGCAACTTTGCTGAAGTTGTTAATTGTTTCAACTAGCTTTTTAGTTGACTCTATAGATTCTAAGTATACCATCAGATTGTCTGCAAATAGTGATAGTTTTGTCTCCTCGCTGCGTATTCTAATTCCTTCAATTTCTTTTTCTTGCCTTATTGCTATAGAAAGCATTTTTAGTAGGCCATCCTTTTATTTGGTCAATATAGAAGCATATTAAAATGTTCCACTAGTCTAAAAATGAAGAAAAAAGTATTCCCAACCTGTTTTTTGCATTTATCAATCTTCTCTCTTTCTTGACTGGTAAGGAACTGGCCCATTTTTTCCTGCCACTGAAGTATCCACTCATATAAGAGGACGAAGTTGCCAGTGGCTGTTTCCAAGGCATTATAGGTTAATTTTCCAAGCTGCACATCATTGTCTGTATATAAAAGAACAAAGAGAGAAATGAAGTTAAATTTCATTGTTATATTTTCCTTTGGTTTGATAAAGAAAAGTACTTACAAAGAGCTAAGAGAGAGAGGGACAGAAAAAAAAATCTGATAAGGAATCACCAAGTTGAATATCAAGTCCAACATCTTCTATTATCTACATCATAATCAATTAATTTACAACATCCTGCTATGGTCCCACACAGTTACACTGGCACAAATGCTCTCAAAATACTAAAAAAGAAAAAAATTGAGATGCTGAAAACAGTGAAATCCTATGAGGTTTATATGGGCACAAATGCTCTAAAAAACACTAAAAAACAAAAAAAAATGAGAAGCTGAAAATAGTGAAATTCTATAAAGTTTGTTCTGATTAGTGTGTGCAGAAAGAATGAATCTTGGGCATTACCTCGACTTCATGGAAAAAGGCCATTCAGTAAGAACATTTTAAAATCCATCTAATAAATCTGAAAGTTTCCTGAACACAAAACAGGCCTCTTAAAAACAACACATGCCCAGTAAATACAACTGCCTACTTATATCAGGAACTGGTATCAGGGAGGGGTCAAAAAAGGTGACTGAATGTGGCTACTTTGAGCAAAAAATAAGAGACGGAATGTTTATTTAGTCACAGGCATATGTTCTCATTTTTATTTTTGTGAACTAAACCTTGGAAAAGAACATAGTTCTAAAAATTGCTATCTTATTGTATAATTATGATTTATTTCCACTTGGAAAAAGTAAAAATGACAGCATATTTTTTTAAATACTTGGGTAATTATTATACTGAGTCAATTGATAATCAGAATGCAGATTCTACTCATGAACTATTGTTATCTTATTGATTTGTTATTAAAAGAAGCATTTTTGTAACTTACTGATTACAGCTGTCTAGTGTCACAAATGACATCTGAAATTTTTAGCCAAGGGCGAAAATTCCAATTTTCTTTAGCACTGACAAGCTAATGAAACAAAAAGAATACAGCATCTAAGCAGTCAGAGGTAAATTTTCTTAAATGTTCACAGGATGAGGAATGCTGTTACTTAAGTAAAAGTTATTATAAACTTAGGATGTATGGCATTCAATGTGATTTTCAGTGTTATATGGAAATTTCAGGCTAATACTAGCAACAAAAAAGGAGAACAATAATAGGACCAAAGAACACACTACAGTAGGAAGAGACAAAACAGTTAACAATAGAACTTTGCCATGAACCAGTGTATGCTAAGAATGATGATTTATAAGCTAGCCATTTTGGTGTTTTATTTTATCCCTAATACATGCATTTTTCTCTTTGAAATTTTAAAACCTTTCAACTGGAAATGATGGCTAATTAATCGATCTTTTTTTTTAAACAATTTTATAGGAAACCAAAGCACATTTTAAAGTCTATTCTCCACTGTGAGAAATAATGTGGTTTTTTGAAGATCCTCCAAAGTGCAAATTTACTTTCTAATTAAAGTATTAAATAAAGGCAATCTGTAACGAGTACTAGTGAGACTCTCAGACAAAGACATAGTAATGAGCAGTAGGATTTGGATTAATTTACCTCCCTGATGTCCCCAGATCTATGAACAATGGGCTTTATGTTATGAATTTCAAATGTCTCTCAGACAAATAGGTCCAATGCCAATCATTTTCATCAAAGATACCAAGTTTGCCCTAGAGTCAACTGGTCATCAATTTGTATGGAATGGTCACTGTGTACAGAATACTATTTTAGGCCCTATGTAATCAACTTTCAATTAACCTGGAATTAATTATCAAGTTTGCAGATTACCCACTGCTTTTTCATTATTTTGCTATTCATTTTAACTCCTTAAGGAGAATGGGAAGTAGAAAAGAAAGGAAGTGAAATTCAAGTAAGTTAATTTGGTGGAAAATAAACTTGAAGCTGTTTGTTAAAATTCATTTTTGCATCATCTGTGGATTATCCAAACTCTTCCTTCTCCCAGAATATCACATATAGAGAAGGCTTTATCGCTAAGAAAGATAAGGTACATATACATGGCAAAGACAATGGATCTTTAAAGACCATATTAAATTCTACATTACTCAAGAAGTATAGTTCCAGAGGATAATCTTTTTAGAAATTGCTAAATAAAACCTAACCAAAACTGGAACCTCCTATTCAGATCCCTAATATACCAGAAAAAAAGGTAAACAGGCTGATATCATCAATTTGTGAAAAACGTACTTCATGGTCATTACTATGGGACAATAAAAACTCATATTAACATGCAAATTATTTTGTCAGCAGCAGATGCATGGTAATCCTAATAACTGAAATTAAAATTGGCTAATACATTATATTTAGTATTATTGTATACTCTCCTTTCAAAAAACTCAGATAATTTAAAATCTATTATCTAACTTGTTCTAATACATTCCCAAGAACACAGATTACTATCTTTTTCTTGTAGAGAGAGAAAATGAGCCCCAGAGAACGTCAAAGAGATTTGCCTCAAATTACACTATTGTTGTTGTTATCATGATTCTAGATTTTGTCTGGACCAGTGACAACAGCAAGGTGATGTCTGGACTTGCAAGTTAATTGGATTTAAGTGAGGCAGGACTGTGCAAAGTCATCAGCCTCATTCTCTCCTCCAGAATCATCTGAGTCCAGTGGCAAGACATAGGTCAGGACAACTGGAGATGGCTGCAGATGTAGTGGGAGACCTTGGTCTTTTTAAGCTAAGGCCTTTCCCAGGTCTCAGTTTATCTGAGGAAAGAGCCATTCAGTGATTCTTACGAATTGCGGCAAAAGATGGCCTAGTTTGACTACTTAAAAAAATCAATCTAGGAGGGAAAAAACCCTTAGGGTTTCTGCCTAAAATAGAAACAATTGCCTTTATACTCAGTCTGAACCATCAAAACTCAAATTATGACTAAGTGAGGGTTGGGCTGGGACCAGAGCCAGAGTGATTTAAGGTACGGTCAAGTAGCTCCATTTGAATCTCAATACACTTTATCTAAGCCTGGTTTTCCAGAGCTCTATTTCAAGAAATCCTAAGTTACACTATGAACCAAGGATAGGCAAGAATAGAAAGAACTCTTCTCTGGACTTTTCTCATCAGTCCAGAGTTCCTTTTATAAGACCACAATGCCACTCAAGATGTAATCAGTGTTATGAGGATAAGGCCAGCAGTACCTCCCTCATGTTGTTGTGAGGGTCAAATGAGATAAAGAATAGAAAGCACTGTCCCAAATTTAAAGGGTTATCTATCTGTGTCAATCATCATCATCATCCTACCATTCTTCTTTATGGCCATTTTTGGTCCTTAAAATAAATGGATGTAGCTATTTTACTCACCAATACATTTCCCTTTGTGCACCGTGAGCTGATAAGGATTACCCATACTGAAATACAGGATTTCACAAGAGCCAGGAGAATCTTCACTACTACATATAGAATATTGACGTTCTCGCCTTAAAAATAAATTTGGACAATGATTTTCCTTCAATTTAGCATTAAACACGGAAAACCCATTCATTTGGAATCTGATTTCCTACCTATCCCCATTCAAGTAGTGCAAGTAATTAAGATGATTTATAAATTGTGCAAATGAGGTTGATTTGAGCTGTCCCAGTCAATGAGGTACAGCCATACAATGGAATGGAAACCAATGTTACTAAGCAAAAAGTTAACAAGTTATGTTCATAGTGTTGTAGAAAAAGCAACAATCACACACGTCTTTTTATATCTACATGTCAATCTGAAATTGGCTTCACTATGAAGGCCATTTAAAATATGAAGGATGGCATTGTACATAGCATTATCTATGCACCTATTCTCCAATATTTTATTTCAGATAAAGGATTTAATTTCTTCACATTTTCTAAAATGCTGTAAGAAATATAAGGCATGAAAAAAGTAACTAAAAGTAACTAAAAAAAGACTAAGTTTTTAACCAACACGCCAGAACATATGCTTATATACTTCCTGATAAAGGTTTCTCTTGAAGGAAATCACCTTGGAAGGTAAGTTCTGATCTCTTCCTACTTGAGGAAGTGAGGACATGTCCCATAGCTCTCTTGGCCCTGAAGAAGCTGTGTTCTGTGTCACACTATTATTGAGCCATCTAGGGCTTTAAATAGTGGAGCAAAGCAAAGATTTCCCCTCTATATCCCTAACTCTTTACCTACTGTGGGGGAGGGGTGGATTGCAACAATAAAAGACATCTTGCAATAATTCTTATGTCCTTAGTAATAACTGATAACAAACTACATCTTTAAAATACATTCCAAAAGAGAAGATGCAAAATGAATTTTATGCATTTTGAGGATGCTCTCTTCACCAGTGGTGTCAAACTCAAGGCCAGCAAAATTCTCAGTGCAAACTGAACCAGATTAAAGTGTAATTGGGAAATGTTTAACAAAATAAATAAAAATAAAATACAACACTGATAACATTAATTTGTGATTTTCTAAGTCAACATGCAGCCCACAGGGATCTGTATCTATCTGAATTTGCTACCATTGAATTATACTACTATCACACTTCCTAAATGATTTATAAAAAAGATGCTCTTTCCTCTAATAATAACAGCTTTTAACGAATATATTTAAATTTATCTTTCAGTTCTATATATAAGTCCATTTTTCAGATTTGATTACAAGCCCACTAACTGGCTGGATGTTTTGTTCTATTTCAAGCTGCTTGGTAATCTGCATTAAAATGCATTTTAAAGGTCCAGGCACTATGAAAGACACTAAAAAAAAATTAGATTTGATTCCTGTTTGAGATCTTAATTTTAGAGTAACACTGAAGTAAATAAACAAAGAATATTTAGACGGCTGGGCAGACACTGATTATGTATAATTAACTTTAATTGTGTGCTAATGGAGGCAAAGAGAAGCAATGATAAGATGAAACACCAGATAACGCAAAAATCATCTACATATGGCTGTAGAATTGTTACATATATAAAATATATGCCCATATACATGTAAACAAATACACAGACATACACTAATTATGATCAATTAAAATTCAGTTAAGTATGACCCTATAAGCATTGTATATGTCTGGGATTAACTTTCTTACTGAAATTTAAACAGGTTGATGCTTCCTTAGATTCCCTGAACTCCCACTTCTTCAGCTTTCTTCAATCCCATGACCTACTCCTTTATTCCATCTTCACTCCTTCATTCCACATCCATAGTAAAAATAATAGTGTAATGTTACTATCTCACTATTACCCATAAATGTTCCACTTTTCTAATTAAGAAATTTGACATTCCTCCATGTCCATAACCTCCTAACATTCCATTTCTCCTTATTCTTGACTTCTCCTAAACCCGACCTCCAATCCCTACCACCCCTCAGTACTTTCTCAGTCTCTAATTACTCCACATCCTGTTTCTACTCATGTGTTGTTGGAGGAAGCAGGAGAAAGCCACACTGTGCTGACTGGGTACATTATAAGTTCATGTTATTTAACTTCAACTAAGCTCTTACTGAAGTAAGGCAATCCTTTTATTCTCTCCAATCCATTCCCTATCTCACTTCCCACAAAAGTTTTTCCAAATCTTTTTTTCTCCTTAAGACACTCACCTAGACACCTTAAGACACTTTCCCTAGGAAATTGAAGCCATCTGATATGAACTTGCCTTTTTATCTCTTTTTCTCAAAGCTCCTTGATATCCCCCACTCTCTTCTTTCCTCCAGTATCTGATAATACCGGGACTGTTTCCCTTGCCAGACCAACCCTTGATTCTATCTTCTCCACTACATGGAAACCTCACATCTCTCTCCCCCACCCCTAAAATCTTCAACCTCTCACTAAAGTTCTTCACTCTTCTCAGATCTCTGATTACTTGATCCACCTGTATTCTATCTCTGGGATTCTGGTTTTAATTATCTCCATAGTCAGAAATGATGTCATGGTCTGCCACTTTAATGTCTCACTAGTTACTGATGTAGAAAACTTCACCCTCCTAATTTTCTAATATTCTTGGCCTGTGAGTTCTCATCCTTGGACAACTTTATCATTTGCTTTATCAAATTCTGCTCCCAAGCTGCAAAATATATCTAGACAAAGTCATATGATGGAGCTGATTTCACCTACTACAAATTTATAGTATATATATTCTTGGCTGACCCCTTAATACAGCTCTCTTCTATCACACTCCCCATACGATCTGTTCTAAAACTCTGTTCTCCTCATTGTCCCTCAACCAATCCTGATCCACTTTAAGCAAATGACCTAGCCCCTTACTTCACTAAGAAGGCTAAGGGGCCTCAGTTCTCATCTTCCATTCCTCAAAACTTCTTATCAAAAAATTTTCTGGTTACAAAAGAGGAGATATTCCTAAGTCTTTGATCCTACTTCTTTCTAACTTCTCTGGAACCTAGTTTAAACAACGATCCCCACTTTTGTATGAATTGTCCATCTTTCCCTCCCCCTTGGCTCCTTCCCACCTGTGTACAACCATATCTAGGTCTACCCAATTTTAAAAAGATCTTTCCAAAACACTTCTTTTCCCATTTGACTACTGTCCCACTTTTCTCCCTAAAATTCTGGAAAAAGTTCTCCACCTATTGACTCCACTACTTCATCACCTACTCTCTTCTAAACACTTTCCAGATGGGCTTTTGCCATCACAATTTGGCCAAAAACTGCTCTCAAAGGCCACCAGTGACCTCCTATATTCCATAGCTTTTTCCATGCCATATTCCATAGCTTTTTTTTCCAATCTTCATCCTTCCTGAGCTCTGTTTAAGATATGCCACTGTTGACCACACTTCTATTGGATATTCTTGCCTCCTCTGACTTCAGACACAAAACACTCTTGGTTCTTCTTTCACTTTTTACTCTGACTCCTTCACTGGCTCCTAATCCTCTTCCCAATCCTTTAATGTGGGTGTTTCCCTCGAAACTTTCCTTGGCCCCCTGTTTTTTCCTACATGCTCATCTCTTTAGCAAGCTTGTTATTCAGTAGCTTCAGTCATGTCTGGCTCTTCGTGACACTATTTGGGGTTTTCTTGGCAAAGATACTGGAGTGGTTTGCCATTTCCTTTTCCAGCTCATTTTACAGATGAGAAAACTGAGGCAAACAGGGTTAAGTAACTTGCCCAGGGTCACATAGCTTGTAAGTATCTGAGATCAGATTCAGGTCTTCCTGACTCCAGGCACAGCATTCTATCCACTGTGCCATCTAGCTGCCCTTTTAGAAAATCACCACAGCTTTAATTACTACCTTGTAAAAGTGACTCCAAATCTAAAGCTACAGGCCTCACCTCTCTTCTGGGTATTACACATTTTTAACTGCCTAAGGGACCTCTACACAAATATCCTACTATCACATCAAACTTAACATATCCAAATCCAGGCTTATCTTTCCTCTATACTTCACTAATCCTTTATGTGGAAACACCAGTTCTCATGACCCTTATGCTTAAAACCTTAGAGTTACTTTTTACTCTTTCTTCTTCATATCTCATATCCAATCTACTAGGAAGTCCTGTCAATTCCAACTTCATAACATCTCTCTAAGATCTATTCCTTCCTCTTTATTCCTATTGCCACTTCCATTGTACAGGCTTTTATTACCATCTATCTTATGCAGCAATAGCCACCTGACAGGTATCTTTCAGTAAGCCTTCCCTGATTCCTCATCCCACCTCCCGCAGACTTAATATAACACTTTCTTTTGCACCTCTCTGATGCACTTGTTAAATGTGTTTGTCTTATCTCCTACTAAGCTGTAAGCTCTAAAGAGGTAGAAGAGATGTCTCGCGTAAATCATCTACCACACAGTAAGCGCTTAATGTTTGCTGAATGAATGGCCTATTTAAAGAGACAGTCTTTGTTGAAGTGAATTGTGAGAAACATTGGGTTCAATGTAGTTTTAGCTACATTTTTGTTATGATCACTACTGTGAAGAGATTCTGCTTTATCATTCTTGATTCCCTGAAGGAGTTTGGGGTTTGCTCAGATATATAGCTATGAAACTCCCAAGATCCTCTGTTGTTACCCCAGGATCAGACCTCTAAAGCTAGAAGGAACTATAAAAGTCTCTCTCTAAATCATTTCTTTTCACAAAGTTCAACCTAGAATGAAGGGCTTAAAGGATGATTTCAATACTTAACCCCCAAAAGACAGATAAACAAAGTCACGAAAATAAATTAAATTTGTTCTTTTGATAATAGAGCTGTCCCCCCTCATTCCTAACATAGTACTATGGAACTTCTACAATTCTAAAATAGGATAGACACTTGGAAAATATTTTATGGGTCTCATTAGCACCAGTGGGATTTTATGACTGTCATTTACATAATTCTTAAGGGACAAGTCCCAATTATCTCCTCCAAGAACCTTATTTTAGTTTGGCTGGTTTGGGGAGCCAAACCAAATTTGAGAGTGTTGAGTAATCCTTCCAAAGTGAAGGCCCAATGAGTAAATTGGCCTTTGCCAAGATATGCAAGAGTTTATCCAGACTACATTAGTTATCCTGACTCAATAAGGATTAATGAAACCAATCCAGTTCAGAAAGAAATCTTTGTTAAAAGTAACTCACAGTTTACTAAATGTACTACTGTCCTCTAAATAGATGAGGTCCTTCCAATACATACAGAAGTACAAAGGGCTCTATAGTTATGAGAATTCAAATTTCAAAAGCCTAAAAACCTTATGCAAAGAACTATTACCGCCCCAAATTTAGAGATGAACAAACTGAAGCTGGGAGGTGATCTGATATCACCCAACCATGAAATTCAGCATATAATCTGGTCATTCTGGGCCTCTGAGCCCTCCTTTGAACCTAGGGGATCATAAGTGCAGTATATGACTGAAGCCAACACCAGGAACTATGTTTATGTAGCTTTTTGCTTCTGAGGACTTCGAAGTGCTTTAGATCACATTGGTAGGCCATTAATTTTATGAAGAAGGCAGGGTTATCAGGGAGGAGTTTTCCTGAACTTTATATGACTTACAGCACAGAGAAATTAAGGTACTTCTACAAGGTCCCAGTCAGTGAGTGACACGGCTAGTATCAGCACCCAGATTCATCTGGCCCTTAGCTCTTGTCATTATATCTGAGTTGAGGAAGCTTTTTTCATTAGAAGCCAGAGTTTTCTCTAAAAAAGTCCCTGTCATGTCACAGATAATAGTGGGCACTAGTAATCATATGAACAATGCAAAATAGTTATTGCATTTTCTTCACAAGACACAAAAACAAATGTGCATCACTTGTCTGGTCTTATACTTAACGATTCAAGGTCTATCTCTTCCTTGTGTTTGCCATTGTTTAAACCCTATTTATTATTATTTTTTAGCAGACTCCCACATGTTGTAATATTATGAACTATAAAGTAGAAATCTGTCCAAGACAATAAATCATAGTTTGTGGAAAACACCAACAGAGGTCTTCTCTAATAGACCAAGTGTTTATTGTTATTTTATTTTTAAGGAAACAGCAGGTTCAATGTTGCACACTTTAAACAGTGGAGTCATTTTATATAACTGCATTATAATCACTGCTCTAGTAGTAAAGGAAAAAAAGTTGTTACATATAATCCTAGAAAAATCAAAACCATTTTTCTTAACTAAGTCAATGTTTGCTATGCCATTTCTCTGTACTTGTATCCCCAAAGACTGACACCAGGCCTGGCATACAGTGTGTGCTTAATAAATTACTTGTTGACTAATTCAAAAAAAGTTAAATTGGTTATTTTTTAAAAAATTAACCATTATTTCCTAAGTCTACTGTGTTAGGTACTAGGAGTACAAATAAAAAGAATGAAATAATCCCTTAACTTAGATTCTCTTGTGGTTTGTATTTATTTAGATGAATACGCAAAAAGGCCAAAAGACTACAAGTTTTTTCCCCACCCCCATCCAACACTGACTCCTATTACAACTGGCAGAGACACAATTAGCTTACAAAAACAGATGATCTTATGTTTGGTTGTAAGAATGGGAATTAAAAGGTTTGATTCCCTTGACACGGGCAAAGCAGAGAAATCTATGAATGCAAGGAAAAAGATAAAGAGTAAAGAAAGAAAAGGACTAGTCATGTGATGTATTTCCTAGTATTTACTATTAGTTAATCAAGAAAGTGCAAATCATTTTTAACGGCTACATTTTGACATACACGTATCTTCAGTGAGAAAGGAGAGCTTTTTCCCTGCTTTTTCCAATTTTATTCAACAAATACTGAATATCTAGTATATTTAAGACATTGTGGTAAATACTTTGATGGACACCAAGATGGTTGGAAGTAGATTACAATTTAGCTGAGACTGCAAATACGCAAAGAAAATAGGATGAGACAAGCACGAAATAACATGAGACGAGCACCGGCATATTCAATTTCTTGTAGGTTCTATCTATCTAAGAAGCTCTGGACGGCCTACTTCTGATAAACTATTCCATGGTATTCTACGACATTACCGTGCATTTGTTCAATCCTCTCTTCTCAGGTGAACTTAGCATTACTGAAGTTGCCGGTAAAGGCCATTAGTCAGGTAATGATCATTCATTAAGTATCATGTGAGGTAGCAGAATGAGCAATAGACTGAGAGTCTTGAATGTTCTAAACCTGTCCCTAACTGGCAGACTGGTCATGTGATCCTGGGAAAGTCATTTAACTTCTCTGGCTTCAGATTCCCAATCTCTAAAATAAATGAGTTAGACTTAAATGTCTTTAAGGTTCTAGTTCTGATAAATCTATTGATAGGGATAGGGACTAGATTCCAGGTATCAAACAACTAGAAACTGATTCCTGCTGAGCTACATATTGACTTAGAAAACCACAAATTAACATTATCTGTGTTGTACTGTATTTTTATTTGCTTTGTTAAACATTTCCCAACTACAGTTTGCAGGCAGCATGGGCCCTTAGTTGGATACCTCTGGTACGGGGAATTCTCAGGTGAGGAAACTCCCTATACCAATGCAGGCAGTACCTTTACAGCCTTAGAAAGTTGTCTAGAGCATGAGAGGTTAAGCATCTTGCCCAGAGTCACACAGCTAGTGTGTGCCAGAGATGGGACTCATACCCACATATCCCTGGCTTCAAGGCCAACTTTTTATCCACTAGGCCATTCACTTAACAATTCTATGAGTCTACTAATATTTTATGTATTACTCTCCACTAAGGATACCCAAGAAATGGAAAAACTTTGCCTAAGACATACCATTCACATTTGGGAAATTCAACTGAATTGAAATTCAATTGAAGTAACATGAGGTATTTCTAGTACTTGTTCAACAAGTGCAAAGTAATATAGCCTCCAATGGATACTAGATACTAAAGGAAAGTAGAGCAACTGGAAGATATAAAGATATAAGGTCCAGCAGTGAGCAGGGTAGGGATGAGATTAATGAAGCCCAGGACAGAGGGCTTTAAGGATGAGTCCCACTTTCAGACTCTGTAGCTCCCATGGATAGGCCTGTGTTCATCTCTTGATTAGCTTGTTTAATGGCCAACAGGAACACACATTTCTCTCTCATATTCTATTTCTGTGAAAGAATTACTCTTTCCCTGTTAGAAAGCTGTACAACTGAAAGCTCTGAAACTATACTTCACATTTATAACTCCATTTCTACAGTAAATCTCCTTCTGTGTCCCAAATCAGGAGGCCAGGAAATACTCCCACCCAAATGCAGCCCTAGATAGTGGGAACACTGACTTCTTGTTCCTTCTCCCTGAACTAGGCTATAGAAACTTTACAGCATCCAAAAAGAAAGTAGGAAGAAGAGTTCTGGTGGCCTTAACAAGGTCAATCCTGTTCTGGGACAGTCATTCTTATGTAAGGGGCCCTGTAAATTAAGAGGTACTTGTACTTACCCTATAAAATTCCCCAAATTTATGTTGCTTGTTCAAAAGGTTAGAAAGGAAAAATCATATATTGTGAAATTTGTTATTGATCATCCAGACCAAGGAAAATTTTATTTTAAAAAAATCTCTTCTATAGTATTTGAGTATTTAAAAGGCAGACTGAACTGGAATTAGAAACATAATTGGGATACTTCAAAGTGTGGCCTTTAATGAAGTTTTCTATTAGGAATGAGTCAGTGTAGGTTTAAAAAATGTTAGTTAGAAAGCAGAATTTTTCCTAATTATAACACTGTATTTATAGGTTATATTTGAATCTTAAAAACTGATGACACTGATAATTTACTTCTACACTGTCACTGAATAGGACACCCTCCAAATGATAAATTATATAATCCCCCTCTCAGCCCCTGAATCTTTAAAAAAAAAAAAAAAAAGCTCACTATAGATCAAGGTACATCCTCCCACACCAGAAATACTAGGTACATACTTTGATCTCCCTGTGGAGTTTGCACGGTGTTTAACATGGCCTGCATGGTCTAGGGCACCTCCATTGATATTGACAGATGGTTTGTAACCAGTTAGGTCTTTCCTGGAGTTATGATCTTGGTTTGCTAAATTGGCAATTTCCAAGCGTTCCTAGAAAAGAAACATATTGATAGAAATTATATCTGGATTGCTTAATCTCAAAAACAGAAAAATATTAAATCTTTAGTCCCAGGATAGGAAAAGACAAAGCACTTGATTTAGAAATCCAGAGATGATTATCAAAACATACTTAGAAATAAATTTCTGTTTTTCAGTTAAGATTACATGTTAGCTCTCTTTTCATCACAACATCTGTCAGTTCTCCTCCAGTTTAGGTCACTTAAACCTAACTTACAGGTTTAACAACAATCTCATTCTCATTCCAACCTCATCACTCAACTAAAACTACTTTCTTTGAAATTACCAATGACCTCTTAATTGCCAAATCCAATAGTCTTTTCATAGTGTTCACCCTTCTCCACTAATTTGCTGCATGACACTGCTGACTAACCTCCTCTGTATATTTTTTTTTCTCTGGGTTTTCATGATATTATTCTCTCTCCTGGTTCACCTCTTACCTTTTTAACAGCTCCTTCTCAGTTTCCTAGGCTGGATCATCATCCTTGTCACCTCCTAACTGTGGGTATTTCTCAAAGTTCTGTCCTAGGTTCTCTTCTCTCCTTTCTCTTTCTAAATAACCTCATTTGCTCCCATGGTTTTAACTATCACCTCTATTCAGATGACTCCCATATCTATAGATACAGCCTTAGTCTCTTCCCTGAGGTCCTGTATCACCAACTGCTTATTGTGTATTTCAAACTGGATGTCCTGAAAACATCAAACTCAACACTCATCCTCCTCCCTATCCCTACTCTTCCTTCTTCCAAATTTCCCTATTTCTGTTGAAGGTACCACCATGCTTCCAGTTGCCCAGGCTCATAACTCTGATATTATCTGAGACACCACATTTCTTCTACCCCAAACATCCAATCAGTTGTCAAATCTTGCTATTTCTACTTGAACAACATCTCTTGCTTCTGACTTATTATGTCATTCACACAATCACCACCTTAGTTAAAGCCCTCATCACTCCTAGCCTAGATTATTGAAATGGCCTTCTAGTCAGTCTTCTTGACTCCAGTCTCTCACTACCCTAGTCCATCCTCCATCCTCTTGCCAAAGTAATTTTCCTTAAACACAAATCCGATCATGACTCCTCTAATCAATTCCCTTCAATGGCTTCTTACTGCCTCTAGGGTGAAGTATAAACTCCTCTATTTAACATTTAAAGCCTTGCACAACCTGGCCCCAACCTGTCTTTGAATAATGATGATAATAATTAATAAAAACATTAATATAGTGCTTTTTATCTCATTTTATCCCTACAACAACCCTGGGAGATAAGTGCTATATACTCATTTTACAGATAAGGAAGCTGCCCCTCCCACACTCTGATCTGGCCAAACTAGACTTCTCTCTGTTCTTCATATATGATGCTCCATCTCCTTTCTCTGTACCTTTGCAATAGTCTCCCAAATGTCAGGAATGCTTTTCCTTCTCTTCTTTTAAGATGCAGCTAAAGTACCACCTTCTTCATGAAACTTTTCCTGGTCCCCCCTCACTGTTAATGTCCTCCCTGCCAACATACCTTCTATGTAATGACTTTGTATATATTTGTATTCACTTTATATTTATGCTATCTATATCTATACATTAGAACCAGGTCTTGGCTTCACATTTGTTGTTCCTTCCCACTCCTCCACTCCACACTGCACTTTTGGAGAACCAAAAATATGTTTATTCTTATATGGGTCAATCAAAGACACTAGTGATGTTCAGCCTGGAGAAGGGGCATGACAGCTGTTTTCAAGTATCTAAAGGACTATCATGGGGAAAAAAAAATTAGAGACTTTCTGCTTTACTCCAGAGGGCAGACCTATGAATAGTGAGGGTGTGGAAAGGAATTACAGAGATGCAGATTGGGTTTTGATATAAAGAAAAACTTTCTACCAGTAAGAACTAATCGAAAGTGGTATGGGCTGCCTAGAAAGAGGCAGTGGGTTCTCTCTTGCTAAAAAGTCTTCAATCAAAAGCTAGATAACTATTTGTGAGAGCTCCTGTTCATGTGATTCTTGACAACATATAGGGTAGTGGGGTAGGAAGCCTCTGAGGTCCCTTCTAATTCTGACACAGGATGAGAGGTTTAAAGTTGGAAGAGGCCATGCTTAATTTCCTTTATAAAATTACACACACTATCACTGTGATGTCATCTGTGATAAACAAAAATAAAAGGGAAACTCTTCATTAACAGCAAATATTAATTTAAATGTACTAAACCATCTGTCCCAGTAATGATTAATAGAAAAGGTAATTTTTAGTACCTGCTTTGCCATTTCTTTCCTTTTTTTCTCTTCTCTTTTCTCTTCTTTCCTTCTCTGAATCTCATGAAGGATTTCAAGTTGCTGAAATAAATCATACTGCTATCAAGTTTCAGAAATCCAAGCAAGATAAATGAAATTTAAGAAACATGAAAAAAATTGTTTTTGAAAAGTTCAATAATTCAAGTCATCTCCTAAGAAAACCAAAACCTGAAGTGTTGTTAAGTCTTCAGTGTATGTAGATCTATTTTCTTGGTCTTTATATCCCCACTTATGTGGAGCTACCAAATTCATCACAGAGCAAGCAACTCATGAACAATAACCATTTCAATAAATTGCTCAAAAATTCAGGAGCTGCTGCAGCAGATCAATTCACCACAATAAAATTCTACCGGCCAGCAGTTATCACCTCCCAAATGGTGTAAAGTCTAACAAATGTACAGTTACCTACAAAGTTAAGGAACAAAACCCCTTCTAAATGAGGGGCATTATGTGCATAATTAAGTAGATGAGAGGGAGTGACTACATACTGAATGGAAATCAATGAACAGACCTTGTCAAGATAAAGGATAAATAAAACACAAAAAATTTGATTTAAAAACTTATGAAATAAATAATTCAAAAAGTCCTAGTTTAAAAATTTTCTTTTAAAAGAAGGGCTATAACGAGGGGAAAAAATAAGTTTTTCAAAATGATAGTTAAGTGCCATTTCATTATTCTGAGTGTCAATTGTCTTAACCCATCTTCTTTTCTAATGAGCCATCTCCTGGAGGATATCCTTTATGCCACTTTTTTGTAAACAGAGGTCATCGTTTATAAAAAAAACTGTGACCCACTTATAAACACCATGCATCTCTCTATCGCTTTTCAGGTCACCTGTAATTTTGAATCTTTGGAGATTGTAATGTTCTACTGCTTGCAGTAGTACGGCAAAACCAAAAGAAAAATGGTGCTAAAAAGATGGGTTTTTGTGTCAGGAAGCAGCCTGAGATCATTAAAAGCCCAGCACAACTTCTCAAAAGCAATCCAACCAGCTATCTTTAACATATTTAATTCTTGGCCCATCTCTTTATCCATTCACAATGTCTGTTCAAGGTGGATGAAGTGGTGGTGCTCAAATGACTGTTCATCTAGATATATGTCACAGTCTGGCCAAAAGGCATTCTTTCTCCATTTGTTTTTTTCTTTATGGGTTATTAAGCTAAACTTGTTTCGGTGGTCGTGTACTTGAGGCATTCACAGGCAACAAGTAACAACATTTCAAGGAATCTTTGGTCATCTTGGGTTGCCGCCCTTATGATGAACATAAGCAAAAAGATAAACACAGCTCATGAGCCAATATTTGCTGCAGAAGATGAGGTGAAAGAGGAATTCTATGACAATTTGGTAATTTCCTCCAAACCAGGTCAATATATAATATTCAGCAAATTCAATACAAAGGTAAACATAAGAGAGGATAGTGAAAAAATATATTTGAAAATATGGTTTAAGATTAAGAAACAAAGAGGCCAAAAAATAGTGCACTATACAGAAGACTCTAAGGTACATATATAAGGAATATTTTCTTCCATAAGAGAGTTGAAAGAGGAATACAAAATAATAACAAAAAAATTAAACTGAGTATATCTATCAATCAACCAACAAGCATTTAATAAACATCTCCTATGTGCCAGGCGCTGTGCTAGGAACAACAGTAGAACTTTTCAGGGAGCTTCTATTCTATAAAAATAATAGCTAGCATTCATATGGCACTTCAAGGTTTGCAAAGTGCTTTATGCACATTATTTCACTTGATCCTCCCATTCTGTCAAGAGAGACAACATGTACAAATATAAGTATAAAAAATAAGCACAAGAGAAGGTAATTTGGGGAGAGGGGCACTAGCAGCCGGAGGGAGGAATCAAGCATCCTCTGGAAGGTGTCTGAGTTCAGCTTTAAAGGAAACAAGGGATTCCAGGCAGTATTAGTGAGGAAGGAGTGCATTTCAGGCATGGGGAACAGCTTGTGCGAAGACAGAAATGGCTGAAAAATGTCATGCGTGAGGAACAGCAAGAAGGCCAGCCTTGCTGGAACAAACCATAGAAAGTAGACTAATGAATACTCAATCTGAACAGGGAGGCTGGACTCAGGTTGTGAAAGACTTTAAATGCCAAACATAATTTATATTTGATCCTACAGGCAATAGGGAACCATGGAAATTTATTGCAATGGGCAGTGACATGGTCAAATAAGTGCTTTAGGAATGTGACTTGGGTACTTATGTGCAGAATGGTTTATGAAGTATAAGTGACTTGAGGTGGAAAGACCACTTAGGAAATTATTGCGATAGTCTAATTGAGAATTAATGATGCCTGAGTTAGAATAAAGCCATGAGAGATGCTACTGATATAGAATTAACAAGATTTGGCAACTAACTGAATATGTACAGTGAGTAAGGAATTCAAGATAACTCTGAAATTACAAACCTAGGTGACCAGAAGGTGATACCCTCAACAGAAACAGGGAAGTTCTAAAGAGGGTTGGATTTGGGTGAGGGACATGTCAAGTTAAGAGATCTACAGGAGATTGAGGCCAAAAAGAAATTAGGACTGGATAGATAGATCTGGAATTCATCTGCATAGAGAAAACTGAATATATGAATTAATGAGGTTACAAAGAGAACATCTAGAAAGAAGAGGATCCAAGAGAAAGCCTTGGATGTATACTCACAGTTAGGGAGCAGGTTCTAGATGATGGTCCAGCAAAGGAGACTGAAAAGATTTAGTCAGATAGGAGAACCAAGAGAGAGAGAGCAGTGTCATGAAAACCTGGAAGGGAAAGAGTATTAAAGAGGAAAGACTGGTCTGGAATGTCGTGCTGTAGAGAACTCAAGAAAACAAAGGCAGATAAAAGGTCAACAGATCTGGTAATAAGAGATATTGGAAATGTAAGAGAGAGCAGTATCTGCTGAGTGTTGAGGAAATAAGCCAAAGTGAAAGGGGTTGATGAGCAAGAAGAGAAGAAATGGAGGCAATGAACACGGGCAACTTTTTATCAGAGTCTAACTGTAAAAAAAGGTGAGACAAGGACGATAGATAGCTTGGAGGTCAAGGGAGGCCTGAAAATGTTTTTAGGTAGCAGGGGGCAGGTCAAAGGGGAGAGAATAAAGATCAGGAAGACAGAAGAGATAATTGTGGGGACAATTTGCCAGAGGAGAAGGGAAGGAATGGGATCAAGGGTACACATGCGGGGCTGGTCTGAGCAAGAAGGGCCCAGTAAAGAAGTAAAGAGTAAAGAAAGAGAGAATCAGGGACGATGCCAAGGTGCCTTGAAATGTAAATTAGGGAGGAGTTCTCAGTGAATGGTCTCTATTTTCTCAATAAAATATGAAGTGAAGCCTTAACAGACAGAAAATAACCTGTTACAAATATGGAAGTAATTTCTGAATCAGCCATCTTTGTGTAGTTAGACCATAACTAGTTTGAACACCCAAATCAATACTAAAACAGAAGAGAGGATGAAAAAAGACAATGTAGACAACTAGAACCATTTTCACCTGATCAAGTCAGTAAGATATTAATGTAAAAAAGAATGGATAAGGTAAAAGACATTGTAGATTATCACTATATTATACAGAGGTTTAATTGACAGAAGACAATAGTTAAAATTAGGTCAAAGGAACATAGAGATGTCCTCACCCAGCAAACACTCCAACTTCTTGTTAAGCAGAGAAAGAGAACAGGCAATGGTAATATCATTTTACAATAAAAACTCATTTATAAAACATTAAGGAAGATAGCAGTAGAGTGTGGGCAACTAGGTCATAAACTATCAAGAACTGGAGTGAGAAAAATGATTCTGCAGAAAAGTTTGCCTGAGACCCGATTAGGCTAGGCCATCCCACGTACAAGTGAAACTAAAACAAAACAAAACAAAAAACAATAAATGGGTGAAAAATGAAACAAATCTGGCTAAGGTTTTTATGAAGACCTATTTTTATCATTTACGACAGTATAACTACAATCATATACGTTTGGCCTCTCGCCTCAGTCCATAATGTGCTAAATAATAAAGGAGAAATAAGATTTAGAATGATTCTAAGAAATACAGTTGGGCTAGACCAAGATAGTTGTGTTGGAAGCAACAGAATTTTGAAGACATCAAGAGATCACTTTTCAATGTATTTAAAAGTGGGAAAACATCAAATGGTAGGGGAAAATCATGTAGTATTATTACTGAAAAAAAAGGCAGCCAAGAGGATACCCCGAATTACTAACTTATATGCCTATTTTCTCATTTCTATAAAATCTTTATGAGAATGATTTCATAAAGAGATCATGACAAGTATAAGAAAAAAAACAGCATGTTGTCACAAATTATTTTATACAGCACAGTATTTCTGTAGTCTAACAACTAACTGAAAAGTATAGAAAATTTAAAAAAATTCCACAATTTGTTTTTACTTTAAACAAACAAACAAACAAAAAAATTGACTAGGTAGAGCAAAATGGAGCCTTACAGGTTCTTCTCCATCATGTTGTCTCTCACTCAGGCATATATTAAGATCACAGAGCCAGAGATATAATTTTGGTCAGAGATCCCCCATCAATATCAAGTGAAACGTAAAACAGGGAAATGTGTCTTTGCCAAAGGTATTTGCCCCTGTCATGAAGGATGAGTTCCACTGAGTTTAAATAGAATGATTCCCTATAGATAGACAGCAAGATCCTCCAGATGCTCCTTTTTCAGAAGGTACTGCACTGACTATATAAGCCCCAGAACTTTTCTCTATATCTTTGAGAAAAGCTCAGGGTCCTTAAATAGTCAGTCTCAGAGGCGAATGAAACACTTGTCCCACAAAGAATTAGCATGCTTCTTAAAAACAAAACTTGCCTTGCCAGAACAGTGTCCTTAATACACTACATTTGTTTGTACATTTGTTTTAAAATGAGTTAATAAAGATTTTTCTAGGGGATGGGGGAAGGAGAGGGAGAGAATTTACTCTGCTGGCTGTTTCAGAGAATTGGTGGGCCAGGTCATTCACCAAATGGCTGTGGGCCCTCTTCTCCTGGGTTAGCTCAACCTTACTGCAGACAATCTGTGGCTAGTGAGAGAATGGAAAGTTTCTTTAACAGGTATGATGATGACGGTCACCAGTAGATTCCCATGAAATTGGCCATATTTAGAAAGACTACAGCAAGCATGGGTCAGCTGCTGTAGTTGAGCCAGAAGGTGCTGGGTGGGGTGGGAGGAGGATGACTACTCAATAGTGAGGGAAAGAAGTTGCTAAGCTCATTTTTTTTCAGTTAATGCCTGGGAATCTAATCATGTCATGTTTGACTGTGACCCTGAGAAAGCCAGTTCTAAGCAGAATGATAAAATCGACAAGAACACATAACCCTAAGACATGCACAACCCACCATATTCCATGTTTCCAGACAACATGTGAAAGAGAACCTCTCTTACCACTTGCTCCTCTTTTTGCTTTGCTTCTAACAGCCGCTGTTGCTCCTCTTGGGCCTGTCTTTCCTGCAGCTTTTGATGATTTTTTAGCATTTCTTCATGAAAAGACTTAGAGGGTGGCTTGTTATGTTCACTGAGGAATGACTGCACATGGTCTGCCAGTTCAAATATCATCACCTACAAATTTGAAGCAAAATGAAACTCAAGGGGCATAGAAATCAAAGCAGTGGCCCAAATAGCATAACACATAATGGTTAACAACAATAACAACACAAAGATACAATATACTACTTACTTGATAACATTCTGACAGGATACTTTCTGAACTACTACGGTTCTAACATATCAATCAAGAAACAAATCATGTCAGCAAACCAACATTTTAGAAACTGTTGCTACTAAGAGAAATTACTACCAGCATATAATAAATTGTTTCAATAGTATTTCGCAAGCACACTTCATTGGTCTTTGTACAATAAAATTAAAGCAAAGACTTTTTTAAAAAAAAGACTTCATGAAATTAGGACATTTTGTTTTGAAACACCAGCTAGTAACTTTCTGAAATAAAAAAAAAAAAGGCAAACTGTCTGATACAGTCATAGTGACTGCCACTGACAGTACCAATGACTTTCTTATATTTTAGACTGTTAGTAGAAAGGAAGTATGCTTTAACTTTAGTAATTTGGAACTGACGTCCACTGGATCTGACTTGAGTTGTATCTTTTAATGTGCACACTGGTCTTAGGAGTTTTTTGCTTTTTTTAATAACCTGAAGATGTCTATATCTTCCAGTGAAGTGATGGCTCCTTTGCAGAAAATAAACATTGTTAACATTGGAACAACTTTGCTAGATGACCTAAGACACTGAAAATATTCTGTAGGTGTAGGCTGACACAAAAAGACCTCACTTTCTGTCTACCGGGAACAATGCCAATAAGAAGGCAGCTCAGATATTTCAAAAGGATTTAATTTTCACTGCAGATGGGGTCTTCACAGACTTAAGGAAAAAGGATTCTTGTTCTCTCAAGTGCCTAGTCCAATCTATTGCGCATCAGGTGCCTGCAGATCTTATTTGATCTGGTGAGTTAGTAGAATTGTAAAATATTCTTTGAGCCCTTGAGGAAGAGAAAAGGGATGGTAAGAATACATCTCTTCACAGAGGGATGAGAATCTGTCTCTGGGTTTCTTTCCCCTTATTTCTGCTAAAACAAAGAACTTCAAACATGTTCTTTCTATATTTTAAAGACTTCTAAAGGAACATACCAGGCTGGGCTGTGAGTCAGTAAACTTTGTTATATACAAAATTCCAGAAATCAGGAGAGCTAGTAGTAGGCACTCACTTTCACTTTCTCACAGAGAGTGAAATACAAAGAAATCACTTACGTTGGGGTAGCCACAAGAGATACTGTTTCTTTTTTAAAGTCTTTTTAAAAACATACTTAGCAGCAGTACTAATAAATGTTGGAAAGTAGTAAGATCTAAGAAATGCTGAAGAAGCAAATAGATGACTTTCAAGCCAGTCAAAAAGAGATGATCTCTTAAAGAGAAGGAATCTAGCACCTGAGAAACAAGCTGTTGAGGGTTGTGAGGTCAACGTGAGAGTAAAGCACCTCTGTTTAAATACATCTTTAAAGAAGGTTTAAAAGAGGTAAAGGGCAAGGTTAACAGTTGATGATTTTAATTATGTCAGACTTTGTAAAAGAGCATCTCACACTCAGTATTTTGGTATTCACATACTAATTACATAACCTTTCATTATTTAATAAAGAGACTTCATTGTTGCTACTCTTGTTTTAAGAAGCTGCAATTTAGTGACTGAATCTGACTCTGGGCCACAGAAATACAGCACCATAAAACTTTACCCCTACTCCACATAATAGCAGTGTTAAGCATATTGCAGGAGAAATGATGATTCAACTACTGTGAAAGTGACTAGCTTTGTGACACCAGTCCAAGTCAGTTTTGGTATAGCCTGGAAGGTTATCTAGACCAGAGCTGTTCAAAACAAAGCCCACAGTGCGATTTTATGCGGCCCGCCTGTGGGTTTTAATTTTCATGAGCAAAAAAATAAAATAATAATTTCCATGGAATGTGTATTAGATTTTTTAATTACATCACTAATAAATAATCTTGTTGATGTTAGTTTTCTTTGGTGTTTTTAAGCAGTATTACAGACGGAACACATTGCACGGAATTTTCAATCGATCTGTGGGATGCGTTCTGTCTGTAGAATGTAGACTAGTCATTATGCACCTACCTTTATACTGTTGTGTTGTCACTTTGTTGTTTTGTGCTTGCTTTCACATTTTGCGCCTTTGCCTGTCACACTGATGACGTGCGTTTCCCCACTTTCTATTAGTGTACTGTATTTTTTATTCTGGGTACAGCCCTTGACTAATTATTTTATTTTAATGCGGCCCTAAGATAACCTAAAGTTGGACAGTCCTGCTCTAGATTTATTCCAGTCCACAAAGGAGGCAGTGTGGCACAAGACCTGGGTTAAATACCTGCCTCTAACACCTATTTAATGTGTAACTATGGGCAAATCATTGAGCCTCTCAGTGCCCCCAGGCAACTCTCCAATAAAATAATCAGCCTAACCTTCCCAAATTTGTACCCCAAATCCACACACACACACACACATACCATACACACAAATACCTCATTACTTGAGGTGAGGGAGCAGAGGAGAACAATAACAATTTACTAAAAGTTCCATGTGCACTATTCTCAAAGATTTTCTTCTTAAACCACAAGGCATTGTAAGACCATGGTGCAATTTATAAATACATTTCAACAAACTTGTACTATGGTGTCTGGGAGGTGGGGTGATGCAAATGACCTTGGAGTCAGAGGCCCGAGTTAGAATCTCAGCACTGCCACTATTATCTGTGTGATGCTGGGCAAGTTATTTAACTTGTCTGGGTCTTAGTTTCCTTATCTATAAAATGAGGGGATTGGACTAGATGGTCTCTGAGGTCTCTTCATTTGGTCCCATAAATTCTCTTTTTCCATCAGCAAAATGCACAGGCTGAGTGAGCCAAATTGACAAACTCAATTGATAATGGGAGAGTCCTAGTCCTCTGAAACCACTATTTCTGGGAAAACTAATACTTCTATGAAACAAATACTTTCTTCTGCTTCCTTTTTCAACTTAGTTTTTCACCTAACTCATAAAAGTGCACCATATTGAAAAAAAATAGATTCTTATCTAGCATAGGGTGTTATGTGACAGAAAAAAATTCAAGCTGTACTGATAAAAATGTAGACTGTGGCTCAATATATTTGTTTCCTAACACACAGGTTATAACAGCTGAGTTTTTCTCCACTACTCAAAGGATTTCTATTCCACTCATTCAAAATTATTTTAAAAACCAAGTCATCAAACACTCTTATAGCAAACCTGGTCCAACTGCTCACAAGCATAAGCATTTCAATCTTCAACACCTTTATTTTAACAGGTTTCTTACTGGATGAAGGTATCAGGCTTAGTACTAAGAAAATTCTCATTAACACATGAATATGAAGTTGGTTCGAATAATTCATTTTTTAATAATTCCCCCTGAACATTCTTCATAAAGTCAAAGACACAATGACAAATAATCCTACAACATAATAGATGTCTTGAAGTTAAGATTCTTCTCTTGAATGTTAATCCAAAACAAATGCCTTTTCAGTCAACATGCTGAAAAACAAGACCTCTTTTGAACTGAGACCACTATTACAACTAAAAAAGAGGCATCTAAGGATGCTGAATTATGTTCCTAGCACTAAGGTCACATTAATTATGTGAAAGGATTATTAGAACTGCCAAGCTGATGTGAAACATTTATTTATCTTAAGGTTTTTTGTTCTTCTTTTTTTTTTTTGAAATCTCAATGATAGTTTTCTTACAAATAATCAACATCATTATGCTTACTGGAACATTAGGGAGGCAATGTGGTACAGTGGAAAAAGCTGAAATCAGAGAATCTGGGTTCATATCTTACCAGTGATATTTACTACCTGTGTGATCTTGGACAAGTCATGCAAGTCTACTTCAGCAGTCTCTCTGTCGTCTCTCCCCTATTTTTTATTCACTGGACCGGGTGGTTCAGGCTTTCATTACTTTTTGCCTCCTAAATGGCTGACCTGCACAGTCTAACTCCTTCCAAATCATCTTTTGCACTACTGCTTAAATAATCTTTCTAATACAGCACTCTGATTATGTCATTCCTCTATTCAAAATTCTGTAGGGGCTCCCAATTGCCTACCAAATAAAGGATAAATTCTTGATTATGACACTCAGAGCTTTCTAACATATGGAACTAACTTACCTGTCAAACCTTATCTCATATTTCTCCTCTTTATACAGTTCGAGTTCTAAACAAACAAGGCTGTTTTCCATACAATTCTCATCTTGTACTGTGGCTACATGTTTGTGTGTACACACTCTTCCTTCATATCTGTCTACTGAAGTCCCTCTCCTCTTTCAAAACCCAACTCAGGGGCTGCCACTTGGTCTACAAAGCCCTCCTTGACTTCTTCCACCAGCTCAAAGTGATCTCTTCCAATTCTGATTTCTCAAGAGCAATTCTTTACACTCAACATACTCTATATTACCACAATTACCTATGTATATGTAATTTCTCCCTATTATATTATAAAGTCCTTGAAATCAGGGTCCTTGTCATATTTTTGTATTCCCCAGTGCCTAGCAGAGTACCTTGCATATAGGAAGTACTTAAGAAACATTTTAAATTATACTGAATTACTTTCACAGATGTTTATTTATAGCCTCTGGGCTCCTAATTTTCAAATCAGCTAACACTGAAAAGTTCTTAATGAAAATTTACTTCTTATTGAATGTAAATGTCACAGCAGATTTCAAGTTCAAATCTAACTTGATTAAAATATGCAAATATATGTAGAAGCACTTGGAATTAGGGGTAGGCATCACCTTTCAGTTATGAAGGATATTTCCTACTGTAAAGCACTGAGAGTTCTGATGCAATATATAACCCAGCTTCTCTTATAATCAGTCAATTCTTATTGGAATAGTTATTTCTAGCTACTATTCAACGTATGCACTTTAAACTCAGGATGATATATACCACACACACACACACATGTATATAGTGAGAAACATCCTACCACTGTAACTTACTCATGATGAAATCCTATTTAAAATATCATAAAATTTTCTCATCAAACTTCAATGGTTCAGAAAAAAATAAAACAAAGGTATAACTTTTCTAAAGAGAGAGTTGCTAAATAAAAAGAAAGCAACATTTCAAGGAAAATGCTTAAGTATTTGTAACAGTTTTTAAATTTTACATACAAATAATTGGTGAGCTTGTTATCAACAATTTTCATCTATACATTAAAATAGTTTCCCTAAGAACCTCAATTGGGGTATAAAGAAATTACAGTTACTGTATAAAGTCTGACAAAGTATCAGGAGTCAGGAGACCTGGGCTGTAGGCCTAGTTCTGTCATTAAGTGGTTGCAGAATCTTGGGAAAATCATCTTGCCTCTGTATCTTAGGTTCGCCATCTGCAAAGCAGGGGTTGAACTCAACATCCAAAGTACCTCCTAGCTCTAATATTCTGTTTCTTTCTTTCTTTTTTTTCTTTAAAGAAATACCCATTAACTCAGATTTCAAAAAAAAAACACAAACCAAAAAGCAAACGCACAAAAATGAGAACAACCAGAACTGGTGACAAATAGGAATGTGTGACACATGGTGACCAAATATACATTCACCGAAAGGGCCCATAACTGCACATCTGTTCTTTTCTGCCTAGGCAGGCTGATCTGTCATCTTCTTGTTGCACTAGATGGGAGAAATACTAAATGTTCTTGCATTCAGGGCAACACACTCAAGAGCTCTTCTTGAATAGATAATCCTTGAATATCTGTACCTGATTTAGAATGCTTTTGACTACTACTCATCTTCTTTTCAAAGTTGTTACCTTTTCAATATTTTTTTTCATTTCTTCTGATTCTTCTGATGTAGAAAATACAATAAAATGCTAACATATTTCAAATACCAGTTAATCTTTTCTATCTTAAAAAAAGGAATACATCTTCAGGTTAGGGGCTTAATGCATGTGGTAATAGCCTCAAGGGAAGGTCAATAAGACACAGGGTATACAGTTAACATCTGAAACATGAACATGAGTCCAAGCATCTGAAGGATTCCTACAGCTGAATCTTCCAACTTGATGCAAGAGTCCTGAGTAACAAGAAAGAGCTAATGAAATAATTATTTAGATCCTACTTTCTCATCAGAAATGTCCTACAGAAAGATATCACTTACCTGATCTGCCCCCGCAGGATTCAAATACAACTTGAAGTCACACAATTTTAAAGCTAGAATGGATCCTTGAGATCGACTTCTGATTAACTATATTATAATCCATATATTAAAATTTTTTGTCATTTTTGTCATGTTTAGTTGACTTAAACAATAAAGTTGCCTTTAACAAGTGAGGCTTTGAGGCCTAAAGTTTCTCCAGTTTAGTACTTGCTTATTAGCTTATAGTTATTTCTCTTTCTTTATGAAGGGTATAATAAGATCCTCCAGGGTAAAAATTTAAAAGAAAAAGAAGGAAGCACTATCACTAGAAAGAAGTGAAGAAAAGAAATTCCTGTACTCCTCATTCACCACATATCTAGAAGCAATCTGAGTTTACCCTCCATAGTACTGTGGCCAAGACACATTTTCAGAAGACTAAATATGTGGACCTTTATGTTCAGGAAGTCATTACTGCATTTCTCTTGGTAAACACCCATGTTGGAAGGGACTTCAGAGGCTATTTAGTCCCAGCTGTCCTTGAACAAGACTCTTCTACACAGCTGACAAGCAGTCATCCAATCTGAAGCCCTTTACTGATGAGGATCATGCTACATTTTGAGGTAGGCCATTTTCCTTTTGGATAGTTCTAATTATCAACAAGTTCTTCCTTATATTAAGCCTAATATGCCTCTTTAAATCTTCCACTTGATAATGCTGACAGTGTTCCTAGGCTTGCTCTTGGTAGCTAAGCACAGGATCATTGATTTAGAACTGGAAGCATCCTTAGATTCCATCTAGTCTGATCTCTTCATTTTACACATGAGAACAGTGAGGCACAGAGAGAGGCATTTACTTTCCTGAGACCACACAGGCAGTAACTACCTGCAGCAAAATTTGAACTGATATGCTTTGATTCCAGAGTAAGTGTTCTTTTTTCCACAATGCCTCCCTAAAGCAGAACAAGCAAAAATTCTCTTCCATATGAAGATAGCTATTACATCTCCCATAAAATCTTCTCTTCTTTAAGCTTGTTGTTGTTCAGTCATTTGTCAGTCATGCCTAACTCTTCGTGACCCCATTTGGGATTTTCTTGGCAACTTCTTTAAACTAAACATTTTCAGTTCCTTCAAATGATCCCCTTATGGTTTGAACTTAAAGTTCTTCACCATCCTTGCTGACGTACTATGGACATTCTCTGGCATATTTCTTTTTATCCCTAAAATGTGGCATCCAAAATAGAACAGAATACTTCAGAGGGGTCTGCTGGGGAAAGGAAACAGCAGCCTCTACCTTCCCTAATCTTGGACCCTGTACTTTCCTTAGCATTTTCCTAACATTGCATTTATTTTCTGGACTGTCATATCCCACTATTGACTCCTACTGAACTTGCAGGATATTAAAATCTCCAGATTTTTGTCTAGCCATGCCTGCCTGTGGAGTCTATTACAAGTAACTGAAAAGGGAAGTTGTTATGAAATAACCCTTCCTTCATTGTTTGTGGAAGTTAAATATTATTATTACTATAATGTATATATTATATTGAAAACTACAAGGTTTGGGGTAAATATTGGTCTGCTGGAGGAGGTATGGTCCATGACTCAACAATGCAAACTCTAGAGAAATGTGTAGAGACCACAGCAAGTCTAAGACAAATCAGCAATGTTTGATCCAACCCATCTGCTATTCTCTTCTCCAGCCTCACAAATGTGTTTAATTAATGGCAGAGAGGGGGGCAGGGAGCACACCAGTTTTGAAGCAGAAAAGGACCTGCAGCTGGGTTGGATCCCAGAGTGAGTAGAGGCATATCTTCTTCCTCCACTGGCTAAGACTGAGGTAGTGGTGAGATGAGTTCAGGGCTGATTAGGGCTGGAAGCAGAGACTTCTGTGAATTGAAGCCAGTACTGCTGGTGCCAGTGCTGGTGCTGCTCCCCCCAACCCCTCAAATCAAAAAAATCCTGAAAAATCAAGATTTTTCAGTGTTGAAGTTATAGCTAAGATTTTGTTGTGGCAGAAGTTAATAGCATATACAATATACCAATATGCCAGTTGTAACATCATTTACTGGCCAAAAAAGTCCTCAATGTGAACCTATTTAGTAGATAACGCCTCTAAGGTCAACTGGTCAACTTAACATCATAAGTGCTAATGATTTTGCCTAGCCATAGGATATTTGAAACTAAAAATTTAGGGATAAACTGGACCTAAGGGACAGTCCCACCAAATGCTAGATGAAACATCTGTTGTGAGTTTGATTATAAGTTTTATAACAAAATTTTTTTTAAATCTTACCTCTCCACAATGTTCTTTGGCTAATTTTTCCAGGTTGGCCTTTAGTGAATTAACACTTTCATTTGACAAACCTTTTGCATTCTTTAGCTCTATTTCAGGGACCCTGGAAAACAAAAGGCTTATTTCAGAATTCAGTATGTGCTGTATCTATATCACTAAGTTAATAATATGTACTCTTTAAAAGTTCAATGAGAACCTTACTGTACTCTATCAATATTATCACATAAATCTCAACAATCTCTACTATACGGTTAATAATGATAAAATATAATATAAATAAATCTATACTGTTAGTAACAACAACAAAAAAGCAGAGGGTATTTTTCTCACAAGACAACTCCAGTTTATACAATGATCAATATCATATTAACAGAATCTTGCAGGAAAGTGGGCCAAATACACATGATTTAATAATTTAATTTAATTTAATAATAATTTAGTAAGTCACGGTGAACTGCAGGAGGAGAAAGCATCAGGTGCCACCAGGCACTGAAGTGGCCATTCCATTCCTTGCAGGGGATCTGCAAGCCAAACGTAGCAGGTTTAAGAGGAAAGAGTCCTACTCTGTTCCACTCTGTGAGCCTGTTGTGCTTCAGCAAGTCCTTGCAACTTGGCTCTATGTTCATTCATTCCACAAAAAAAAAAATTAACTATAACTGGGTACAAGTGCTAGAGGATGTTAAAGTTTGGATAACACAAAGTCTCTGCCCTCATGGAACTTTACAAGCCAATAGGGGGGATAAGACACAAATAGATATAACTATAACAATCAATTTTGTGAATTCCAATTTAGAGAATTCCAGAACAAAAGTGCTATGTGAGGCTTGTGCGGAGAGGTTTATTACTGATGGGAGGATCAGGGAAGGCTTCATTGAGGAGCTGGCATTTGAGTTTGGTTCTTAAGGATGGGTAGGAATTCAGGAGGTGAAGTGAAAGAACATTTCAAGTATGAGGACTAATTTGAACTGCGGCACAGTGACAGAGGGTAGCTAAGTCTGGCTGGAGTTTAGAATGCAGGGAAAAAATCAATATGAAATAAGGCTGGTGTGGCCAGACTGTGGAGAGCCTTGAATGCCAGGTAAAAAAAATACAAACTTGATCTGGTTGGCAATAGGAAGTCAATCAAGAATTCTGAGCAGGGGAATGATAGCACCTGAGCAATGCATAAGGAAAATTATCTTAGTGATGGTATAAAGAATGGATTGGAGAGGAGAAAAGAGTGGAGGCAAAAAAATTTGCTGGGAAGATAAATAGCAAAAGTTCAGATTGGTGTTGTTAAAGACTAAACTAAAAGGGTGGGAATGAGAATAGGGAATAAGGAATGCAGTGGTATAGGAGAGGCTGTGTGGTATATGGAAAAAACACTGGCTTGAGTCAGAAAACTTGGGTTCAAATGCTGTCTCTGATATTACTTGTATAGCCTTGGACGAGTCACTTAAACTTCCTGAGTCCTGGCTTCCTCACCTGAAACATGAAAGTGCTGGACTCGATGGCCTCTTTGGGCCCTTTCAGGTCCAGATCTATGGTCCTATGATTCTATGATACAAGAGATACTGTAGAAGTAAAACTAATGAAATTTGGTAGTAACTGGATATGAGAAGATGGAAGAAGAAAGAGTCAAAGGTAACATCAAGGTTTTAAACAAGGGAGACCAGGTGAATGAACGACGGCACCGCGGACAGAAAGACTGAGGTCAGGAATGGAGAGGCTTAGAGGGAAAGATAAGCTTGGTTTTGGACAGGTTAAGTTTGGGGCACCGTTGGGACATCCAGGTGGTGATATCTTTTAGGTAGTTGGAGGTGGAAGTCTTGGACAGAGGAAAAAAAAGTCATCATAGATGTAGATTTGGATGGTATTTGAAGTAGGGGTGAACAAAGCTATGGTAATAAACGAGTTTGCCAAAGGAACGAGTGTGGAGAGAAGAACAAAAGGGCCTAAGACAGGCTTTTGGGAAATTTCCACATTAGGGGTGTAAAAGAAGATGAGCAATCAATGAAATAAATATTTAAAATGGAGGAAGAGGGAGGTTTTCATTAATACATTTCAGTTAGCAATTGTGGTGATGAAAGGGCAAAGTGAAATCACACCAAAACAATCCACAAGTGTACTTACACATCTGGGTAGGTTGGTGGGCACTTAACTCTCAAGTCCACTTTGACATAGACTTCTTCATCACCAGTCAAACCCTGGGGATGGAGAACTAAATTGATTTCTGGGGGCTCTTTTACCTGAAATAAAAAAAAAAGGTTTGGATTTTTTAAAAATAGCAAATAGAAAAATAGTAAAAACTAGTAACAAGCATTTATTAAGTGTCTACTAGGTGTCAGGCACTATGCAAATGACTGGGGATACAAAAAAGGGCAAAAGAAATTGTGACACTGATCATCTCAGTTCAAACCTCTACCAATTGTGTTTTATTCTATAAATGTAATTGTATTTTATATAGGTGTTCTATACATTTTTGCCCACTGTATATATAAAAGAAAACTCAAAAGTCATGTACGAATATACCATTGTATAAAAATGTTCCACTCTACTTTAAAGACATGGTGAAATATATAGAATTTTAAAATTTAAAATTGTATATCATCTAAAATGATTGCCTATTCCTTAGCTAACTCTTTTATTATTCTTCAATAATAACATTGCAACAATCCAAACTTAACCTAGAATCTGTTTATTCTGGTTTTTAGCTATTAATATGGTGATTAGGAGGAGCTCAGGTTGGCTGCACCTCAAAGACCTGGAAACAGAATTTCAGCAGCAACAACATCTATTTATTCCCACTGAGATTAAAAGCAAGGAATTTATTAATTATTGTGACTGTACACACATACACACACACATGCACACATACACTGGACTACGCTCCTCTCTCAGACTGGTGCAACAGACCTTTCCTGCTTTTTTTTTTTAAGTTAAAGTGTGAATTCAAATGTATTACAAACTCCCCTGTCTTCTTAAAGGGTTCATGAGCATGCTTTTATTTTGTCTAATGATTCAGGGTCATAATTATGACTATTACTGTATCATTGTACTGTACTGTATTTCAGTAACAAACCTGAGTTTGGTCCCATGCAAAATACTACTCAACTACTATTTTTTTTTGAGTTGACTGGATTTTAAGCAATCCTTTCTCTTTCCTCCTAATTTTTATCAAACTTTTGCTTTTTGCTTTCATTAAGTCCCCCCACCCCCTCCACACACTCTCTTTTTTAAAATAAGGGTTTACTGACTTTTGTGTGTGTCCCTGTTTTTAGTTGTCTCACTCGCCAGTCTTTTAATTTGCTGCTTCCTATCTGCTGTGGGCATGAAAACCCGATAAACAAGTTTTTAGAACTACGAAAAAAATAGAATAATTAAGTTCTGAGTGAGGTCCTAAAGGGTTTTTCCCATGAGTGAAATGCATGAATTTGACTGTGGTCTTTGTGAAATCAATCTTCTTGCTCTGAGACCTTTATGCTTATTTCCTGATACTGAGCTAAATTTCACATAACTGAGGTTGCCAAATAGCTGAGTTCCAGACAGTTAAAATGTTACTGTATTATGACTGTGAGGAATAAAGATTCACATTTCCAGCATTTCAGTATGAAAGAACAGTTGGGGGTGGAGTGGAGTAGAATGTGTTCCTTTTATAGAGAGTACCAAAAGAAGTTATTACTTCATTAAAAGCTTGCTGAGTAGATGTGTCGGATGAGGCTGAATGATATAAACTGTAGAAGAGAGGAAGAAGCACCAATTATTGTAGAATACTTAGAGGCTTGCTGGTACATTCGTGTTAGATTTTTAGGAGGTAAGAAAGCTGGCAGTAACAGAGAACCCCAGTGTCTTTACCGAGAAAACCCCAAATGGGGCCATGAAGAGTTGGACACAAGTGAAACAACTCAACAACAAACTCCTTTCTACCTGTAGTAGTTGCCTCATGTATGTCTTTGCATACTTGTAAGGGAAAAGGAAGACATCTAAAACAGAATTCCAAAAAGTAATGCTCTCTAGAGCACACGGATAGGTCTTCATTATGAGCAACTGATTATGAATAACCTCCACTAAAGTCTTAGGCTGATGCTTATAGACTCTCCCACAGGGTATCAGCAGGTCCTGCCAAGCTGGAAGATCTTCAAGTACAGGCTCAGAGATGGAATATATAAGTATATGTGTGTGTATGTATGTGAGTATGAACGTACTTGTGTGTGTTGTCTGTGGACTAACCTAGCAAAGTACCAGTGGGATAGCACAAGAAAGCTGGATATGAGATGATGAATTTTTTCAGTCACTGTGACTCATGAAGAACTGAGGCCTAGAGACCTTGTAACCTTCATTAGTAAAGAAAATACTCCCACAGATGAACTCAAAGACCCTTGAAACATATAATAAAAGTAATTTAAGTGGCAGAGACAGCCTAGGGGGACAAGGCAGCAACTTGGTACAATATGGAAAGAGGGTAGATATAAAATATGTGAGGCAGGTACTACAGGCAGAAAGGAGTTTGTTGTTGAGTTGTTTCAGTCATATCTGACTCTTCATGGCCCCATTTGGGGTTTTCTTGGTAAAGACACTGGAATGGTTTGCCATTTCCTTCTCCAGCTCATTTTGCAGATGAGGAAACTGAGGCAAACAGGGTTAAATGACTTACCCAAGGTCACACAGCTCGTAAGTGTCTGAAGCCTGATTTGAACTCAGGAAAATGAGTCTTCCTGATTCCAGGCACAACACTATCCACTGTGCCACCTAGCTGCCTGAAGAAAGAAGACTAGTTATCAAAACCCAGCCCCACATGAAGCTTTCAATTTAACAACATATTCAACAAACATTTATTAGGTCCCTAAGTTGGACCTTAAAAGAAAGGAAGGACCTATAACAGATGGCAAATGGGGTAGGGGAAAGGTAGAGTCCATTCCTGATATTCCATATAGCATGAGAGACTTTTAGATGCATTGAAGGGAATAGATGTTCTAGAGGGCAAAGTTATAATGGTAGAAGGAGGGAGGTAGGGAATTTCTAAATAAGGAAATACAGTGAAGATTGGTGAAACAGAAGAATCTGGGATATCTGATTTGTAGAATTAGGAACAAGATGATAAGAAATGAAAGAGTAGGTTGTGCATGAAGATAGGTTGTTTGAGGGTATTGCTACTTACTTTTTGGACCAATATCACTTTTCCCTATGCACTAATTTGATTCTGCCCTGGGAAATTTGTACTGAGAACCTTGCTGCATTGGAAGGGGAGGAAGGGTTCAATCTTTAGCTTTCTTTTATCTCTTCTCTACACCATCTCTCAATGCAATCTTGTCCACACTGAAGGTTTCAACCATCATCTCTATGTACTTGATTTACAAATCTCCAACCCCAATTCCTTTCTTTCTTAGAGTTCCAGCCCCATATTTCCACCTTCCTGCTAGTTAGTTCCATGTAAATATCACACAGGCACTTACAATTCAACATATTCCATACACCAAATTCATCATCCTTCCTCAATGACTGTCTTCTTGTCCTTATTTCTCTATATGGGTTAATGGCATAACTATTCTGCCAGTCACCCATTCTGAAAATATTTGACTTATCTTTGACTCCTTCACTCCTACTGCTTCAATCACCAAGTGTTCAATTCTATCTTCAAAATCTTTCTAGCAATCATCTTCTCCCCATTCTGACTGACATGGCTCCTAATTCAGACCTAACTTCCCCTTCCCTGGACTACTGTTAATAACCTAATTGGTTTTCCCCCCTCCAATTTATCCTACACTTCATTGCCAAATCCTCATGTCTGGTGTGATCATATAACTCCTCAGCTCAAACACCTTCCGTTGCTCCCTCTTATCAAATGATAAGTCACACTCTGCAGCTTGCCATTCAAGGTCCTCTACAAACTGGGTCTAAACTACCTTTCCAGCCTTATCTCACTTAACAGACTATACCCTCCAACCATACTAGTTTTCTCAGTCTCTAATGTGGCCCAGGATCAAACAAACGCCTCTGTCCCATTGCTCATGCATTATACAGTTCTTCATTTCTGTAATTCCTTTCCCCTACACTTCTTTCAGTTGAAAACCTACTTGTTCTTTAAAACCCAACTCAGATGCCATCTTCCACACTGAACCCTTATTTCTCCAGTCTGAAGTGATCTCTCCTTGCTTTGAACTTTCGAAAGTACTTAATAATTTGCCTACCCACTAGCAATTTCTGCTTCACCTTAATGAGTTTTTAAACGTTATTTCCTCTCCCCCACTCCCAACTGTGATCATTTAGTGTTCCTGCAGTGCTTAGATACCCAATAAATGTTTGTTGAGGAGGGTTACTGTTGACTAAGGGTTGGGCATTCCTCAAGAAAAAAGTGATCAGAGAAGAAAAACAAAGTTAGAGGAGGTGCGGTGTGAGTGTGTGGTTAAGCCTACCCAAAGGGCTCAGAAAATGTCAAGGAAAAGGACAAGTATCTATGTGTACCTCTACGTGTGCGTGGGAGGTGGGGGAAATGAAGAATGAGGGCGTCAGGAAAATTAAGGGTTATCAGTAAAGAGTCATGGGACAGTGAAGGGTGCACATCAAAGAGCTGACACCAGGGGTTCTGAACATTTTTGTGTCATGGACCCCTTGGGCAGTTTGGTGAAACCTATACACCCTTTTTCAGAATTATGCTTGTAAATGCATAAACTAAAATACGTAGGATTACAAAGGGCACCAGTTACACTGAAATGCGGTTATCAAGATTTTTTTTAAAAGTAAAACACCAATTTCACGGACCCCAGGTTAAGGACCCTGGCTTAGACCTTGGCAAGGATGACGGATGGACAGACATAAAGTTGTCACAGTCCCGGGGCAGCTGCTGCGCTGGCGGGGCGGGACTACCTAGGGGCAGTGCCGGAATCTGGGGGGAGTAGAGCGTCGGGGCAAATAACGGGGTGGCCTGGGGGGCGGGCCAGGCCCGGGGGCAGGCGGACGCGAGCCCAGGCGAGGCCGGGGCAGGACGCGGGGGCTCCCCGCGCCTTCCTACCTGTCCGGGCCGTTGTCGCCGCAGGTCCTGGAAGTCGCAGCCGTAGATGGCCTCCAGCGCCTGCAGCTCGTGGTCCTGGCGCTGCGGGTAGCTCTCGGGCTGCTCGGCGGCGCCGTCCCCCGCTCCGCGCCGAGCCTGCTTGCCCGGATCCCGAGGCTGCCGGCCGCGGGCGCCTCCAGCCATGGCCTCGGCAGCACCGGGAGCAAAGAGGCGGCGGCGGCGGCGGCGTGGGCTGGCGGGAAGGCCGATACGGGCCTCCCCAGGAGGACGAGGACGAATACGGAGGAGGAGGAGGGGAGAGAAGAGAGGGAGGAGGGGCAGGGCGGGCCCCGCTGGGAGGCTGCGCTGCCCTCTGGTGGCCGGAGGGGGCCGCTACTCAACTCCCGGGGTAACGAGCAGGGGCCCTTGGGAAGCCTGGCTCCGGAGGCTGCTCCTGCCCAAGAGCAATGACTTCCCTCCCGGAGGGCCCACTTCGACTCAGGCTGAGGATCACAGGACCTACACTTAGAACTTTAAAGGCCATCTAGTTTATCCTCGTTGTACGGAGGAGGAAACTGAGCCACGGCCAGGTTGTGACAGTGCCCAAGGAGCAAATGACTGGGCTGGGATTCGATGCCAAGCTCGGATTCTGAATGCGGTGCCCTTTCCGCTGTGCTGAGTCCTGTTTGTATCTGTGAGGCCAGGCCTCCTCCTTGGCCTCACTGGAACCCGTGGAATAGAGCTGCTCTAGCACAGCACCTTGCACGGGGTGTGGAGGCCTGTCAATCTCTTGACAAAGAGGAATAGTGTTTACTCAGTTTTCCCACTGCATATCGGCTTGGATGCCACACATCAGTATCATATGTCTGTTAATTCTTGTAATATCAATTGAGTTGGGACTTTCTTACTGTTTTAAAATGATTAATTAAGGTCTTTGAGTCTTACTAGGTGCTAAGCCCCAGGCCCAAACCCCAGTTAGGTGCTAAACCCATGTGGGTGTGAATTGGGTGACCAAGGTGGGGCCCCAGGTGGGGCTAAGGGAGGGCCTAGTTTACACATGAGTTTGAGTGATAGGTTTGGGACATCAGAGGGTCTTAGACAACCTGGGTTTAAGTCGCCTCTTTGACAATTTTAAGTCACGTGGGTGAGTTGCATGTGTGACTCACCCCTGACCCTGAAAAAGATATAAAAGCAGGGGTTGGCTTTCTCTTTTTGGGAGCTCTTACCCACAGCAGTGGTGGCATGAGTGACTCTGGGCCAGCCCATGTTATGAGCTCCCGGGCTGAACCTAGATGTTGGTAACTATGAATCTGTATTTGGTCTGTCTGTCGATGTTTGTAATTTGTTTAGGGCTCTCACTCTCCGTGGTGTTAATGCGGAGACTCTGGGCACCTGTAGCTAGGAGCCCTCTAGCTCATAAACCCGGATTTTGGGACTTTGTTAAACTCTGGTAATTATGTATTGGGATTTGAATCAGACAAGGTCTGTCTGTTGATGTTTGTACTTTGTTTGTATTTTGCTCTGAAGTTCATGGTGCTGGTTTTTTCCCCTGAACTAAGTGAATGATATTTGTGTGCTGAATTAAAGTAAGCTTGTCAACCCTTTAACGTTGCTTTCCTTACTAAAGCAGATCAAAAGAACCTGTGCTTTTGCAGTGTGCTGGTAGCATTCTTGTTGTTGGGCTTGTATTGGTCTTTTACCCCCCACAACAGCTGCTAGCCAGATTGTGGAAACAATTCTGCATACCAATTTTGAATAATTCTATTATGCATTATTCTTTGTAAGTATTCTTGACATTTCAGTTCACTTTGCTATAGAATTATTGCTTAGTTAGCCACTTTTCATCCAAAACTCTAGGAGTCTGGTCCAATAGATCTTGGCTTCAGACAACCTGCTCCAGGGCATGAATTTCCTTTCCTAATGGCCCACTTTGACCCTTATCATTATGTTATTATCTTGGAGTCAGAGGACCTGGACTGAAGCCCTAGTTCTTCCATTTACAACCTATATGACCTATATTGTTAGGGTCTTGACCAGCAAGTTGCCCTATCTCAGTACGCAATGATGAGGCGGGAGCAAAGATGATTATAACTCTGATTTATTGAAAGCCATTATCCATATTTATAGGTTTTTGCACTACATAAGCAAAAGCAGGTGTTCAAGGGGATGAAAGCATGGGAAAAAAGGGATGTGCTTAGATGTAAGTAGCAATATCTGGTGGGAAGAATCTGGATTATTATAAACTATGTTGCCTACAAGCGTATGGGAAAACTAGGGCTGTGGTAAGGTGGTTTCCATAGGAGTATGGGAACAGGATGGGGTGCTGTCCTACAGTGTCTGTGGAGGCATGGGAAGGCTCAGGCATGTAGCCAGCTGATATCAGAGCTGTATGAGCTATGTGAGGCACCGGGCAGGATGCCCTTGTAAAGTATCAAAGAAGTTCCCATTAATTAAAGCATGTTTGTGTTAGGCACTGGTTCAAGAGCATTAGGTAGTGGCCAGCTGTGTTCCTCCTACTGGGCTTATGAGTCCTTGGTGAATGGACTCTGCCTGCATGAGAAAGGATGGCTATCAGAGCAGGAGGGGGTGCTGTTAGGGGGGCTGCTAGGGACAGAAGTCTTTCCTCCGGGCGCCTACCGTTCCAACTCCTACTAAGCCTGTCTGGTATTACCCAGGAAACAGGCCAAGCGCTAGGGTCCGAGCAGCCCCGGGGTCGGCACTAACTCCCTATATGACCTATATAACATTTCCAGTCTTCTGTGTCCATATGTATAAAATTAGGGGGGCTAGACTGGATGATGTCTTAGATCTCTTCCAGGTCTAAATCTCTGATCCTATGCCCTTCTTTGGTAATGCCCTCCCCTTCTGTCGATTTAGGAGAATGTTAGAAACTTGAAAGGATGTGTTAGCAGACTGGCAAAAACATAAGGGGATGGTAGCTAATGAAGACCAAAGGTGGGAGATGAAAATGGAAAAGCTAGAGAAGGGTGAATGGTAGTACAGAGAGTGTGCAAGTTAGGTTTGGGCTCCTAATATGGCATGAAAGAGAAAGTCACTGAAAATCAAAGAATGCAAAGGACCTTGAACGCTTTTCCTCGTCTTATTTGGGAAGCTGGAATGGTTAGTTTGGGAAAGCAATGCAAAAAACAGGAAGAGGGATAAAGAAATGATCCCTTCCTCTGCAGCTTTTTCTAACACCCCTCAAATCCCCTGCAACAGGTAGAGAGATGGCAATAAAAAAGGACTTGTGGGATTGGGAGGCTCTGTCAAAGAAGCCCTAATATTTGGATTAGTTGGGATTCAAGTGTTGCTGTTTAGTTAGCTCCTTTCTGGAATACTTTCTTCCCTGTTACTATGAACTGTGTTGTTTATAAGTAGAGAATCAGCCTCAGTGTGCTGGGAGGAGTATAGGGGTCAAGAGAGCTGAAAAAATGTGACTGGCTCCTTTGTGTTATGAGAATCTTTGATAGAAAGATTATGTAATGACAGTAGATTACATTTATAAGTACTCTGTAGTTAAAATTCTTTCCATATATTGTCAAACAGTGATGAGTTCTGGTTCATTGCAAGTATTGTTATCCTAATTACATAAATTATATAGATGAAGAAGCTGAAGTTTAGAGAGATTGAAGATATAAAATTAGAAGATTTTTTCATTTTACAAATGAGGAAACTGAAGTGCAAAGAAGTAAAGTGACTTGACAAAAGTCATGTAGGTAACAAAGAGCAGAGCCAGAATTTGAGCCCAAATATAGTGATTCTGTGACTTGCCCAAAGATACACAGTTAAGGTGCAGTTGGGAGTCTAATGTAGGTCTTGTCACTAACAAATAAAGATCATATTTATTAGTTTTTTTATTAAGAATTTTCCATTATCTGGTGCCAACTTATTATGTTAGCCTTACCCCACATGATTTCCCAACATGTACTTCTCATTTTAGACAAAAGGACTATTTGATGTCCTGTGAAGAGGCCCCATATGCTTCAAACATTTACTTACATTGTTGCCTATGCCTGGAATATCCTCTGTGGTAGGAGCAATATCTACTTGGTATAGGTTAGGCTAGTTTCTCCCTAAAAAGCAAGGAAATCATCTTAGAGACTTTATTAGTCCAGGGCACTAAGACTCAAATCATTGACAACTGTGAATGTGAATGGAATGAGCTTACCCATGAAAAGGAAAGAGCAGAATGGATTAGAAACCAGAATCCAACAATATGTTGCTTACGAGAATCAAGGATGATGCCAAGATTGTGAGCCTGAATGATTGGAAGGATGGTAGTGTCTTCAATAGCAATAGGGAAATTCAGAAGAGGGTAGAGCTCTATTCTGAATGTTTAGTTTGACATGCCTATGGGGTATCTAGTTTAAAGTGTTCAGTTGTTCAGCATTCCCCAATTTACAGGCATCCCTTCAATTACCAGTTTTCAGCCACCACAAAAAGAACTGCTATAAATATTTTTGTACATGTGGGTCCATATGCTTGTAGGCAGCAGAGAAGAAAGCATTAGACAGGGAGAAACTGAAGATTATAGAGACAATGTAGATGATAGTGGGAGCAATTTCTTGGAGATGGAATAAAGGGTACATGTAGAGTGGTTAACTTTGACAAGCAGAAGGGCCACTTTTCAGAGGCTGGAGTGAAAGATATAGTGGGGAAGAACTTTAGATGGTTGTGTGATGAAAAGGAGGGTAGAAGAGGGCTTGTTAAATAGCCTTCTCTTTTTTTTTTCCTGTGAAGTATGAGGCAAAGTCCTCAGCAGCAATCAGGGATAGGCTTTGGCAATGTGTGATCGGTGAAGGGAGCAGAGGATTTGAGAGAAGTAACCAGCATAAAGTTGAATTAGTTCAACAAGGGGTTAAGAGTGGGAAGAGAAGATAGTGTAACCACAGTAGGGCTTATGGCCTGGGATAATACTGAAAGACAGAGGAATTGGAGGTTAAAGTGAGAACAAACAGTAGGTTTAGAGAGAGTGAAGCAGAGAGGGAAAAAATAAATATTTGATCGGATAAAGGAAATTTAACAAGTATTTCATAAATTAAGAACCTTAGAGTTAGATGAGACCTCAGAAGTTAGTCCAACCCTTACCTGAACCATCAACCCATCTACAATATTCCCAACAAGTAGCTTATACTTATATACCTCCAGGGAACTCATTTCCCACCTTCGTTTTTGAAGATGACCATGACATCAGGGAAATGATGGCATGACTTGCAGTTGACTTGGATTCGAGTGAGGGAGGGCTGTGCAAGGTCACCAGCCTCACTTACTCCTCCAGAGCTATCTGGGTCCAGGGACCAGATATTCACCAGGATGACTGGAGATGATCCAGTATGCAATGGGAGACCCTGGCCCTTTTAGGCTAAGGCCTTTTCAGTGTACTCACTTGGTGTGAGGTAAAGCCCTTTCAGTGAATAGGCCTCTTTAAGAATGAGTCAAGGGATGGCCCCTTTAATTAGAAAAAAAAGGAAAAAAAATCAAGCTAGGATTGCTGTTCCAAAGAGAAAGTTACCATTGACATTTACTCTAAGCCAGGAGGGCTCAAAATATAGTTGAGAAACTCAGCTCGTCCTCTCCCTCTCCCCTCTCCTTCTCCTTCTCCTCTCCAAAGGAAGGTAAATTTTGATGGCCAAAAGCTGCCCACTTAACTTAGGGAATACTGGCTATATTTCTCTCTCTCTCTCTCTCTCTCTCTCTCTGTCTCTCTCTCTCTCTCTCTCTGTCTCTCTCTCTCTCTCTCTCTCTCTCTCTGTCTCTCTCTCTCTCTCTGTCTCTCTCTCTCTCTCTGTCTCTCTCTCTCTCTCTCTCTCTCTTTCTTTCACAAAACTTTAAACCCAGTTCACTCTGAAGCTCATAGATTGAACCACAATACTACCATTCCCAAGCTCCACTTAATGGCTATATTTTGGACCCTCCTGGCTTAGAGTGAATGTCAATGGTAACTGTTTCTCTTTGGAACAGCAACCCTGAGGGTCTTCCCCTCCCAGCTTGATTTTTTTTCCTCTTTTTTTTCTCATTAAAGGGGCCATCCCTGGACTCATTTCTTAAAGAGGCCTATTCACTGAATGGACTTTACCTCACTCTAAGTGAGTACATGAAAAGGCCTTAGTCTAAAAGGGCCAGGGTCTCCCATTGCATCCTGGGCCATCTTCAGTCACCCTGGTGAATATCAGGCCACTGGACCCAGATAGCTCTGGAGGAGAAAGTGAGGCTGGTGACCTTGCACAGCCCTCCCTCACTCAAATCAAAGTCAACTGCAAGTCAAGTCATCATTTCCCTGATGTCATGGTGATTTAAACATTTTCATCAATTGTGGCTAACCTTTGCTGATGAGCCTTTACAAGCTTAACTAGGGTCGTCTTTTATTATTGGGCTTGTATTCAATGTCCTTACAGCTTGGTAGTACCTACCAGAGTATATACTTGGCTGATACAGCTTTTAACAACTATAGTCATCTACGCACTATCACAAGGCAGCAGAATAGCACTTGAATGGAGAAAGAAGTCTGAACAGATAACTATAATACAAAATGAAATCAATAAAGTAGAATGTAGACAAGCACATTCAAGAGGTACAAATGAAGGGCTATAAAAATTTATAGAAGGAAGAGATCACTTTTAGCTGGGAAATCAGGGAAGATTTCATTGAGTAGCATTGAACTGGATCTTGAAGGCTAGGTAAGATAGGTAGAGGGCTTTCCAGGTAGAGGGAGAAAAGTGAGGAATAGAGTACTTGAAAATAGTATATGATAGAAAGGCTGGAATGGTGGTTCAGAACCAGAAGGCTTTGAATATCATCCTAGGGATTTGGTGTTTATTTAGTAGGTCATGAGTAACAACTGGAGGCTTTTGAGCTGGGTTATAACGTGATTCAGAGCTGTGCATTAAGAAAATTTATCTACCATCAAATGTGTAAAATGAAACAGAGAAGGTGAGATTAGAGGAAAGGAAATAGACCAATTAGGAGGAGGCAAGCAATAGTTCAGATGAAGAGAGCCTGAACTAAGATGGTAGCTAGCAAAGATGGAAAGGAAGGTCAGTTCAAAAAATATTGTGGGGTAGAATTGTTAGCACTAGGCACATGACAGGAAGTAGGAGTTAAGGAAGAAGACAGTGTAAAAAACTGACTCTGAGGTTTGACATTTCAAGCCTCATGGTAGCATTATTAGAAATAGAAAGATGGAAAGAGGAAGAGGTTTGGATTGGAGGGAAAAGAGAATAAATTCAATTTTGAATATGTTCAATTTGAAGTATTAGCAAGATATGTTGGGGGAGATATTAAGTAAGCTGCTGTAAATCAGGGCTTGCAATGAGAATATGAAGTTGGGAGTAGTGAAAATACATTTATAAAATTTCCTTATAGAGGTGATAGCTGAAGCCATGAGATAATTATAAAATCCTGGTGAGAAAGAAGAACTACTTAACTCTCCTTTTCTATTTTATTTTATTTCTTCAGCAAAGAGAATGATTTTTAATGGACTTGGAAGGATGGACAAAAATGGTTAATGGGGAGTTGAAACCAAAGGTGAATGAGGAGATGGTAAGAAGGCATCTAGTTGCCCTCAGTAATTCAAATCACCAGGCACAGATGAACTCTATCCCATAGTAATAGGAGATTTGGTAAATGTCACTGCTGAGCCACTATCAGTGATATTTGAAGGATCATGGAGAACAGAAAAATGTTGGACTAGAGAAGGAAAAATATTGGTCTAATTCTTTAGAAAAGGGATTTGGGTGGACTGTGGACAACTACAAAAGGTTAATGGAAAACTAGGTTGTATTTAGAGATGTGTCTAGAATGAAGACCTTCTGTACTTTGCCCTGGTTAGACCAAATAGGAAGTGTTGTGACAAGCACTGTGCACCACATTTTAGGAAGGACATGGATGAATTGGAGCAACAGATCCCTTTAAAAGAGGGCGACCATGATGTTGAGGAGACTAGAAACCATGCCATAGGAAGATCATTTGAAGGAAGTGGGGATGGTTAAGTGGAGAAGAGGAGACTTAAGGGGTACATGATAAGTGTCTTCAAGTATTTGAAACGTTGTTATATGGAAGAGGCATTAGATTTGTTTTGGGCCCCAAAGGGCAGAATGAGAAGAAATAGTTGGAAGTTTTGGCGTAGTACGTATAGAATCCATGTGAGAAAAAACTTCTTAGCAATGTCTAGAAGTGCAAAGGTCTGCTTTGATAGGTAGTAAGCACACCCCTCACTGGAGGTCTTTAAGAGGATACTTTATGACCTCTTGTCAGGGATATTACAGAGGCATTACTGTTGTTATAGTTTGGGCTTAATGGCTTCTGAGATCCATTCCAACTCCAAAATTCTGTGATGCTCAGTGGATGAAACTGCCAAGCAATAAAGTATGGGTAAAGAGATTTGAGAAGAAAGTTGAGAAACACCTACATTTAGGAGTTTGAAACCAGAAAATGTTCAATAAAATTGTGGCCATAGAAGTAGAACTAATCGATAGACAATTATGAAGTACCTACTATGTGCCAGGTACTATTCTAAGTACTGGGGATATAGGAAAAGTTAAAGACAGTTCCTGCCCTTAAGGAGCTCACAATCTAAAAGGGAGGATACAACATGAAAACAACTATGTACAAGTAAACTACATACAGGATAAATAGGAAATAATCAACAGAGGAAAGACACTAGAATTAAGAGAGATGGGGAAAGGCTTCCTGAATAAAGTAGGATTTTAGGTGGGATTTGAGGGAAATCAGGAGGCAGAGATAAGAAAGGAGAGTGTTCCAGGTATGGAGGACAGTCAGTGAAAATGCATGGAGCTGGGAGATGGAGTATCTTTGGTGGGACAAGCAAAGAGGCCAGTGTCAAAGGATCAAAGAACATGTGGGGAGGTGCAAAGTATATGAAGACTAGAAATACATATAGGGGTTAGGTTATAAAGCTTTTGAATGCCAAATAGAAGATTTTATATTTGAGACTGGAGATGGTAGGGACAGCCAAGAGAGTTCTGTATCTTAAAAGTAAAATGGAGACTGAGTATCAAGGATAGAATGATTGATACTTTCAAACACTACAGAGGTTAAGGAGGATATGGGGACTAGGCAATGATCATTGATGACCTTCAAGAAAGGAGTTTCATTAAAGTGATGAGAACATGAGGCATATTTCAAGGAACTGGAAAGATGACAGCAAAACTTTATTCCTAGAAGTTTCAGTGTAAAATACAGGAGAGAGATAAGATAATAGTTAAAGGATATAGTATCATTGAAATAGGTATTTTAAGGATAGGAATACCTAAGCCTACTTGTAGGGGAAAGTAGGGGGATGGAAGGTAGAAGATACAAGAAAGAAAACAGATGATTAATGAAGCATGGTCTTGAGGTAATATAGAAGGGATCAAGAACACAGGTGGAGGTGTTAGTTTAGCTGGAAGGCTCACCTCTTCCTCTAAAGTGGAGGGAATGAGAGAAGATGTAGTTTTGAAATATGAAAAAAGACAAATGAGGGAATGGCAAAATGGGTTAAGACAGATTCTGAGACATGAAGGAGGATTTATGGAATTCATGTTGAATTGCCTTTTTCTTAGTAAAGTAGGATATGAGGTTATCTGCTACAACTTGCGGGCAGACTGGGGTCTTGAGGAGAATGGAATAGCTTTGGAACAACTGGTGCTGGGAATTCATTAGAAAATTGATCAGAGATGAGGCAGAGAGTTGCTCAATAGGTATGTGGGCCCAGCCAAAGCAACACAGCAGAAATCTGTAGTGAATCTAATAACTAGCACAATACAGTTTGGATTTAGATAGCGATACATCTCTTAGGTAAGTCTGACATTTAGAAAATCAGTATTGATTATTGTTGAGAGCCCTCCTATTACTTTACCTCAGAAAAATAAAGTGAACACTTAGGTCTACAATAATGGATGGTAACGAAATACAGAGCAAACTCAGTTTAGTTGAATTTTGTTAGCCAAATAAGAAAAAAATATTGAAAATCAAGTTCACCATATGCCTCAAGAAGGTCACTGACATAAAGGAAGAGTCCATATGCACCAAAACATTTATATTAGCACTATTTGGTGGTAGCAAAGAACTAGAAACAAAGTAAATGCCCATTGATGCTACATAAATTATGGTACATGAAATGTAGTAATGAAATATTATTATTATGCAAGAAACAACAGATGTGCTCAATACAGAGAAGAATGGAAAAACTTACATGAACTGATTTAAAGCAAAGCAAGTAGGACCAGGAAAATGATACACATAATGACTATAATAATGTCAATTGAAAGAAAAATACCACATAATATATTGAAAAAAAATCTTGGGAAAATATAAACAAAGTTGGCTTCAAATGTGATATTCAAAGATATCTCATCCTGATCCTTTGCAGGGATGTGGGGTAGGGGTGAGATCCATGAGTGCTGAACATTGTCTATTATGTCAGTATTTTCATTGATCAATTGATATTGTATTGATCAATTTTAATGATTTATTCTTCTTTTTTTCTTTATGTTTTTATCTGTACAAAAACATTTATAGTAGCTTTTTAATTTCACTATTTATTTAATATTTTTAGTTTTCAGAATTGATATCCACAAGATTTTGAATTACAAATATTCTCCCCATTTCTACCCTCCCCCCCACTGGAAGTTCCCCAGTCAGCCCTCCCTTCTGTCACCCCACTCCCCCCATCCCTGTTTCCCTTACTTTCTCATAGGGCAAGACAGATTTCTATACCCCGTTGCCTGTATATCTTATTTCATAGTTGCATGAAAAAACAACTTTTTTTTGAACATCTGCTTTTAAAACTTTGAGTTCCAAATTCTCTCCCCTCTTCCCTCCCCACCCACCTTTCCTAAGAAGGCAAGCAATTCGACATAGGCCACATGTGTATCATTATGCAAAACCCTTCCACAATACTCATGTTGTGAGAGACTATATTTTGCTCCTTCCTATCCAGTCTCCCTTTATTCAATTTTCTCCCTTGACCCCATCCCTTTTCAAAAGTGTTTACTTTTGATTACCTCCTCCCCAATTCTGCCCTCCCTTCTATTGTCCCCCCTTTTTATCCCCTTCCTCCTTCTCTCTTGTAGGGTAAGATACCCAATTGAGTGTGTATGTTATTCCCTCCTCAGGTCAAATCCAATGAGAGCAAGATTCACTCATCCCCCCTCACCTGCCCCCTCTTCCCTTCCAACAGAACTGCTTTTTGTTGCCACTTTTATGTGAGGTAATTTACCCCATTCTATCTCTCCCTTTCTCCCTCTCTCAATATATTGCTCTCTCATCCCTTAATTTGATTTTATTTTTTTAGATATCATCCCTCCATATTCAACTCATCCTGTGCCCTCTGTCTCTCTATATATGTGTATTCCCTTCAGCTACCGTAATATTGAGGTCTCATGAATTACACACATCATGTTTCCATGTAGGAATGTAAACAAAACAGTTCAACTTTAGTAAATCCCTTATGATTTCTCTTTCTTGTTTATCTTTTCATGCTTCTCTTGCTTCTTGGGTTTGAAAGTCAAATTTTCTTTTCAGCTCTGGTCTTTTCACTGAGAAAGCTTGAAAGTCCTCTATTTTATTGAAAGTCCATATTTTGCCCTGGAGCATTATACTCAGTTTTGCTGGGTAGGTGATTCTTGGTTTTAATCCTAGCTCCATTGACCTCTGGAATATCATATTCCAAGCCCTTCGATCTCTTAATGTAGAAGCTGCTAGATCTTGTGTTATTCTGATTGTGTTTCCACAATACTCAGATTGTTTCTTTCTGGCTGCTTACAATATTTTCTGCTTGACCTGGGAGCTCTGGAATTTGGCAACAATATTCCTAGGAGTTTTCTTTTTGGGATCTTTTTCAGGAGGCGATTGGTGGATTCTTTCAATATCTATTTTACCCTCTGGCTCTAGAATATGAGGGCAGTTTTTCTTGATAATTTCTTGAAAGATGATGTCTAGGCTCTTTCTTTGATCATGGCTTTCAGGTAGTCCAATAATTTTTAGATTATCTCTCCAGGATCTATTCTCCAGGTCAGTGGTTTTTCCAGTGAGCTATTTCACATTGTCTTCCATTTTTCATTCCTTTGGTTCTGTTTTATGCTATCTTGATTTCTCATAAAGTCAGTAGCTTCTACTTGCTCCAACATAATTTTTAAGGTAGTATATTCTTCAGCGGTCTTTTGGACCTCCTTTTCCATTTGGCTAATTCTGCCTTTCAAGGCATTTTTCTCCTCATTGGCTTTTTGGAGCTCTTTTGCCATTTGAGTTAGTCTATTTTTTAAGGTGTTATTTTCCTCAGTATTTTTTTGGGTCTCCTTTAGCAAGTCACTGACTTGTTTTTCATGGTTTTCTCGCATCACTCTCATTTCTCTTCCCAGTTTTTCCTCTACTTCTCTTACTTGCTTTTCCAAATCCTTTTTGAGCTCTTCCATGGCCTGAGCCCAATTCGTATTTTTTCTTGGAGGCTTTTGATGTAGGCTCTTTGACTTTGTTGAGTTCTTCTGGCTGTATGTTTTAATCTTCTTTGTCACCAATAAAAGATTCCAAAGTCTGAGTCTGAATCTGAGACTGTTTTCGCTGCCTGTTCATGTTCCCAGCCAGCTACTTGACCCCTGAGTTTTTCATTGGGGTATGACTGCTTGTAGAGGAGAGTACTTTGCCCCAAGTTTGAGGGGCTGCACTGCTGTTTTCAGAGGTACTTCTACACAGCAAGCTCTGCCACACCAGCGCTCCTTCTCCCCCAAGAACCACCAACCTGGATTGCAGCCCAGATCCAGGCAGGGTAAAGCAGGCTTTGCACTCCCACCCTAATCTGCCACTTAATTTTTCCCACCAGGTGGGCCTAGGGCGAGAAGCAACTGCAGCTGTAACTCTGGAAGCAGCCTCAAAGCTGCACCACCTCCACTGCCCCCAGATGGTGGCCAACTGTGAATTCCTTTCACTCCATCCCAGCTGCTTTTCCCACTAACCTTCTCTGTTGTCTTTGGCGTTTGTGGGTTGAAGTCTGGTAACTGTCACAGCTCAATGATTCAGGGCCCTATGGCCTGTTCCGTCTGGCTCCTGCTCTGGTCCTGGTGCAGCCCATCCTGGGCTCTCCTCCACTCTGCTCCCAGCTCCGTGTGATAGACCCTTCCCAGAGACCATCCAGGCTGTCCTGGGCTGGAGCCCTGTTTCCCTCTGCTATTTCGTGGGTTCTGCAGCTCTAGAATTTGTTCAGAGCCATTTCTCATAGGTGTTTGGAGGGACCTGGGAGAGAGCTTAAGCAGTCCCTGCTTTCCAGCTGCCATCTTTGCTCTGCCCCCTCTTTTTCTTTATTTTAAAAATTCTTTGTTATAAAGAATAGTTCTCTGGAAAGGGAGAATAGGAAAGATATAGAGGGAAACCTAGGTAATATAAAAGCAAATTATATCAGTAAAATCTATTTATTAGGAAAATAAAGCTAAGGAGATAAGTTCTATATACTGAAATGACCTAAAAGAGTTGAATTAATTAATAGACAATTCTATTCTTGTGTCAAGGAAATCTGTTACTGTTAAAGAATACCCGTGGACATCAGGGAGTTTGGTCTAGTATCTTTACCCCACCAAGTTATCTTTCAAGGATGTCTGGCTTGTTATCCAAATTAGTCTGGTTTGCTATCTCTGTCCTTGCAGATACAGCCAGACTTGAACAATGAACATTTCTTAGTCACAGGAGGAAAGGAGTTGTTGCTAGCCTTCATTCTCAATTTCCATCCAATCATATTTTCTTTCATTTATGATGCTTCCTATTTTCTATACTCCCCAAAACTATAAAAGAGAGCTCTCCCCTCCATTTGGGGTCTTAGCTTTGCTGGGGATGCTAGAATCCTATTTATTGGTAAATTTAAGTTTTACTAATAAATCTATTGTTTGGAACTTTGTGCCTCAGTCTACCTTGATTTTAATTGATGTAGCAGTAAAGCAATACCAGAAACATCTATATTTATAAGACAAAATGGATAGATCTTTGCTAAAATTACCTCATAGGATAAGCAAAGAAAGTATCATTTTGTTGGTACTTTTTGTGATATTTTTATACATTTTCTGATGTTTAGTATATAAAAGAACTGATGACTTGAATTATAGCTTCCTCCTTAATGAAAACCAGTCCCTTTTTAAACTAGCTTGTAGGTATTTTAAAACTTCCTTTCTCCTTCATCCTCCTTCATATGCTTGGAGAAAGCAGGCTCAGTGGCTTGAATGTTATGACTTAGATAAATAAAATCAGTGTAAAAAATGTAATGTCAAGAAAATGATGACAAAATGTGGTGGTTGAATTAGATGGCCTCTGACGTTCCTTCCAGTTCTACTTCTATAATCCACTATGATGATAATAATTATAGATTAATAATAGTCATCCAGTACTCACTTTGTGCAAATGAATGGAAGATGCTAATGCATTATCTTCAAAGGTCCTAGTTCTTGCTCCCAAGGATTAAAATTTTAAATATATTTAAAACTGCCTGGTTTAAATAATAGATAGAGGTTTGATCAAACCTAGAATTCAATAATACTAAAGAGTTTCCGTTATTAAATGTTTTCCTAAATTATGTATGAATTAACAATGAGCTGGAGTTTATGGTCAAATTTCATTAAAATTTTTGCTCACTCTCAGTGGGTTTTCCAAATTTCCCAAAGAGAATTGGGATACACAAATAGGCTTCAGTGAAATGTGTTAGCTATATCAATCTGCCTAAGAAGACCCTTAGAGACTGTAGCTGTAAGCAAGGTGAGCAAAGACATTTCATCTATTCATCTGTCTGAAATTTGGCAGTGAGTCAGGAATTACTTGTCTTCTGATTAGGTTTATAGGCCCAAGTCAATCATTATACCTTCAAACAATAGCCTTTGTTCACCTTCAGAGTTCTTATATTCCCTTTTTATTTTTCCTCTGCCCATTTATTCCTTGTTAATGATGGCATTTTGTAGGCTGTTAAAATGTGGGCAACAGAACACACAAAGAAATGAAGGGCTGCAATATAAACCATTCAAAACTGTCTCAATAGAATTTTTAAAAGGTAAACTGAGGCACAGAATTCTGAGCTTTATCAGTTTGTTAGCAGAGCACAAACCTGTTAATACAATGGATCAAATGGCTACCTCAATTAGGACAATGACCCAGAGGAGGAGGTGCAGTTTTGTTTTATAAGCATAGAAGAAAGAACAGAACTGGGTAGGTGAGGGAAATAATGCAATTGGTTATAGGACTGGCAGCATCATGACAGTGAGGACAACACAACTGGTTGGAAATTGGGAATGAGGGGCTAGCAACAACCTCTGCCTTCCCTCCTATGACTAAGAAATGTTTATTGTTTGAGCCCACTTGCAAGGTTAGAGATAGTGGACCAGATTTTGGGTAACAAACCAGACATCCATGAAGGATAGCTTAGTGGTGTAAAGATACTAGACCAGACTCCCTAATTTCTATCTGCATCCCTCAAGAATAACAGATATCCTTAAGGCAAGAATAGAACAGTGATTAGCAGGAGAGCTGAACTTCTAAACTTAGCTCATAGGCAAAGAGACAAGGAAATGTGGCTTGAGCAATCATATAAAATAGGGCAGTAATACAGAATAGGATCAATTACAGAATAGAATCAATCATAAAATGGTACAGAATCAGCACAGTGGATAGAGCACTGGGCTTGGAATCAGGAAGACTCATTTTGTGGAGTTCAAATCCAGCCTCAGGCACTTACTAGCTGTGCAACCCTGGGCAATTCACTTAACCCTGTTTGCCTCAGTCTGTAAAATGAGCTGGAGAAGGCAAACCACCCCAGTATCTTTACCAAGAAAACCCCAAAATAGGATCATGAAGAATTGGACATGACCGAAATGACCAAACAACAACAGCAACAGAATCAACTTAATTTCTTCCAAACATAAGACTGACCTTCCATTAATCTCATCAAATACCTACCTTTTTGTGAATTCTTTCTTTAATAACAAAGGGAAGCACAAGACTTTGGTATAACTAGACAGATACAAGGAAAGCAGCAAATGCATTGGGTACAACACTGCTGGCCTGTCTCCTAATTTGCTTTTCCTCTATTTGAGCTTCTGGAGTACAAGGATCCTCTTCTATTATCTGGTATAGGGACTGGCCTTCAAGGAGTACTTACCAAGTATTAGTGACACACAATTTATGTGTGCATGCAAAGGCAAACAATTTTTAACAGTATTTGCATATAATTTGCAGCCCAGTCTTAACACACATATACTTTAGGAAAATATTTAACAACTGAAATAGACATGTTTCATAATACTGAACTGATAGGAATTCTGACCATTTTCATTTAGGTACACTGTATTTCCAATGTACATAAAGAAATGGTTAAAATTCATAATAATAAGAGTGATTTCCCAATTGATAAATGGTCTAAGAATAAGAGCAGGCAGTTGTCAAGAGAAGAAACTAAGGCTATATATAGCCATATGAAAAAATGTTCCAAAACACTAAGGACTAGAAAAATGCAAATTAAAGCAGTTATAAGCAATTCTACCACATGCATGTCAGATTATCAATGATGAGAAAGAAGGAGATATGACAAATAAAGGGGCTGTGGGACAATAGGCATATTGATCTACTGTTGGTGGATCTGTGACTAGGTACAACTGTCCTGAAAAGCAATTTGGAATTATATTATTGGATTTATTTAGTAACAGAAAGTTACTAAACGGTATATGCCTTTTGAGCCTACTATGCCACTGCTAGACTTGTACCCAACAGAGATCAAAGATCAAAAGTCCTTGCACAAAAATATTTATAGTAGCTCTTTTTGTGGTGTCAAAAAAACTGGAAATGAATGAGATACCCACCAATTGGTGAATGGCTGAACAAACTGTGGTATATGAATGTGAAGGAATACCATTGTGCTTTAATAAGGAAATAGATGATTTCAAAGAGATAGGAAAAAAAAACTTGTATGAATTGATGCAGACTGAAGTGAATAGAATCAGAAGAACAATTTGCACTATAATATCAGTATTATGAAAACAATTTTGAAGACCTGTATAAATTGATAAAGAATGAAATTACTAGAACCAGGTGAAAAAATTATACAATAACAACATTGTAATGACAAATTTGAAAGCTGTAAGAACTATGATCAATGAAATTACTATGGTTCCAGAGGACCAATGATGAAGCATGCTATCTTCCTCTTGAGGATGATGGATTCAGAGTGTAGAATGGGACAAATTTTTTTGAGTATGTGTAATGAGGGAATTTATTTTGCTTGATTCTACATATTTGTTATGGGGAGTTTTTATTTCTTCATTCCCTTTTGCTACTTATGAATCAAGAAGTGAAGTGTGGCAATCATAATAGAAAATGGATAGCTGATATGTCTGTGTTGCAATTTGCATACACAAAAAGAACTCTACAGGTAAACGATTAATATAATGAAAATTGTGACAAAATAAACGTTTTTACTTACAGAATCAAGTGACCAAATTACTACGTCAAACTGTATAGAGACTTTTGAATCATCCTTTGTCTATATTAAATGTATATGATAGTTGTATTTCTGTAGGTGTGTGTACACAAATGTGATTTTAAAGTTTTATCTCACAAATGAGATTAAAAAGCCCACATCCAAAAACCTATATACCTGAATGAATGTTGTTTTTCACATTTTTTCACTTGGGAAGATTATATACCACTCCAGAAATACTGACATGTCCCACATCAATTAGGAGGCTGATGCAGTAATCTAGGGAAGAGGTGATGAGGGTTTGAACTATTAGGATGGCCATGATGAGTGGAAAGAAAGAAGTGGATATGAGAAATGTTGTGGTGGTAGGACTGACAAGATTTGGAAACTAATTGGATATGGAAGTGAGGGAAAGCAAAGTGTCTAGGTAGGATGACTCAAAGCTTATGAATCTGGGTGACTGGAAAGACAGTAAGGCCCTCAATAGAGGGAAGTTTGAAAGAAGAGTGAGTTTAGGGTAAAAATAAAGTTTGCTTTGGACATTTTTCAGATTCATAAGGGACATCCCATTGGACATGTTCTATAGTGAATTGTTAATATAGGACTGGAGGTCAGGAGATAAGGGCTAGAAATATATATCTAACAAGCATCTGTTTAGACATGATAACCAAACTCATGGGAACGGATCAGACCACTATGACAAAATGTAGAGACAGAAGAGGGCCCAAGACAGAGACTTAAGGTATATTTACACATTGGAACAGGACATGGATGAAGAGACAGAGGAAGCAAAGGAGACTGAGAAGGCATGATCAGACTAGAAGGTGGAGAGAGCAGTGCTGTGAAAATCCAGGGAGGACAGAGTATCTAAGAAAAGGAGGTCGGTAACAAGGTGAAATATTGCAGAGTGGTCAAAAAGGATGAGGACTGAGAACTGAGGACTGGCGTTAGCAATTAAGAGATCATTTGTAAAATTAGAATGGTTTCTGCCAGTGATGATGGAAATCCAGATTCCAAGTGGTATAAAAGTGAGCAGGAAGTGAGGAATCGGTGATGGCTTTTTTTTTTTTAAAGGAGTTTGGTGTGGGAGAGAGAAGAGGGTTATGGATCATAGGGTACAGAGATGGTCTCCCGACTCCATTCTCTCCCCTCTCCAATTCACTATCCGCATAATTGCCAAATTGATATCCATAAAGCATAGGTCTGACCAGGTCATTCCCTTATAAAGTTTAATGATTTACTATTACCTACAGAATAAATATAAATGCCACTATTTGGTTTATTTCACAACTCATGGTGGGTTAAGGGATTTCTTTGAAAATTTTGCTTAGGGGCTTAGAATAATTATTAACAGCATCCTTGGGTTCACTTACCCAGCAAATATTTACTTGAGTACCTACTATGCAGCAAGGTACAATTTTAGGTCCTGTGAACCCTTTCACTGAAGAAATTAAAAATCTAGCAGAGGAACTAAGCCTTTTTACACAAACATTACAAGGTAGTTTCTATGTCTTAGCTGGAGAAGTAAGGAATGCTGATATGAACGGGGTCAACTTGAAAGCAGCCCTAGTGGGGCTCTTCTTTAAAAAATAGCTCTAAGATTGTCGGCCTTTAGAAGTTACTACCAAGGGGCACCTGCTGTACATTCTAGCCCCTAACCAACTACATTTACAGTCAGGTGTCAAGATATTAAAAAAAACACGAGCAGGGGTTCACTTTTTTTTTTCGGTCCATTCTTCCTGGTGCCCCAATCCCCTCTCTATTTATCTTTCCCTGCTTTATCAAATGAGATAATGACTGTAAAACATTAAACATTAGTTTGGATTTGGGAAGTCATCAGAGATAAAACGAGGATCGAATGAGATATTTATAAAGCACTTAACAGTGCCCGGCGCGTAGAATGCACTTAACGAACGCTTGCTCCTTCACGCCGCAGTTTAATCCGGCGCCCTCAGTTTGCATGGCCCGGCGGAGAGAACACTGAATTTGAACTCGGAGGACCCAGGTTCAAGTCCCTACTTGTGAGGCCTCGATCACTCAACTTCTCCGACCCTCGGTTTAAAGGAGGGACTAGTTGACGAGATGACGTCCGAGATAACTAACCTCCCGCTCTAGAGCTGCTATTCTCAGTGACAGGCACGAGCCGGGGTGGGACCCTTCCCCCACCTCTCGCCGCTCCTCGCTTTTCTCCTCCGATGCTACACCCCATTCTTCTTCCCGCCCCGCACCAGGCCACTTCCTAAGCCTTCCCTTCTTGTTATTTTCACGTTCCCAGCAGGCACGTAGCCACACACCCTCCCCCTTCCACGCCGTCTATAGGCACGAAATCGTCCCCATCTTCCTTTTCCCGCTCCTTCCCTAGGGGAAGCCCCAGGTCGTGATTAGTCGTGACACTCGTCCCTGAGAAGGGCGGAGACGCAGTGTCCGGGGGCTCAGGGCCGAAGGGCCGGTCTTTGGTGCCCAGGGGGAGGGGCTACGGGAAGGCGACGCCCCCCCCCCCACCCCCGGTCGTCCTCCTCCTAGACACGCGGACAAGAGGAGGAACGACGACCCCGCCCGTAGGAACCGTTCTAAGAATGACGCCCACGAAGAGGCGGAGGCCCTAGTTCGACCCCCGCCCACCACTCTGGGGCTTCCGAAAGTGACAGTGGTTCGCTCAGCTAAGATGGCCGCCGCCGGCGAAACCGAGGCCACGGGTGGGAGGGAGGGAGGGAGGGAGGAGGAGGGGAGGGGCCCGCGCGCCTCTCCACGTGACCCCGCTCCGCTAGCTCCGCCCCGGGATCCCCGGGAGCTCAGCTGCTTGTGCAGCGGCAGGAGACCCGCGGCTGCGGCGCATGGGGGCGGGAGAGGTGGCAGGGAGTGGGAACATCCTTCCCCTAGTGTGCTCCGAGGCTGGGGCTCTTGAGCCCCGCGACAGGGGACGGAGTAAGGGCGCAGAGCAGGGTTAAGAACCTTCGGCTTGGGCGGGCACCTAGGTGGAGCGAAGTCCCCAGAAGAGGCGGAGCTGGGGGAGGCAGTGGAGAAAAGAAGGGTCGTTGGCGGAGGAAGTTCGAGCTAGGGGATTCCGGCAGCACCATGGGCAGGGCTGGGTTCCCGGTGGCCCCTTGGAAGTTCTGGATGCTTGGCCCCCAGTGAGATTTCGGGGATTTTCGCTCTCTGTTCAGCTCCTGAGTCCTCGAGGCTGAAAAACAACCAAATGTGTTCTCTTTTATAAGGAAAAAGTGGAGAGCCCAGCCATTCAAATGGCGAGGCCCCCTCCCTTAGATGGGATGCCTATTTTGGGAGGGACTGAAGGAGCTGGGGCGGGGGCGGAACGTGCCCTCCTTGAATACAAAATGCCGCCTTCTCAAGTTGGGGTGCCCTGTTTGGACCCACAAGTATAAGTGGTGACCGTGGCCGTGGTGACCACTGGGGGAGAAGAAGGGAGAGAGTCGTGCGTCGAGAGCAGCTTCTGGCTGTGTCCCCACTGTCGTGTGTGTGGGATCCAAAAGGGACCCGGGATGGGGGGTAGTAGCCTCGTTTCGCCCCTCCTGAGCAATGTGCAGACGTGAGGGGCCCAGTCACCTCTACGGGGCACAGTGATTCCGCTGCCAAGGCCCTCCCCGTCAGGCACAAGTTGTCATTCGTTCATTCATTCATTCACTCATTCATTAGTTCCTCTAAGCCCAGGCTCCAGGCACCCAGACAGTCTTTAGCTGAGTGTGAAGCAGAGGCTTGGAGTTGGGAGACTGGGGCGTGGGGGTCTGGCAGGAAAAAAGAGGAAGGAGAAAAGACAGTCTCACCATGGGGCACAATGAGAGCTGGATCTCCCGAGACGCTGGTGACCGAGGATTCCCCCGAGCTTTAGGGCCACATAATGGGTCCAGCGCTGAGGCCGTCTGGACCAATCGAAGCTCCCTCGGGGTCAGCACCTTGGAAAGCGGAGAGGATAGTGAGGCTCAGACCTATCGGCATTTCACCACAACCGTGCAAATTGTCATCTTCATTGGCTCTTTATTAGGTAAGTGCGCATAGTTGAGGTTGTAGGCTCTCTTCTAACGTGGGTTTCCCTGCGGGCGCTTACTTGATGGGCAAGACCAATCTTCGGTAGTTGGGGCAATGTCTCTTTTCCACGCAGGGTTTTCCGATGCCTGGCAAAATGAATCTAGTTGAAGGAAGATGGTGTTTAATGAATCACTGGAGCGTAACTGCAGTTAAGTTGCAGAGGAAAAAGGTTCCTGGCCCCCAACCCCATAGCAGTGGAGATCTGAGCTCCTTTCCTATAGACACCCTAGGTTAATTTAACGTTACAAGTATCTCTCAAGACTGACATTGCTACAGTGTTCGGGGATAATTTATGATAAATGTTCTTAGGGTTGTACATATAATTATAAGAATGAGACCAGACTGTCGAGCTTACTTGTGTGTGCTGTTGTTTACAAATACCTGAATACAACTCTAAGATTTTTTTCATGTTGTCCGGATTGAAAGTTACCACTGTTTGAAAGTGTGCTTACACATTTGCCTCACATCTCTTAACTATCCGTCAAATTCTAGTAGAGACATACCCTATTTGTGTTTTCTTGCTCACCTGATATTGTTCTTAACCCTATCTGCTGATAAACAACCCTGTGGACTTAGATTCAGATGTCACCTTGATATATCATTCTTAAAATGCTACAAAAGTAAATGAATAGCCAAGCCACTTGTGAACTGCAGAAAAGAAAGATAAACTAATTTGTTTTGATACTTCTAATAAGTTGCTAATAAAAGTTGGTCACTTGACTAATGTGATTTGCAAAGACTCTTGGCAACTATTTGAAAATACTAAATGGTAAAGTATTCATTGCATTGAGGTTTGTTTGAAATGTACTTCATCCTGGTAAATATGTAGCTGTCCCTTTAAATGTAGATGCTGCAATCTAGTACTTATAAGGACATAAAGATAAGAGATTTGTGTGTATGATGGGCTGTGGAAGCAGAGACAGCACATATATCCCCAAGTTTCAAAGTAGCAAGTTTGTTGCTGGTATGTAAATATTTAATAAACCTGCATTTCAATGATATCAGGATTAATTGAAATCAAATGGATTATATCTCAGATAGTATGAATGTTTGGAATTCCCTCCAAATTTTAACCATTTGACATATTCCCATTCTATTCTCTTAGTGTTTCAGTTTTAGAACAAAAAGTTTTGATTATAGGCATCCCTTTCTATTTCTAGCTTAGTTTCTCAGAAAGTAGAATGTGAAATAAAGAGAAGCAAAAAGGCAGGGAATATTTTCACATTTGTGTAAAGTGTAAATTCTTGGATAACTGGATTTTTTTTTAAAAAAGTGCATTTAATGTGGAATTTGGGTGAGAACAGGAGTATGTGTCCATGCTTAATATCTGAAGTTTCCCCAATAAGATAACCCTTTTCTTTTTTCTTCAAAACACTAGAGTTGTAATTTGTTGATAAATTGGGTTGATAAAATAATTCACATAATAAAATAAAGCTTTATTTTTCTTATGTATTTTCAATCAAGGATTGATGGGAATGTTTTATGCTGTAATTAATATTGGTTATCTGTAGCTCTTTAAGTAAACTCGAAGTTCTTACATCCTAAATATTTCTTGCACTACACCTGAAACTACCAGTGGCATGATCTCCCATAAACTTGTTATGGAAACAGAAAAAACTCTTAAGTTAGAGTACGAGGAAATTCAGACAGATTTTGGAGAAATTGTAGAGAGATAAGAAGGAACTGCAGTCATTTTGTGTGATAATGATGTTGTTTCCTCATGGAAGTTAAAATCAAAGTTCCAGTTCTTGACTTGCCCAAGATTTTTAAAATTGCATTTGATCAAGGATTAAGTTAATCTTTCAGACCAGGTAAATTTCTTTTTGATTATGGAAAAATATTCAGTGTTTCCTGAGAACTGACATTCACTCTACTACCTGTATTTACCAATGCCATATCTTTCCCTAGTTAGACCCATTGCTTTCATTTTTCCTCATGTAAACCTCTGCCTACTGTCTGCAGTTACTGAAAGGAGATGCTGAATTTATTTAACTTGCTAATTTCTTTTATTCTTGGCTTGATTTCATACAAGCCCCTAGAGATATTGAGATACAAGATGGAGAATGGCTTGTTGTAAACCTGTAAAATAACACTCTGTACAGTGAATGCTCCTGGACAAAGTTAACTGGGTAGCTCTGAAAGGGATCCAAGGCTGAATGATAATGTTGCAGCATAGTTCTTTTGAGTTATGGAATATTTTTGATTCATAACTCTATATGAATTCAACAGAAAGGAATCCATCTTTATATTGATCTTGGACATTTGATATTGCCATTTTGAAATGAAGAACTAATGTCACAAATGCCCTGTGATGTTATTCACATAGTTGGGAATGAACTTGGAAACTTGACTTTCAGTCACTATTTTGCTTCTCTCATTTGCAGGCCTCCCAAAAGCTACCCCAGATTGCAAGGATATTTTGGGTCAGATTTATTTAAATCCATAGATCATAAGCTTACAACCATGTTTCTTTTACTACACCACCCAGAGAATACATTGGTTCAAAGCAGAAGCTAAAATAAATGACAAAGTTGTCACACCAGTAGTGGGAGAGATAATGAACACACATAGGAAACGTGTATGCTTAAGGAACACTAATAGAGAAGGCACACAGAGGGAACAAGTATGGCTAAGATAACATGAGTGAGAGAAGACATGCATTGGGAACATGTGGCCAGGGAAAATGGATAGTCAGGGCAACTCATTCTCTTAAGTCTATGGGTCTTTTCTTTCTTCCCACTATTGTTGCTTTTTCCCCCTTGAAAAACTGATGCCGATGTCATCTGCTTGGCCAGTGATGTTATCAAGTTGCAAGCTGAGTTTTTTCCCACTGTTGCAATGAGCCTGCTTTCTCCACTAGTCTGTCATTCATACTATAGTACCTTCTGCTGGGTTTCTGTTGCTGGCATCTGCTAGTTGTTCACTTATTTACAACTTCTACATAGTCTCTTCCTTCCTTAATTCTCTGGATGGGAGAGGTCCCTGGGCCAATAACCCATAATCCACCTGCCACGCCTTACTACCTCCACCTCAGACTATCTCATGTCTTGGTGATTCACATCTATATAACTAACCATCCAGCCAACCAAGCCTTTGTCATCAAGTCTGTCCTTGAAACTGCTTTTCTTCTTTCTCATCTGTCACCTCTGAAGTCAATCTGCTCTTTAATCTAGAGTAAGAAAATTTCTTTTTGTTACATTTTTACATTTGTTACTTTGTTACATTTGTCACATTTTTGGATCTTTATAAATTCTGGGTGCTTCACCTAGCAAGGCTAAAGGGAACTGGGTGGATCTAGAGACTCTTGCTTTACCTCCCCATGTTCCCAGTAATTAGGTAATGAATTCCTTTTCATTCTTTTCTTTTAGTGAAACCAACCTTGCCTCCTGTCTACTTCAAATAAGAGTCTATGCCATTGTTTCCTAAGGTCAATAAGGGAAAAATAATTACGTATTATCATCATAGTCTTCTGCTATGGTTATTGAGAACCACTATGATGCCCAATAATAGAGCAAACCTAGAATTACTGCTACTTTCCAAGCTGGGGGGAAGGAGTGAACATAATAGTTGAAAATTAGCAAGAGAATCATAGCAGCCTCTATTTTCCCAATATTACTTAAATCATGCCTATTTTTAGCCTGCCCAGATTCCTAGCCTTTACTTTGTGAAACTTTGGAAATATTTAAATATTCCAAATGTATTACAGAAGTGTTAAGTTAAATGTAATTAAGTTAATTTTAATTAAAAATTAATCTATGACACATACCATGTTTAGTTTGCAAAAATTGAACAGTACCATGGTTATCTTGGGTTTACTTCCTTAGGATTTGTTTTTCTTTTTTCTTCTTTTTGCATTTTGGAAAGGGATTTGTGAAACAACAAGCTGAGACCTGGAGGACCCGTTCCCTCAATTGGCAGTGTGACCTGGGAGTTCTGTTCCTGTCCCACCAACATATATCTTCCATTGACTTCCAACACTTTTTAGGAGTAGCATGAATTGGAAGCCTAACATGAATGAGCCTCCTTTTCTGTATTTCCCAAAGCAATAGGATTGACTGTATGCTACATTGTAGAAGACTAATTTAGGAATTGATTTATGTATTCTTTATTTTCAAACTCTTTTTTCCCCACCTTTCTTTATGAAAGCCTTGCCTTGAAAATTATTATTATAAGTTGTAGATTTCACTTATCTTTGTGGAGGCTTGAAATTTTAAAAAGCTGATGACTTTATATGTCTAACTTGCTAATTTGAAAGATGAAGAAGGTAAGGAAGAGAAAGGCTACTCACAGATCTTGGATACTGTTCAACCTAATGATATGCAAAAAACCAACCACCTTTTCTGCTAGTTCATATCATACGATTTGTTTCTATCAGAGAAAAACAATCACTCCCATGATACTATTACATACTTCTATAAAAGACAGATGTACATCTTATTAAAATAAAATAGACATGCCTATTTTACAAAATGCCAAATGCCTGATAATATCTGAGCTCTACATAAGTCAAGAAGCTATTATAGAATGAATTGGATGATGCCAAAGTGTGTCAGCATGGTGAAATATGAGGAAATATGATTGAATTTTCAGAAGACCTGGATTCATATTCTGGCTGTGTTACCTTACTACCTTGGGCAAGTTAGTTTAAGCTCTCTGGGTCTCAGTTTCTTCATTTGTAAAACATGAGGAAGTCTAAAGTCTCTTCCACGTCTAAATCATGACCATATATTTAGAAAATGCTTTAAGCTCAGATAAATATTGATGCATAGTGTTACTGTGCAATGTTTAGAACTTAATAATCATACAAGACAACAATAATAGATGCAACATCAATGACTATACTTCAGTTTTCAAGTGTGCTGGAAGTCTCTGTGAAAACACAGGGTCATGAGTTGAAGCCAGTTCTATGAAATGAGTTGACCAATCTAAAATGAGGGAGTTGGATTAGATATTCCCAAAAGTAATTTCCATTTCTCATCTCTTTGACTGTTATGCTGTAGGATAATAATGGTAATAATAACTAACATTTATTATGGTGCACACTATGTGCCAGGCACTGTGCTAAGTGCTTCACAGTTATTATCGCATTTAATCCTCACAACCACCCTGGGAGGTAGGGGCTATGATTATCATCTTACATATTTCCATATGTAAATGTACATATTATTATCATCGTCATCATACAGTTGAGGAAACTGAGGTTGTGACTTGCCCACAGTGATTGTCTGAGGCTGGATTGGAACTTGGGTCTTCCTTACTCCAGGCCCTGTGCTGTGTCCACTGCACCACTTAACTGCCCCTAACCAGTAGGCATTAACCTGGGTAGCTGAATTCCTGGGAAATTACTCCAGTTGATTTCATAGTGACTTTGAAACTAAATGACTATGTGACCAAATTTAATTACTATTTATTATACAACAAAAAATCAATCCAACCTCCATATGGGATGAAAGACTGTCAACTAGGTGGTACAGTGGATAGGTCATGGGGCCTAGAATGAGGAGGACCTGAGTTAAAACCTAGCCTTATACACTTAGTACTTGTATGACCCCTGGGCAAAATACTTAACCTCTGTTGGCTGCAGTTTCCTCAACTGTAAAATTGGGACAATAATAGCACCTATTTCTCAGGGTTGTTGTGAGGACCAAATGAAATAACATTTGTAAAACGTGTCTGCCACAGAAAAGGCACTATGTAAATCTTGTTGTTTTTGTTGCTGTTTCATTTGATCCTACAGCACAATGGTCATAGAGATGAGAAATGGAAATTATTTTTGGGATTATCTAATCCAACCCCCTCATTTTAGATTGGTCAACTCATTTCATAGAACTGGTTTCAACTCATGACCCTGTGTTTTCACAGAGACTTCTAGCATACTTGAAAACTGAAGTATGGTCACGGATGTTGCATCTATTATTGTTGTTTTGTATAATTATTAAATTCTAAACATTGTACAGTAACACTATTCATTCATACTTATCTGAGCTTAAAAAACATTTTCTAGATATATGGTCATAGATTTAGATGCAGAAGAGATTTTAGACTTCGTCATTTTACAAATGAAGAAACTGAGGCTCAGAGAGCTTAAACTAACTTGGTAACATAGGTAGGTAACATAGCCAGAATATGAATCTAGGTCTTCTGAAAATTCAATCATATTTCCTCATATTTCACCATACTGAGACACTTTGGCATCCTCTAATTCATTTCCATAGTAACTTCTTGACCTATGTAGAACTCAGGTGTAATCAGGCATTTGACATTTTGCAAAATAGGCATGTCTATTATATTTGAATAATCTTTCCCTTCTTATTCTTCAAATTCTTCAAACTTTTTCAAACCTTTCCTCTCTCTAATTCTTCCTGGAAATTGACTTATGTCAATTTTTTGATGTTTTGTCCCTCAAAGATCAATTAATTTTCTTTCAAACACAGGATGGTACCTAACAAGAAATAATATGATAATATATCTTTCTAGTACTCTATCAATCTCAAATGTATTTTAAAAATGAAATCCAACAAAAACAAAAGCGGTGGATTCACCACTGAAGAGGAAATGAAGGCAATTGTTAGGACCTATTTTGTCCAATTATATGCCAATAAATTTGACAATCTAAATGAAATGGATGAATATCTAAAAAAAACAAACCCAGATTAACAGAAGAAATAAAATGCTTAAAAAACCCAATCTTAGAAGAAGAAATTAAACAAGCCATCAATGAACTTCCTCAGAAAAATATTCCCAGGACAAGATGGATTCACAAGTGAATTCTACCAAACATTTAAAGAACAATTAATCCCAATAGCATGTGAACTATTTGGAAAAATAGAGCTCTACCAAATTCCTTTTATCATGTAAATATGGTGCTCATACCCAAACTAGGAAGAGCCAAAACAGAGAAAGAAAATTATAGACCAATTTCCCTAATGAATATTAATGGAAAAATTTTAAATAAAATGCAAGCAAAGAGATTACAGCAATATATCATGGGGATCATACACTATGACCAGATGGGGTTTATACCAGGAATGCAGGGCTGGTTCAATATTAGAAAAACTATCAGCATAATTGGCCATATCAATAAGAAAACCAACAAATCATATGATTATCTCAATAGATGCAGAAAAAGTCTGACAAAATACAGCACCAATTCCTATTAAAAACACTAGAGTACATAGGAATAATGGAGCTTACCTTCAAATGATAAGTAATATTTATATAAATTCATCAGCAAGCATCATCTGTAATGGGGATAAGCTAGAAACCTCAATAAAATCAGAGGTGAAGCAAATATTCCCATTATTACCTCTGTTATTTAATATTGGACTAGAAATGCTAGCTACTGCAATAAGAGAGGAAAAAGAAATTAAAGGAATTAGAATAGCTAACAAGGAAATAAAAGTATTACTCTTTGTAGATGATATGATGGTATGCTTAGAAAATTCTTGAGAACCAACTAAAAAACTACTTGAAGTTATTAACAACTTCAGCAAAGTTGCAGGATACAAAATAAACCCATATAAATAATCAGCATTTCTATACACTACCAACAAAGTCCAGCAGCAGGAGATAGAAAGAAAAATTCCATTTAAAATAACTGTAGACAATATAAAATACCTAGGACTCTACCTGCCAATACAAACCCAGGAACTATATGAACACAACTATAAAACACTTTTCACACAAATAAAGTCAGATCTAAACGATCGGAAAAATACTAATTGCTCATGGGTAGGCCGAGACAATATAATAAAAATGACAACTATACATAAATTAATCAAACTATCAAAAATTGTTTTATAGAGCTAGCAAAAATAATAACAAAATTCATCTTGAAGAACAAAAGCTCAAGGATATCAAGGGAATCAATAAAATAAAATGCAAAAGAAGGTGGTCTAGCCCTACCAGATCTCAAACTGTATTATAAAACAGCAATTATCAGAACAATCTGGTACTGGCTAAGAAGTAGAGTGGTGGATCAGTGGAATATATAATAAATGACCATAGTAATCTAGTATATGATAAACCCAAAGGTCCAAGCTTTTGGAACAAAAACTCATTATTTGACAAAAAAAAACTGCTGGAGAAACTGGAAAACAATATGGCAGAAACTAGATATAGACCAACATCTTACACCATATACTGAAATAAGGTCAAAATGGGTACATGATTTACACATAAAGGGTGATACCATAAGCAAATTAAGAGAGCATGGAATAGTTTATCATCTGTCAGATTTATGCATGAGAAGAATTTAGGACCAAAGAAGATGTAGAAAGCATTACAAAATGTAAAATAGATAATTTTGATTATATAAAATTAAAAAAGTTTTTGTACAAACAAAACAATGCAACAACAATTATAAGGAAAGCAGGTAACTGGGAAATTTTTTTTTGCAATGGGTATCTGATAAAGGCCTCATTTCTCAAATATGTAGATAACTGAGTCAAATTTATAAAAATAGAAAACACTTCCCAATTGATTAAATGGTCAAAGGATATGAACAGGCAGTTTTCAGACAAAGAAATCCAAACTATCTATGGTCGTATGGAAAAAATGCTCTAAATCACTATTCATCAGAGAAATGCAAATTAAAACAACTCTGAGGTGCCACCTCACACCTATCAGAGTGGCTAATGTGACAAAACAGGAAAATACTAGATGTGGAAGGGGGTGTGGGAAAACTGGGGTACTAATGCACTGGAGTTGTGAACTGATCCAACCACTCTGGAGAGCAATTTGGAACTATGCCCAAAGGGCTATAAAACTGTGCAAACACTTTGATTCAGCAATACCACTGGTAGATCTATATCCTAAAGACATTCAAAAAAAGATGAAAGACCTATTGGTACAAAAATGTTTATAGCAGATCTTTTTGTGGTCGCTAAGAATTGGAAATCAAAGGGATGCCCATCAATTGGGGAATGGCTAAACAAGCAGAGGTGTATGATTGTAATGGAATATTATTATGCTATAAGAAATGACAAAGAGGATGATTTCAGAAAAACCTGGAAAGACTAAATGCACTGATACATAGTGAAGTGAACAGAACCAGGAGAACATTGTACACAGTAGGTGCAACTGTGAATGACTTAGCTATTCTCAGCAATACAATGATCCAAGACAATCTCATTTTTTCCCTTATTTTCTCTTTCAAGGCAAGGCAATTGGGGTTAAGTGATTTGCCCAAAATCACACAGCTAGTAAGTGTCAAATGTCTGAGGCTGGATTTGAACTCAGGTCCTCCTGACTCCAAGGCTGGCGCTCTATTCATTGTGTTACCTAGCTGCCATCCAAGACAATCTCGAAGGACTAATGATGAAGCAGACCATCTGCCTCTAGAGAAAGAATTGATATTGATTGGATACAGACTGAAGCATGCTATTTTTCACTTTCTTTCATTTATTTTAGTCTTCTTGTACAAAATGACTAACATGAAAATGTTTTACATAATTGCACATGTGTAACCTATATTTGCTTACCATCCGAGGGATGGGGGAGGAGAGAGAGGGAGATAGGAATAGAATTTGGAACTCAAAACTTTAAATAGAAATGTTTAAAAAATTGAAAAAAAATGTAATCCAAACTATGCCCGAAGGATTGTAAAACTGTGTGTACCCTTTGACCCAGTAATAACACTACTAGGTCTACACCGCAAAGAGATTTAAAAAAAGACCTATAAGTACAAAAATATTTCCAGTGGCAATTTTTGTGGTGGTAAAGAATTGGAAATTGAAAGGATGCCCATCAATTGGGGAGTGGCTGAACAAGTTATGGTATATGATTATGATGAATACTAGGGTGTTATAAGAAATGATGAGTAGGATGCTCTCAGAAAAACCTGGAAGGACTTACATGAACAGATACAGAGTGAGCAGAACCAGGAGAACGTTGTGCACAGTAACAGCAATATTGTATGATGATTAATTGAATAACTTAGCTATTCTTAGCAATACAAAGATCCAAGAAAATTCTGAAGGCCTTAGGGTGAAAAATGCCATCCACCTCAAGAGAAAGAACTGGTGGAGTAAGAATACAGATTGAAGCATACTATTTTTTGCTTTATTTTTTGTGGGTTTTTTGTCTTTTTTTTTTACAACATGATTGATATGGAAATATGTTTTGCATGACTGCATATGTATAATCTATGTAAAATTGCTGCCTGTGGTTATGAAAAGAGAGAACTTGGAACTCAAAATTTTTAATGTTTAAAATTGTTTTCACATAGAATTGGAAAAAATATTAAAAGACTAAAAAATGTGATCCAAACAAACTGGCAAAAATAATTAAAGATGGAAATAGGCACTGTTAGAAGGACTACGGAAACAGTCACATTAATACACAGTTGGAGGAATTGCAAATTGGCTCCACCATTCTGGAAAACATTTGGAACTGTGCTAGGAAAGTCATTAACCTTCCAAGCCTTTGACCTAGCAATTGATTACACTATTGGGCATATACCTAAGGAGGTCAATGACCAAAGGAAAGATCCTATATATTCCAAAATATTCATAGCAATACACCTTATTGTAGCAAAGTAAACTGGAAACAATATTGACTTGGGGATGGCTAGACAAGCTGTGGTACATAAATGTAATAGGATATGATGCCACTGTAAGAAATAATGAATATGAGGAATTTAGAGAATCTTGAAAAAAGTGTGTAAGTGAAGAATAAAAAAAATCAGAACCAGGAGATAGACCCTCTGTGTATACAATGACCACTGTAATGTAAATGAAAACAACACTAAAAAGCAGTCAAATTAAAGATTAATTGCAATGCACAATCTTTGTTCTGGAGGTCAGAGAATGTAATACACAGGGCTATAGGCTTGCAAGTGAGCACGTGTTACTAGACTCAGTTATTTTGTGACTGGTCATGAAAAACTCTTTTTCTTTCTTACAAAGGAAGGTTCAGTGGGGTATATAAAATATTTGAGCTATGACTATGATATTTTTAAAGGCTTCAATTTGAAATACATAAGTTTTTAAAATGAGAAACAAACATTTTCTAGAAGGAAAAACAGGCAAGGAGGAAAAGAATGTATCTTCTAACAACGACTCAACGTCAGAGATACAATTTAAAAAATGTTTGATCTGTGGCTCTTAGGCATTTAATTCTTAGGGCAGGCAACAATGACCCTTTCACAAGGCTCTGATGTGCCCTGGTAATAACTCATTAAATTCTAACTATTAGACATGCTATTAAGTGGTATAGGTTTGTTGTGAATCCACCAATTTAAAGTTATTCTTAAGATAAGAATCGTATAAACCAAAATAAGCAACTATCTCAGCCTCACAAAGAATTTGAAATCTATGAAGTACAGAAATGTTTACCAGCCTGTAAAAATAACCTTCGCTTTTTCCAAATTTATGAATGTCACAGACATAGTTCGCTTAAGGTTAATCTGAAGTATATTCTGAATAGAGAGAAAATGTTGTAATTTATTGATTAAAATTCTTCCTTGTTTCATGGTCTGATTTTTCTTTGGTTTTGACTGATTTAGTCCCAGTTCTTAATCAATCAACTGACTAGCATTTATTAAGAGCCTATAATGCACCAGGCAAAAAACAGAAATAAGAGTAACATTATTTTATATATTATTGCAAATCTCTTTAATGTCTGGTTTAATAGAAGACAGCTGGATTCTCATAGCTGCTTTTGCATTTACCCTGTTGAGATATGTTGTTGAAGTATACAAAGAACATCAACCTCACAACATTTCCATGTACACAACACAGCATAAAAAGGGAATTCAATATAAATAATTTCCATTCCATTCTGTTTACTTTTTTTAAAAAAATGTAACAAATACTAAACATTGGAAAAGAGAGACATATTTTAATAGGCAAATAATGTATTAGTATTATTATTATGAAAATAGTTTGGGCCTCATGTACTTCCCTGAATGGGTATCAAGGATCTCAGGGTTCTATACACTTTGAGAATCTCTGACTTAGACAAAAGGAAACAGGTTTCTACCCTGCTGAAAGTGTATCTGCTAAGGGAAGAAGCATGATGCTTGCCACTGCAGAGGTAGGGCTGTCCAGGGGAGTAAGGGCATCAGTGTAAGAGAACAGCAGTCTGGAAGGCTAGAGGAGAAAGCACTCCCAGAAAGGTGCTTTCAGCATTCTTTAAATTATCCTGGAACAAAGCCCTGACTGCTCTGCCCTAGTTATCTCTCTGGTTGTCACTAAGTAGCTGAATGATATATTGGGATCTGTTTACTTAAATGACAGATTGTAACCTAGTCACCCCTTTCTCATCCTGTGTGACTCTTGTCCATACACTCCCCTAAATCCTCCATAGAGGATCTAGCCAACAAGCTGGAGATCTTTTTTTTTTCTTCTAGTTCTTTTGGGACCTACAGGTAGGTCCCAGTCCAACACTTGGGCTGCCCATCTGTTGTCTTCACTCTTGCTACATGACTAGCCTACAGCTGTGCATTTCTTAGGTGATATCTTTCATATCTTACTACGCTAGGTGGTACAGTGGCTAGAACATTGGGCTTGGAGTCAGGGACTATCTGTGTGATCCTGGGCAAGTCCCTTTACCTCTGTCTGCTTTGGTTTCCCCATCTTAAAATGGGAATAATAAAAGCTCCTAACTCCCAGGATTTCTGTGAGGATAAAATGAGATTTTATGTATATATATATGTATATGTGTGTGTGTCTGTGTGTGGGTGTGTATGTATATGTATACATATATATACACCCATATATGTAAAACATTTTGTGAGTCTTAAAGTATTATATAAATAATAGTTATTATTAATATTATCACCTCGCATGAAAGTCATAGTAGGGACCAGTCTCCACTTACTTAAGCCTATCATATGTCTCCATCACCCTTTGGGTCACACATAGTTTTGATTTTTGACAGATTGTAGTGTTCTATGATTCTCAGTGATATAGTACTAGTATAAATATATATGTATATACATGTATATATATATATATTTAAAAATTGGGCTTTTATATTAGCTATCAGATTAGGATAATTAAAAATACTATGCAATTTCCCCAATGCAATCCAGCCTTTTCTCTTTCCAATTATGGACCTAGCTCATTGTCCATCTGTATATCCATAGAGTAGAATGAAATGAGGGCTTAAATGAGCCACCCTTTCTTCATTTTCTAAGGAAACAGGACTATCAATACCTTACCATGTAACAGACCAATTAGAAATTGATTTATTTATGAAGATAGGTAGCATATTTCATCATGACCCCTCTGGAGTTGTGGTTGGTCATTATGTTGATAGAGTTTCTAAGTCTTTCAAAGTTGTTTTCTTTACAATATTTTTATTATTATATAAATTGTTCTCCCAGTTCTGCGTCCCTTCACTCCAGATCAGTTCATTTCAGAAGTCTTCCCTGGGTTTTTCTGAAACCATCATCTTCATCATTTCTTACAGCACTAAAGTATTCAATCACATGTGTATCGTTACTTGTTCAGCCATTTTCCATTGATAGGCTCCCCCTTAGTGTCTAATTCTTTCCCTGCACAAAAAGAGCTGATATAAATATTTTTGTACATATGGGTCCTTTTCCTCTTTCTTTTATTTCTTTGGGGTGTAGACCTAGTAGTAGTATTATTGGGTTTAAGGCTATGCGCAGTCTAATAGCTTTCTGGGAATAATTCCTGATTGCTTTCTAGAATGGCTTGATCATTTCTACCAACAGTGCATTAATGCACCTACATATCTTATTTCATTTGATCCTCACAATAGCCCTGTGAGCTAGGTGTTATAGTTTTCCCTATTTTACAGGTGAGGAAACTGAGAATCCTTGATAAATGCAACCACAACAGATAATTTGCTATGTGTGAATGTGGGAAAGTCACATCAATGTCTAAACCTCAATTTTTTCTTCTCAAAGAACTATAATCTTTGTACTATGTTACCTCCAAACCCATCTCATCCAATTGGTATGAATGAGTATTTATTAAGAACCTCCTTCACAGGGCTATGAAGGTTATTTATAAATCTTTAAGCTCCATACAAATGTGAATTATTATCATTACAATAGTTACTTACCAATAACCTGATTTCTTTTAGAACTAGTCTATTAAAAAAAATTCCTCAGATCCATTGGGTAGATCTGCCAATTTTGCTTCCTGGTAAAAAGGTAGTTTGTTCCTTGACTTGAAGTCAAGGTTCACCATTTCATATATTTTTGAGGGTATGCTATTTTCAAAGTTTGTGTTTTGTTATAAACAAAGCTGTATGTTCCTGAATGGCTGATATTATAAAATGATTTAAATTTTCCTGGTGAAATACTAGGGGAAAAAAACCAATTCAACCAATAGAATGCTTAAAGGAGGATCGTTTGAATTGGAGCTATTTGGAAGATTTAAAGCATATTTAAAAAATATTTCAAACCATGAAACATCACTTTCAACATTTGAAATTAATGTTATTTAGTAATGTACTTCATATCCTCCAATAACTTCAATTGGAATGATGTAGTATAATTATATATTGCTTATAAAACTAAACAAAAGAAGGGTAGTGAGGCCATTCTAGTATACTGTGGTAAGAATGGCACTTTTTGAGGCAAGGCATTAGGGGTATTTTGAATCTAAATTGGAAACATCTAAATGTGTGTTTCTTAGCCAACTATATTATTTGGCTCTCCCCTCACCCCAACCATTTGGCTTATATACAGATTTGCCTATAAAATAGCATGAGATATTTTAAGCCAAATAATTCATCAAACTATGGTATGTGGCACTATCTAAGCACTCTCCTTTCTGGCAGAGGAAGGTTATGCATGTACACACATATCCGTTGAGGGAATATTTGTCATAAATATTACTGACTGATTACTGGGGTGGGATTAGAGTTGAGAGGCAATACCACCATTGATAGAGCTACAGGTTGCATTGGAATACCTGTGCTAATACAGAGAATCCCCAAGTGTCCAGGTGATGGTGGGTATTGTGATTCTAACTGCTGTTACATGCCTTCTCCAACTCCTCATCAAGCCGTCTGGATGTCTGAATCAAGGGAATTGAATAGCAGCCACCAGGACATTTTGACTGAATTTTTGACAGCCAAGGAACACTTGTTTGTTTGTTTTTTTTTTCTGAAATTCTCTCCCCAGCAAAACAAGTTCAAAAAAAGGTAGCACCACAAATAGCAGACCCAGGTGCAAGCCCTTGATGGATACAAAAAAGATTGTAGAAAGGACTAGTCATGTAATAGTCTTTATAGCTACAATTGCCCAGGTGGATGGCAGAACCATTAATAGTTCCTCTTTTGAACATAAAGACTAATTGTGCAATGTTTATTTGGCAGAATTTCAAATTGGGTCATTTCAAATAGATTTGATTCACTCTTTTGAAGGCTGGAAATTCACTCTCATGCTGGACACTTCCAACTCTCTGGGAACAGCTCTGCTGATTTGCTTTTGTTATTATATTGGCTGGGAATGACAGGGTGAACAGTATTAATTCACTTCTAAATGACTTGGATTAACACTTAGATTAGTATATATCCAGCTATAAACTGGCTGTGCACATAAGTAGTGCACACAATAAACAGAATCCTAGAATTTTAGGGCTGAAGCAAAAATCATAAATCCAAACCCCTCATTTGACAGATGTGAAAGATACTTTTTAAACTGATATGATCATTAGAACAAATCATTTGGGGAAAGATGAGACTGATAGGTTAGTTGGGGAAGTGTATATCTCTAGAATGAGTATGGTGGCTTAATTTTTTTTCTTTAGTTATGTGTTTACTTGAAAGATTCTGGTTAAGAAAATAAGTTTTATTATTAGAATTTAAGCATGTATCTCTCTTTGTCTCCTCCACTTTTGTTAATCTTTAGTCAGAAAAAAATATAATCAGAAGAACAAACATTGCTTTTACATTTTTGCAGATTATTCTTTTAGATAAAATGTTGACATTAAATCAAATATTAAACCACTGAAAGCAAAAGCAAGCTCATTCAAGGTCAATGTAAACAATGAGCAGAGTCTGGTGGAATTGCAGTAATACAATGAGGCACTAGTTACTATTTGCAGTTATTATTTGCATTTTTCTTCCGTAGCCTCCTAGATTTTAAATACTCCCTTTGCTAAGTGTAGGTGACCTTTCCTTCACTGATGAAGCTGTAAGCCAAATTACTTTCATATAGTCAATAGTACTTGTCATCTGGTTAGGTGTTTGTTTGGGAGCGTGAAGTCTTTATTGTGGGCTTTTGAAAATACCTAAGTCTTAATTAAGACAGTCAGAAAAAAAAATGAAGTATGTTAGAATTAGTGAAACTTTAAAATATTTTTAAAAGTTTGAGGTTATGTGAGTACCAGAGTAATTGTGCATGCTGTGTACGACATTTGTCTCTATAGCCATATTTTCATGATTAGCCTGTTTCTTCCTAAGGTCACTTAGTAGATTATAGATTTATATTTATATTTACATATGTATATTTATATATTATAATAAATATTCGTACAGTAGATTTATATTTACAGATCTCTTTAAGGTTTTTGAAGTGCTTTGTAAAGTAGGTGTGATCATCATCCCCATTTTACAGAAAAGGAAACTGAGATGGAGAGAGGTTTAGTGACTTGCTTTTGTTGTTAATATTGGCTGAGTGTTGGGATAAGCAGTATTAATTCACTTCCAAATAATTAGGATTAACACTTAGATTAGCATAGATCTATCTGCAGACAGCTGTGTATGTAGTAGATATATAATAAATATTCAGTATGTGTCAGAAGTGGGACTTGAAATCTTATCTTGACTAACTTTGAAAACACAGTAAGATGCTGCCTCAGAGCCAGATGCCTAGGAAAAGTTATCTCTACTTCCTCCCTCCACTTTCATATCTCCTAATCACTTTTCAAGCCCTTGCAGACTGGCTTCTAACTCCACCTCTTGACTGAAACAGCTTTCTATGAATCTTAATTTCTTAACCAAATGGTCTTTTCTCAGTCCTCAATCTCCTTGATCTCTGCAGAGTTCAATACTGTTACTCATTCCCTCCTCCTGGATGCTATCTCCCTGGGTTTTCATGACACAGACCTCACTGACTAATTCTTCTACCTATCTGTTTCTTCTCAGGTGCCTTGGCTGAAATATCAACCATGACTCACCCTTTATGCATAGGGTACACTTAATCCCAGACAGTCCTGGGTCTTCTTATTTTCTCTCCGTCCCTTTCCTTGGTAATCTCATCAGCTATCATGAGTTCACTTCTAATCTCTATGCAGATGACTCCCAAATCTACATACCCAGCTTTCAATTCTCTCTTGATCATTAGTGTTCCATCACTAACTGCCTCTTGGATAGCACCCAGAGGCATATCAATCTCAATATGTCCAAAACCGAGCTTATTATCTTTTCCCCAAACCCACATCTCCTCCTGTCTTCCTTATGTTTATTGAGAGTTGAGAGCAACCCTATCCCAAGAATACAGGAGCCATCCTTGCCTCTTCCTTCTTTTCCACCTCATAGCCACACCTCATATTCGATTAGATACCATGTTTTTATTAAACAAAATTATTTATTTTTAACATTCTTTTCCTTTTAAATTGTTTTGTTCCAAATTCTCTCCCTCCGCCTCACCCCTGGGGAAGGCAAGCAATGTGAAATACTGTTTCAACAATCTGGGTAGTAGCTGCTGTGGGGGTGAAACACAAGAATGTTGCCAGCATAGGTTCTTTTTATCTGCTTTACTAAGGAAAGCAATGTTAAGGGGTTAAGAAGCTTACTTTAATCCAGCATACAAATACCATTCACTTAGTTCAGGGGAAAAATCCAGCACCCTGAACCTCAGAGCAAAATACAAACAAATTACGAACATCGACAGACAGACCTTGTCTGATTCAAATCCCAATACATAGTTACCAGAGTCTAACAAAGTCCCAACATCTGGGTTACGAGCTGGGAGGAGCTCTTACCCACAGCCGTGGTGGCGCGTGTGACTCTGGGCCAGCCCGTTATGAGCTTCCAGGCTGAACTTAGATGTTGGTAACTATGAACTGTATTTGGTCTGTCTGTCGATGTTTGTAATTTATTTGTATTTTACTCTGAAGTTCAGGGTGCTGACTTTTTCTCCTGAGCTAAGTGAATGGTATTTGTATGCTGAATTAAAGCAAGCTTGTTAACCCCTTAACATTGCTTTCCTTAGTAAAGCAGATTAAAAGAACCTGGGCTTTGGCAGCATTCTTGTTGTTGGGTTTGTGTTGGTCTTTCACCCCCGCGACAGTTGCTAGCTGGATTGTTGAAACAAATACATACGTGTGAAATTATGCAAAACATATTGCCACATTATCAATATCACAAAAAGCCAGAAAAATAAAGCAAGAAAATTATACTTCAATTTGCACTAAATTCATTAGTTCTCTCTCTGAAGGTGTATAGCTTTTTTTTTTTTTAAATCATGAGTCCTTTGAAACTGTCTTAGATCAAAAAAAAAAAAAAGAAACTGTCTTAGATCATTGTATTGATCAGAGTAGCCAAGTCTTTCATAGTTGATCATCATTACATGCTGTTACTTTGTACAATGATCTCTCAGTTCTTCTTACTTTGCTTTGCATCAATTCTTATAAGTCTTGCTGTGTTTTTTTCTTTTTTTTCTGAAACAAACCCCTTGTCATTTCTTATAGCACATTCCATCACAAGCATTTACCACAATTTGTTCAACTATTACCCTATTGGTGAGTATCCCCTCAATTTTCAATTCTTTGCCAGTATAAAAAGAGCAGTTATAAATATTTTTATACATATAGGTCCTTTTCATTTTTCTTCAATTTCTTTGGGGTACCAACCTAGTAGTGGTATTGATGGGTCAAAGGATATAAACAGTTTTATAGCCCTCTGGGCATAGTTCCAAATTGTCCTGTAGAATGATTAGACCAGTTCACGACAGTTTATTAGTGTACCCATTTCCCCTGAGCTGGGACTCAGCGTTGTTTTAAACAACTCAGAGTTCTGTTAATTTGCATTTCTCTAATCAATAGTGATTTAGAGCCTTTTTTCATATGACTAGATAACTTTGATTTCTTTATCTGAAAACTGACTGTTCACATCCTCTGACCATTTATCATTTGTGAAATGGCTCTTAGCTTTATAAATTTGACTCAGTTCCCTATATATTTGAAAAAAGAGGTCTTTATCACAGAAATTTGTACTTAAATTTTTTTATATTATTTCATTGCCTATGGTACCCTTTAGAAAAATATAGTTTCCCTATGTCTTTTAATTATATGTGTTTTTGTTTTTGCTTTGTCTGAGATTGATCGCTACCCCCACTTTTTTAACTTCAGCTGAAGCATAATAGATTCTGCTCCCGCCATTTATTTTAACTCTGTGTGTGACTTTCTGTTTCAAATGTGTCTTCTATAAGCAACATGTTGTTGGCTTCCGGTTTCTAATCCATTCTGTGAGCTGATCCAATTCACATTCACAGTTATGATTATAACTGTGTATTTCTCTCTATCATATTTTCTTCTGTTTATCCTTTTCTCTCTCTTTTTATCCTGTCCCTCTCCCAAGTCTGTTTTGCTTCTGATCACTGCCTTCCTTAATCCTCCCTCCTTTTTATCATTCCTCTCCCCATATTTCTTGTCCTCTTCCCCTCCTATTTCTCTGTTGGGTAAGATAGATTTTTATACCCAGCTGAGTGTATATGTAAATTCTTGCCTCTTGGAACTAATTCTAATGAGAGTAAAGTTTTAGCATTGCCTGCCACCACCCTCATTTCCCCCTCCACTATAAAAATTTTTCCTTTTGTGCCTCTTTTATATGAGATAGTTTCCCCCATTGTACCTCTCCCTTTTCTTTCTCCCTTTCTCACCACTTCATTTTTTATTTTTTTAGACGTCATCCCAACATAATTGCTTCATACCCATGTCCTCTGTCTATATAGATTCCTCCTAACTGCCCTACTAATAATAAAGTTCTTAGGAGTTAGAGAGTTACATGAATCATCTTCCCATATAGGAATGTAAATAGTTGAACTTTATTGAGGCCTTTGTGATTACTTTTTCATATTTACCTTTTTATGCTTTTCGTGAGTCTAATATTCATCTCTGGTCAAATTTTCTATTCAGCTCTGGCCTTTTTATCAAGAATGCTTGAAAGTCCCCTATTTCATTAAATATTCATTTTTTACCTTGAAGGATTATACTTGGTTTTGCTGGGTAGCTTATTCTTGGTTGTAATGCTAGCTCCTTTGCCTTCAAGAATATTGTATTCAAAGCCCTCTGCTCCTTTAATGTGGAAGCTGCTAAATCTTGTGTGATCCTGACTGTGGCTCCACAATATTTTAAATTGTGTTTTTTTTTCTTTCTGGCTGCTTACCTGGGAGCTCTGGAATTTGGCCTTAATATTCCTGGGAGTTTTCATTTTGGAATCTTTTTCAGGTGATCAGTAGATTCTTTCCATTGCTATTTTACCCTCTAGGTCTAAGATATCAGGGCAGTTTTCCTTTGTAATTTCTGGGAAAATGACGTTTAGGCTCTTTTTTTGATCATGGCTTTCAGTTAGTTTAGTGATTCTTAAATTATCTCTCCTTGATTTCCAGGTCAGTTGTTTTTCCAATGAGATATTTCACATTTTCTTTTATTTTGTCATTTTCTTGACTTTGTTTTATTGTTCCTTGATATCTCATGGAGTCACTAGCTTCCACTTGCCCAGTTCTAATTTTTAACAAATTATTTTCTCCAGTGAGTTTTTGTACCTCTTTTTTCATTTGGCCAATTTTAATTTTTAAGGAGTTCTTTTCTTCAGTGAATTTTTTTGCCTCTTTTTCCATTAGACCAATTCTGTTTTTAAGGTATTATTTTCTTCAGTATTTTTTTGTTTCTTTTTTTTTTTTTTACCAAGCTGTTAATTCTCTTTTCATATTTTTTTTGTATCATTCTCATTTCTTTTCTCAATGTTTCCTCTACTACTCTTATCTCTTTCTTTAACTCTTCCAGGAATTCTTGTTGGGTTTGGGTTCAATTAGCATTTTCTTTGAGGCTTTGGTTATAGGGGTTTTCACATTGTTGTCTTGTTCTGAGTTTATATCTTAGTCTTCTTGCTACTGTAGTAGGTTTATATGGTCAAGTTTTTTGTTGTTGTTTCCTCATTTTCTAGCCTATTTCTTGACTTTGAACTTTATATTAAAGTTGAGCTCTACTCACCTGGGGTTGGGGAGGCACTGTGCCAAGCTTTAGGCTTTTTTGTGCTGTGTTTTCAGAGCTAGTTCTGGGGATTGGGAATTTTTTGATGATTCCAAGTTGGCCTGATTCTGGGAGAGATGTAGTCACTGATTTCCTGGTCTGCACTCTGGGCTTTACCCAGGAAGGGCCCCTACTCTTCTGCAGCTGTGAGTGCTAACACTTCTCTTAGCCTTGGAACTGTTTCCAGGGCCCTTGTTCCCTTGTGACCGACCACAAGCAGTCTCTCCACCCTGGAACTGTGATCCAGAACTGCTTAGGGCAGTAGAGTTGTCCATCAGCACCAGCTGCACCCAGTGCCAGCAAAGGGTCCCCTGTAATCTCTTTCTAACCAGTTGTCTGACCTCTTACCTTCTTTGGGCTCCTGAAGCTTCTGCTGTTTCCACTGTCATAGCCACTGCCAAGGCCTGTGACTGGTCTTGCTGCTTTGCTACTTTCCCCATCATCATGCTCTCTACCCCATTTAATAGTTGAAGAAAGTGCTCTGAGGCAGATAGAGGTTAAATAACTTATTCAAAGTTATGAAGTAAGTTTCTGAGGGTGGATTTGAACTCACATCTACCTGACTATTCTAGAGGTATTATTCTATCCACAGTGCCATTAAGGATACACATGGATTTTGCTTTCCTATTTATCTGAATGTTCTTGAGAAAAATCACCTAATGTCTCTGAGTTTCAGTATACTTATCTGTAAAATGGGAAAAAATAATATTTGTAGTAACTACTTCATGATGTTGTGTGGGTCTCAAAAAAAGATAATACATATAGACTGCTTTGTAAACATTAAAGTGCTTTATTAATGGCATTTTTATCATTATTTTGTTGTTGTTCAATCATTTGAGTTGTGTCTATCTGACTCTTTGTGACCCAATTTGGGGTTTTCTTGGCAAAGATGCTGGAGTGGTTTGCCATTTCCTTCCTCAGCTCATTTTACAGATGGGAAAACTGAGGCAAACAGGGACAAGTGACTTGTCCTGGATCACACAGCTAATAAGATAATAATCTGCCTGGAGGCAGATCTGAACTCAGGAAGATGAGTCTTCCTGACCCCAGGCCAGACACTCTGTCCACTGCACCACGTAGCTGCAGATTATTATTGTTATTATTATTAATTTGCTAAATGAAAGGCATTGGATTGAAGGATCCTTCCAGATCTAATATTCTGTGATTTTGAAGTCAGGCAGATTGGAGGCTGATAATCTCTTAGTTTCCTGAAAGCATAGAGAGCAAAAGAGAAGGGAAAAGGGAACTAAAGTTGCAAAAAGGTTCTCTCTTCTCACACCTTTTGAGCAGAGGGCTGTTTCAGGGCTAGTGGGGCAGCTGAGGAAAACATGGGACAGTAGAAGAAGAAAGGAAAGGCATCATGTGTCTGGAAAGAGTTCAGACTCTTAGGTTTCTTCCACTTTTGGGATTCCATCTGCACTCCTTGCAGGCTAAGGGGAAGTTACTTAACCCCTCTAAGATTTTAGGAGCTCTGGACATCCATTTGGATGCTCATTTACACCTTTCCATTACTGCTCTTCTGTGTCTAATCCTTCCTTGCAGTTTCTTAGGGCAAAGCGCAATTTCTCAAGCTGGTAGAAGTCACTGTAAGTGTGAATCTCATTTTCAGGAACTCGGAGTGCAAACAAGACTCAAGCAGAGAGAAAATAATCAAATTTCACTTTCCAGATCACTCCATTGATTCATGTCAAAAGCCCCCTTTATATTTGATTTTGTGTCCTGCTCTCCAAGGCTTCTCTGAATCTATAGGAAACTCTGAGGTGAAGATCCATTTTTTGCCACATGAAAGACAGTGCTAAGGACAAAAGCTTTAGCTATCTCTTTCTCTGTAAGATGTTGTTATCATTATTATATCTCAGGTTAGGCGATACTTTTCTTTGAAGAGATCGAAATCATTATGCTTGTTAGTAGTAAATCAATGAAGATTTGCTGGCAAAGTGTCAGACTGGAGAATTAAGGGTGAGGTGTCCTAACCTGGCTCTGGTGCCTTAACTATGAATAAATCACTTTGTTTCTCTTCCTGGTTTTAGATGCAGAAGGGAAAAAACTAAGAAGGCTTAGCATATTTTAAAATGTGATCTGAACACCCCCTCCTCACATTTGCCTCTTAACATCCCTAGTTTTCTGCAAGATTCAGCTTATCACCTTCTATATGAAGTTTTTTCTGATCTCTCCCTCCCACTACCACCTTTGCAACCAGGGCTTAGAAAATTAAAGAGGTTAAATGATTTGTCCAAGCTCCTGCAGTCAGTGTGTGTCAGAGGTAGCACTTGAACCCAGGGGTTTCTGGCCCAGAGGCTTTCTCCTCACCAGCTGTCTTCCAGCACCCATCAGACACTTAATAAATACTTCTTGATTGGTTGATTGATGACTAATGGAAATCACACACACACACACACACACACACACACACACACACGCACACAGGCACGTACACATACATACACACGTATACACACACACACACACATCCTCACAGCAACTTTGAGAAGTAATTAATGAGGTAGAAATGGTGTCAATGAAAGAAAAAATAATGTCCATTTGAAAGCCAAAAATAATCATAGAATGGTTAGAATGGTTTTTAAGGGGTACAACCATAACCCTTCCCTTTTTCTAAATGGGGTTTTGAGGGAGATGCAAAAGAGAAAAGGATAATTTGAGCCACAGCAGGAGAAGAGGCTGAGATGGAATCTGTCTCTTTAGTCAATGTAGCAACTCATTTCTGGGCCACTGAAATGGAGTAGGGGAAGACCAAGGGACAACCTGAAGTTTGTCATGTTACATTAAGTTCTCTCATAGCTGGGTTGCCACACAAGCCAAAGCAGGGTTCTCATTTAGTTCAACAAAATCAAGAATGAATAGCAAATCTGAGCATATGCTATGGGATGGCCCCATAGGTCAATTTAACTGCTATACTCATCTCTGCTTCTTGCAATACAGTAATATTCTGTTAAACACATACCAGAGTTTGTTCAGACCTCCTCCAATTAATGCCTATCCTTTTTGTATGGGTGTCAGGGAAGACTAGTACTTCTGGTGTGAGGCTGCTGGGCCCTTTTCAAGGATGCTTTCCACCTTTGGTGTCCACCTGCCACCCAACTCTCACCTGTGGCTCCAAGAAGCTATAGCATTAGCAGTGGCCACACCCTAGTAAACTGTTTTGGTAGACTGGCTAACCTGGGCTAAAGGTAACCTAGGGGCCTCAAACCCTTCAATGGGTTAGGGGGAGGTATATATTCCAAGCATGTGCATGCTTATGGACAACATGAAATCCAGTAGACCTGAATAATGAATAGTTCTTCTTGCAAGAGAACTCAGCAGGTATCACATCCAAATATCCCTGAGTGAAACAAGGCTGGCAAATGAAGGCCAGCTTAGCAAAGTCAGAGCTGGTTACACATTTTTCTGGAGTGACTACAGTGATGAGGAACATGGTGAAGCTGGCATAGGTTTTGCAATCAAAACTAATCTAGCCAACAAGCTTGTATGCCTCCCAATAGAAATAAATGACAGACTCATGACAATGAGGTTGCCAGTTGCAGGAAAGTGCCATGCCACCATCATCAGTGTGTGTTTTTGCCATGACAAACTTTGAGGAGGTCAAAAATATTATGAAGACCTAGAAACCCTCATCATCAATGTGTCAAAAGATGACAAGCTTGCAATTCTGGGTGACTTTCAGACCAGAGGAGGCACAGACCATTAGATATGGCAAGGAGTCCTTGGGAGAAATGGAGTCAGAACAGCAACAGCAACAGTCATTTACTGCTGAAGACTTGTGCATCTCATGACCTTTTCATCACCAACACTGACTTCCATTTACCTAAGCACAATAAAATTTCATGGATTCACCCTCGCAGCAAACATTGACATTTAATAGACTATGACATTGTAACGAGAAGAGACCTACAGGATGTGAGAGTGATGAAGGTGATGTGTGGCATAGGGTACTGGACTGATCATAGACTTATCCTCCTCAGGCTAAACATTCACATTCGATGAAAGCAGCAGCCCCAAGGCAAGGATACTGCCATAAGACTTAATGTTAACAGATTAGAGCACTTCTCCATGAGTGAACAGTTTGTTGTTTACTTAGAGGGAAAACTGAGCCAATACACGTTTGGCAACAGTAGCGCAGAAAAGGAATGGGCAGGTTTTAGAGATGTGTATAGCACCACATTTACTCATCCAGGCCAGAACATTTGCAAGCATCAAGATTGGTTTGACAAAAATGATGGGGAAATTCAGAAGCTGCTGTAAACAAAAAACAACTGTTTTGTCAGTAGGATAGTTCACTCGTCTCTAAGAAGGTAGCATTTGGCTCCATCAAAAGTAAAGTGCAAGTGAAGCTTAGAGAGATGCAGGATTCTTTGCTCAGTAAGAAGGCAGATGAAATTCAGTTATACAAGGATAGTAAAAATTCAAAGCATTTTTATGGTGCCCTGAAGTCTATTTATGGGTCAAAGACCTATGATACATTGCAGTTACTCAGTACTGATGGAGCCACAGTGATTAGTGATAAGGACATGATCCTGGAGAGATAGGCTGAACACTTCCACAGCATTCTCACCAGACCATCATCAACCAATGCTGAAGGCATTAACCATTTATCTCAGGTTGAAGTCAGTCTCTCTCTAGCCAAATCTCCAAATGAAGAAGAGGTTTTTAATACCATTAGGCTCCTCCAATGTGGCAAAATGTCTGGTGCTGATTCTATTCCAGCTGAGATTTACAAGGCAGAGGGTCCACTGCTCATACAAAAGCTGACTGAAATCTACCAGGTTGTATGGCGAGAGGAAGTTATGCCCTAGGAATTCAAGTATACATCCATTTGTCCATCTTTATAAAGGAAAGGGAAATAGGTTGTCCTGTGACAATTATGGAGGTGGTGTGGGAGGGGTGTCCTCTCTCTTATTCATTGCCAGCAAGTTTCTTGCCAGAGTCCCCCTTAATAGGCTGATTCTTCACCTGGAAGATGGTCATCTACCTGAGAGCAAGTGTGGCTTCAGAAAGGGCTGAGTAATGGTTGATATGGTGTTTGTTGCCTGACAACTCCAGGAGAAATGACAATCTGTACGAAATGTTCCTCAATCTGATGAAGGTTTTTGATACTGTTGGTTGTGAGGGCTTGCGAAAGATCATGGCAAAATTTGGTTGCCCAGAGAAGTTCATCAATATTGTATGGCAGTTCCATGATAGCATGCTTGCATGGGTTCTGGATAATGGACAATGCTCTCACACTTTCTCAGTCCCCAGTAGTGCTTGCTCTCATGCTTTTTAGCATGATGTTTTCAGAATCCTTTATCAAGGAAGAAAATGGCATCAAGGTCAGTTACTGTATTTAACTTGAAAAGGCTACAAGCCAAGACTAAAGTAGAGGGAGAGTTGGTGCATGACTTTTTGTTTGCAGATGATTGTGCACTCTGTGCAGCCTTGGAGGCTGAGATGCAACAGAGTATGGATCAATTCTTTGCCACTTTTGGTAATTTTGGTCTGACAATTAACACCAAGAAAACAGAGGTTCTCCACTAACCAGCACCACACTATCCATATATGGAACCATTAATTACAGCAAATGGAGAAATTTTTAATTCTGTGGATAAATTCACTTACCTTGGCAGTATACTTTTCAGGAATGTATACATAGATGATGAGGTTGATGCATGCTGTGTCAGAGCTAGCTCAGTGTTTGGGAGGTTCTAAAGGAAAGTGAGAGAGAAGAGGTATTAAGCAGCCTACCAGACTGAACATCTACAGAGCTGTTGTGCTGACTTCGTTGTTGTATGCCTATGAAACCTGGACAGTCTACCAGTGCCATGCCAGGAAACTGAAGTGCTTCTACTTGAATTGTCTTACGAAGATTCTGAAGATCACCTGGCTGGATAAGATACCAGACACTGAGGTCCTCTCTTGAGCTGAAATGCCAAGCATTCAAACTTTACTGTAAAGAGTGTGACTCTGATGGGCTGGCCGTATTGTTCAAATGCCACACATACATTTGCCTGAGAGACTATTTTATGGAGAAGTCACACAAGGTAGGGGCTCACATGGAGATCAGAAGAAGGACAAGGACATTCTCAAGGTCTCTGTGAAGAACTTTAGAATGAATTGTGAGACATGGGAAACACTGGCACAGGACCTCCCGGCATGGTGAACATGCATCAAAGAAAGCGCTGTGCTCTATGAGCAAAGCAAAATTGCAGTAGCTCAAAAGAAATGCAAGATGTGCAAATATAGAGACATTTCCACTCCAAACATTCATATTTGTGCCTGACCTGTGGTAGAGCCTTCTGAGCTCATAGTGGTCTGATCAGCCACAGTCAGACAAACTGTACCTTGACCTCGACATAGTAATATCATTTTGGTCCTCTTTGAAAACAAAGGATGACAACCACCCATTTTGTTTCCAGTTTTTTTTTTTTTTTGCTACTAAGAAAAGTTCTGCCATGAATATTTTGTTATATATGAAACTTGTCCTTCTGACTTCCTTGAGGTCCTGACCTCCAGGAGTGGTCTCATGGGGTAAAAGGATATGAATACTTAAGTGACTTTTCTCACATAGTTCCAGGCTGTTTTTCAGAATGGCTAGACCATTTAGAAACTCCACCAACCATACATTATTGTGTTTATCTTTTTACAACTCTTCCATGGACTATTTTTCTCTTTTATCATCTTTACCGCTTTGTGGAATATGAGGCTTATCATCTCTTTTAAAACAGGAAAGTTGTTAAACTAAACGCCAGGTTCTAATTCCCTTTAGAATTTCATTCTTGAAGCCTATAGCCTCATCAAAACTAGTGGCTATAATTGTGACTTGTTTTTTTGTCTACCTTTTCTTATTAGAATTACGTATTCTCTTTTATTGTTTTCTCTTCTCCTCTTCCTTTTTTTCTTTTTGAAAATATTATTTCCATCCATCCATCCATACAGTCTGAGGCACATACTTCCTCTCCTGTATTGTTTTGGTCCAGTCCTCTTAGTCACACATAACTTATTCTCACAATCTTACATAAAATTGGTCTCATTCAGTGACCTCACATTTGCTAATATATATGTGTTTGTACATACACATACTTATACATATACACATATAACATGTATATATTTATATAAATATGCATCTATATAAGTATATAAACATATCTATATAGATTTATTATATAGAATATGTTACATATATCAGATATTATATTGTATATTTTACTGGATATATCTATGTAAAATTTATACATATATAGAATATTATAAATGTAGTATTATAATTATAATTCATTATGCTAGTCTACAATGGCAGAGAACTCCAATGAAGTCATAATTCTTTCTCACTCTTCCCCGTACTATACACATATACATACATACATAAATGTGCATAAGTATGTATACACATACATATATAAACATTTACATGTGCATACATAAATATATTCACTCTCTATATACTCTACCACTATATATAATATATTATGTCATATAATTATGATTATAGATTATAATTCTATTACTTATGTATTTCCTTTATATCTATATGTAGATAGAATCAGGCTTATAATTTCATTGAGGATCTCCACCACTACAGATTGGTAAGTGCTTTATAATTCATAATCTAAGAGAGTTGCCCTGGTACTGAGAGGTTGTAACTTGCCCATGGTCATGTAACTAGTATGTGTTGGAAGCAGAGCTTGAACCCAGGTTTTCCTGATTCCAAGGCTAGCCCTCTCTTTTGTTTACCTATTCATACTTAAACCAGAACTTAGAATGACCCACATTTCACATTCACATAGGACATTAATGCTAAGTTCACACATGTTCACACTCATGTACATTTCCCTTGAGGGGTTTTTCACTTCTCAAACTTGATACTGAGCTCCTTGGAGATTGTGGGGAAGATTGAATGTGGTATAGTTGCTCCAGGAAGGTCTAGTCATTATAGGACTGTTTGTGGGAGAGAAGGGGGAATTCTAGCTCTTCTAGGGGGAGGAAGGTGGCTTCTTGTAGGGATAGGTAGTCAAGGGCAGTTCAGTTCCTGAACCAGAAGAAGATCAATTCTGAGAGAGAAGACAGTCAAGTCCTAGAGAGAGAAACAGATATTGGTCTATGATGGGAAGTTTGTTTATTTATCCATAACAAAAAAAAAGTCTTTGATCGAGCAGTGGCGAAACTGAGAGTGCTAAAGTAATAATGGTACTTATATTCTTGGCCAAATCTCTTAGCATATTAATGAAACAGACTTTGTTTTTATGAACCTTTTTCTTGAGGTAGTTAATACCATTTGACAAATTTAATATTCAATTCAGTTGGAGTCAGGAGGACCTGAGTTCAAATCTGGCCTTAGACACTTGACACTTACTAGCTGTGTGACCCTGCGCAAGTCACTTAACCCTGATTCCCTCACCAAAAAAAAAAAAAAGATTCAATTCAGTTCGATTCAATTCAACAAGCATTTTATTAAGCACTTGCAGGTCTTCTTTTCCATAGTTTCTTTTCCTACCATAAATGTAGGCTGTTGGAAAACCCGATAAAATTTCTAGCAGGGAAGAGGTTTGTTTAGCAGAATACAACCTTTGGGACTTAAGACAAATATTCATTACTGTCACACGTTCCCCATCTTATATTCAATTTTCTGCTACCACAGAAGGCACTGGTATTAATATGTTGTTCTGTATGGGACTTTTTTCTCTATTTTTTTTTGCCTCCTTGGAGTATATGCTGGTTTTCTATTTTCCAGAGGTTTGTTAGCCAGTATTATTCATACTGTTCTAATAGTGCTTTATCCAAAATATACATACATACATATTTATAGGTCTACAGATAGGATAGAATAGGATAGAGACTAGACCTGTGATTTCATGGGTATAGGGGGCTCCTGGTAAGGAACTTCTGCCAATGCAGGCTATCACCTCCTTGTCTTTAGAGAGTTGCCGGGAGCATGAGGGACTTGCCCAGGGGTCTTACACAGCCAGTATCCAGTAGAGGCAGGACTCAAACCCAGATCTTTTAGACTTGGAGCCCAGCTCTCTCTATTTACTATGCCATATTGCCTCCCAGACAGCAAAGTAACACATGGTAAAAAGCATGCATCTTTATAATTGGATTACACAATTACATTGAATGCAATTCTTCTAGTTATCACAGAGATCTTTACATACAGGCAAGCAGCATTCTTTCACTATCTGTCCTTGCTGGGAAGGTCAAATTCCTACTTCTTTCTTTTGTTTAAGTATATAATATAAATCATTCATAAGCAGCAAGAGAAGCTGGGCTTCTTCATGTCTTGATCATTTCAGCAAATATTTATTTATTCAAATATTAAATTACCTTCACTCCCTATTGCTGTGTTTAGAGAGAAGCTGGGCATGTGATAACATCCTCCTCTTCTCCTTATTCCTTGGCTGTCTCTGATGGCAGACTTCCTCCACCAGCCTCTTCTCTTCTTTTCTTTTTTTAAATTTCAACACTGACCAAAATAATTATTTTTCTCGTTTTGCATATGGTGAAACTGAGGCAAAGGAATATGTGAGATCTATGCAGAATTTCATAGTGACTTCTTAAAAGTACGGGAAATGGAAAAATAACAGAATCTGAAAGTTGGAAAAGATTTGAGAAGTCATCTAGCCCATCTGTTTTGCTCAATCTGTGAATCCTTTCTTCAACATCACTCACCAAAGGCTATCCAGCTTCTACTTAAACACTTCTCCCACAACAAAAACCGCCAAATACTTAAGAGTGCTGTGCTAAATCCCTATCCTCAAGGAGCTTAAAGTCTAGCAGAGTGAAAAATAACTACAATGCACAATACAACGCAATTACATGGCAAGTATATTAGCAAGTTTTTTTTTTTAAAGCCCCAGAATCACAGAATCTCATAGTTAGGAAGGACCTCAAAGGTAGGAGTTTACACCTGAATAAGTAGGAGTTTTACAGCTAAGGTGGGGAAGGAGGATGTTCCAGGTATGGGGAACAATCTGAGAAAAGACCATTGGGGATTCAGGACAGTGTAGTGTGCGTAGGGACCAGAAAGTTAGTCAGCTTAGCTGGAATATAGAATACTGAAAAGTAGATTAGCAGCATATCATGGAGAGCTTTGAATGTCAGACAAACGAGTTTTTAACTCTATTTAGAAGGCAATGAGGAACCACTGAAGACTTTCGAGTAGAGACATGACACGAGATTCAGGCAGTGGTATAAAAGATCAATTAATCCATTAACAAATGTTTCTTGAGTACTACTATGTTTCAGGTACTGTGCTAGATAGATCCTGAATACAGAGAACACAGAGACAAAGATGAAATAATCCCTGTTTTCAAAGGAGCTTACACCCTAAAGTGGGAAATGAAATTTACACCTAATTGCTGGAGGCATTTGGAGATGTAGGTCTTAAGGCTCAGAGGAGAAGTCAGGGCAAGCAAGAGCTGTGAGCTTCCATAGTTTTATAGATTGAGCAATTTCTTCTTAATCTAGTTATAAAATGGTCCTGATGTGTGCTATACAGTCATGGAATCTTAGAAGGCGCCTTGAGAGTTACCTGATGCAATTTCCTTATATTGTACAGGAGGTAAATGAGACCCACAAAGGTTAATGAGTCACCCCGAATTGCCTGGTGTGTTGTGATTTAAATTCAGGTCTCTAGACATTTTATCAAGGGCTCTTTCTATTGCATCATGCTTTCTTTTCTTTTCTTTCTCAAGAGTAAACGTTAGTACTTTGCACATAATGGGTATCCAGTAAATATTTGGTAAATGCATGTGAAATAGCCAAAATACAGAGCCCCCAAAGCTCAGTACTCGGCTCTCCTAGCAAGTCTCACCTGTCTCTCTTTCTTGACAACACAATCAGCTTATACAGTCTGAATACTAGTTTAGAAAACTTTGGTTTAGAGCAGGTCTGCACAACATATGGCCCTGTGGGCTGCTTGCCAGGCAGCAAAGGATTTCTGGCAGCCCACAAAAATTGTAGGGTTGCCACTGTGCATGCCCCTGCTTGTCATGTGACCCAAGGCAAACAACCATCATCAGTCTGTCTCTAGTCTAACCTATCTTTGCCCGAAGAAGTTTAGCCTATTTTAATTTTGGCCCGTACCTACTGCCAAGTTGTGTAGGTCTAGTTTAGAGAGACTAACCTGAAAGCCTGGTTTACTTCTGCCTTCTTCAACTAGGGTTTGGCAGCCTTAGAAAGGGAGATAGGCTGGTACCCATATGAGGATTATTGGCAATAGCTACTGCCTTCCTGTTCCACGTCTCTATCAACCTGACTTCCTGATGGGGATAGCATATTACTTCTGGAGGGTCTTTTTTTGTGCTTTCTGGGTCTCACTGTGTCCTAGATTGCTGAGAGCACAGAGAGAGGCCTGGAAAAGACACAGACATTGAGAAATATCAGTTTTGCATTGTATGTATTGGTGTAATTCTCTTCCCCTTGTAAGGAGAAACTGCTGATATTGTTTCCTAGCTGGTCAATCAGGGCCACACTTATTGGCCTCTCACTGATTCCATGAGCAGACCTTCCTATAGTTAATTATTTTTATTTAAATTGCCTTTATTTATTAATGGTGTTCAAAGTAATGGTTTTGTACTTCTTAGGAGTTGTATTTGGAATTGTACTACTTCAGGTTTGAACCAAATGAGGGGGAAGTATGACTGCCTGACTGGAGTTTAAATTTTAACTAACTCCGTTTTCCACCCCTGTCTTTTAGAATCCTTAGCTTCTTTTCAAGGCTCAGCTTAGGTGCCACAGCTTATGGGAAGTCTTGTCCTGTTCCTCCTAGTTTTTAGTGTTTTTCTCTTTCCTCAAATTATAATATGCTAATTTATCTGTTTACATGTTCTATCACCCAGCAGAATGTGAGCTCCTTGAAGTCAGAGACAATTTTCATTTTTGCCTTTCAATACTCAACAGAGAGGCAGTGTGGATAGAGATATGGCCTTAGAGCCAGGAAGACCTGCATTCAAGTACCACCTCTGATACATACAGGCTGAGCAACCCTGGACAAGTCTTTTAACTTCTCAACACTTTAGGCAAGACTACAAATTGCAGGGAAGGTACCAGCCTGCATTGGTAGAGGGAAGTTTCCTCATCAGCAAGTTCTTTATACCAGTGAAATCCAAGGTTCTGCTCTTAGCTTCATCCCCAATACCTAGAACAGTTCCTGGCGTATAGTAGGCACTTGATAAATGTTTGCATTAATGAATATTTATCAAAACATTATTTATTCTTCCATGGCTAGTTGGCTTCCATTGGCTAACATGTCACTCCTATAATGAGTCTTAGTGTAATGTATCTCAGGACAAGTTTTGCTTCAATGTATCTTTGGGGTTCATACGATACCATAAGCTACTTAAAATCCCACAAAACAGAGCCCAAAACCTTTTGAAAGGGCAAAATGTGGTGAGAGATATCTATGTTAGTAAAGTAACATTGGGATTTGCAAGTGCAAACAATTAATTTAAGTATTTTCTTTGAGAACATTTTTTTTTGGAGTGGGGGAAGTAGAGAAATATGAAACATAGAAAGGTAGATAGATAAATTAAAGGAGCATTTATTAAGCATTTACTACATGTCAGGTACTATGCTCAGTGCTGGGGATAGAAATACAAGAAAGTAACAGTTTTTGTTCTTAAAGAACTTACTCTAAGGGGGAAAGACAACATAAAAAGAAGTGTTGGAAGTTAGGAAGGGAGAGAAGATAGCTTACCTAGATGGGGGCATGGCAAGGATGGGGCAGGAAGTGGTAGCCTGGTTCCCTGGTAGCAGGGAGCCAGAGTGAAGTGTTAGTTTTCAATGGGATGGAAATGGTTAGAGAGCAAGGAAATGGTCATTTGATTCATGGCTAGTTAAAAGCACTTCATTCAAACTTTTTTTTTTCTATTAGGCAATGATTTTTAAGTGTTTATTTCAATCTACCAAAAGCTTAGCTTAACTGGCCAGATGTATCTTTGGTGGTTCTAATATAGTTTAAAAAAACAAAGTTCTCTTCTATGACTATATGGTTTTAATTATATGCATATTGGGGTGGGTTGGAGGGAGGATAGAGATAATTGATACCCTTGTCACAGAAGGCATGATTAGTGTAGATTAATATTACAACGTCTAGAAAGCCAACATCCTCCACAAAATTCCTTTTCCTATGCTTCATCATGTTTTGGAGGTGACCTTGGATTTTCAATGGCTTATATAAGCAGAACCCAAACTCTTTCAGATTTTACCAGGATGGAAAAGGTTTATATATTTATTGTTCCAGTGACAGCCTCTATCTGGTGTCCAAAGACCAGCCTAGTTAAGAATAAAAAAAAAAAAGTTTGTCACTAGGAGATTGGCTCCTAGATAATGAATCCTTTGGCTATGACAACCTACAAAAAAGATGCAAATAGAAAATGGCCCTTAATTCAGTGTAGCTCTCTTCCATTTCCATAGCAATAGTGACAAAATAGCCTAGAATTGGATCGAATGTACTGAGTCAGGCATCATTGCCACTTTCTCTGTAACTTCTCCTTTGAGTTCACTGAATCCATCTGTTTACCCTTTCTAGAGCCTTGTTGCAGTGATCTATCAATTTTCCCCTTTTCTTAAGGATTTTTGTCCTTTGAAGCCTTCCTTTCCAATCTAATCCCTACCCTCATATTTTAGGAGTTTAATGTACATGGTGATGTATATTTTTTAACACCCTGATCTCCCAGGTCATAAGCCTCCTCAGTTACCATGATGTACTTCTTCATTCCACCTCAGGCACTTACATGGTTAATAGTCAGATATGACTATTTACCAACACGGGAATAATTTCTGAATTAACTGTTTTTGTATAATAGGATCATTAACTAATTAGGACAAAGGTAAAAAATGAATGCCAAATGAGTGAAAAGGATAACGAGATAAAGATGCTACGTGCAATTATAATAACTTCAACTCAGCACTTATTTACGTAAACTGATGTCTCTGAGAAATGCAAAAGTTGCCTCTTATATTGACTTTGATTATCCCCATTTCTTGAAAAAATTTAAATAATACAAAACAACTGCCACAATAAGGCCAAAAGAGTCTAGGAATTTACCAAATATTACTGTTAATTGGAGAGTACTGATTTAGAATACAATCTCATTTGGAAAACATGGTAGAAGAAGAGAATGAAAGACTTTGAGAAATTTTACCTTGTGAAATGGAAAAAAGCAGCAGAGGAAAAATGATCCTGTAGACAGTTTGGCTTGAGTTCTGAGTCAAATCATCCCAAGCCATTTATAGATGAAACGGGTAAGAGGACAACAGCTGGAACAACTCTGCCAGCATTTCTATAGCAATTAATTCTGATCATTGATGACAGTGGAAGTACCATATTTGGATTCTAACACTTCAGTGTGTCTAATGTGCCATATGAAGAAGCAGAGATATCGTTTGAAGAAATGAAGTTGAGAATGGCTACATCTGACCAAATATATACAAGAGAAATTTGGTCTAGGGTCAATGCAATTTTGGAATAATTCATAGATCACATTTCAAGGTGTCCAGGAGGGGAAAAGCATTGCAGCCAATTTTGGATCCGTGTTTGAATCAGACAAGAAGAATTAAGAGGTATTATATCTGGGATATTTCTACATTTGGGTCAGCAACTATTCATCGTACTCACGACAAGGTATTTTGTTGTTGTTCCCAATTGTAGAATTAATAGAGGGAAAAAAATGTCCATGAATGAAGTATCAGTGATTCCAGATTGCTTGTTACAGTGAAGACTAGTCAATTTGCAAGAGCTCTTCATTTTAGCCTGAATGATCCCAATGTCTGCCCCATTTTTTATGGGACCTGTGATTTCATTGGTATGTAGAGCTCTACTACCAGTTACAGTGAGAAGCTTCTCCTACCAATACAGATTGGTACCTTTTTTGCAATTTATAGTCTTATAGGATTTCTAGAGCATTATGACTTTAAGTGACTTGCCTCAGGTCACATAACTAATATGTTAGATTAAAGGTGGGGTTTGAATTCAGCTCTTCCTGACTCTGAGTCCAGTTCTCTATTGCCATGATCTATTGCCTATATTAGTGCAATAACCAGCATTTAATGATTTCTCAGTCAATAAGAAAAGGTCATCTCCTTCCTCTCTTTCTTCTAGGTGGTAAGATGAATACATAATTAATAATAGTATTGCTGTATGCTGGGCTGGTGACTAGATAGGCAGGAATCAGCCACTTTTTACCATTCACTCTCTTCCTCCAACCTTTTTGTGGGCTTAGCTACTCTTCTCCTAAGACCTCTCTTATAGCCTGTGACTGACACAGGTTGGTTTCCTAGTAGTTTAGTTCTGAAATTAGAATGAAATGAGACACATGTAGTCCAAATAACAGTTAAGAAAAGGAGGTTTACACAATTCCAGAGGATTCAAGATGAAACATGCTACTACATTCTGATACAAAGGTGATGGGCTCAGAGTAGAGTACAGATCTCTCTCTCTCTCTCTCTCTCTCTCTCTCTCTCTCTCTCTCTCTCTTTCTCTGACATAGCCAATGTACGAATTTGTTTTGCTTGACTATAAATGTTTGTAACAGGGGTTTTGTTTTCTTGCTTTTTTATTTGAGGGCACAGGAGGTAGGAGAGGGAGAAAGTGGATCTGAAAATGAAAGAAAATTTACTTTTTAAAAGTTATACTCGGCCATAGTAGAGAAAGAACATCCAGAATAGGGAAAGGATACTCATCTAGGATATAGCTTTGACTCAGCATAGTACAGTCCTCCAGATTCATTGTTGGTCATCCTATAAGTCTGCCATCAGAGGCCTGAGGGAGGAATTGCAGTCCTTTGTATCCTGGAACTTTGGTACCCAGGTAACCAGAAAAGGATGTCAAAGACCTGAAACTTGGTCTCATTAGCCAATTAGATCTAGAGGACAATCTTAATACTGTTTAAGGAAAAAATTGTCCAATTTGCACAAACAGGGGAAGGGGAGCTTAGGATATTGTTCCTCTTACAGCTATTACTTTTTCTTTAGGCACTCCTTTGGCCTCTATCCCCCCCAGACCCTGGAGAGTGGCTTTTCTTTCAAACCATGACCTTGAAAATGGAATTCCACTTCAATGACAGCCCATCCAGTAACTGATTACTGTTAACTCCCCAGACAAAGCTATTGGCACTTGTTTAAACAAACCCCATTAAAGCATCCTCTGCAGATCATTAACATCAATGAGAAAAAAATACTTCAAGCATCCAGGAAGAGTTCAAGTACCAAGGAAACACAGTCAAGATCACATAAAATTTGGCAGCAATTTCTATAAAGGAGAGAAAATATTGGAATAAAGTATTCCCAAAGGTAAAAGATAGAGGCTTATAACCAAGAATAACTGATCCTGCAAGGTAAATGTAATTCTAATCAGGAAAAATGGACCTTTAATGGAAAGAGGGCTTTTAAGAATTTCTGATGAAATTACTAGAGCTTCGCAGGAATTTTGAAAGGCAAACAGAGGAATTAAGAGAAACCTAGAAGGGCAAATACATTCCAATGTGAGCGACTGGATAATGAGGGAACTGAGTATATATACAAAATATTCCCTCCCTTTCCTGATAGTGAGTCAATAATTGTAAACCTTGAGGTAGAGGTAACCTTGGCAGAGGCATTGGTGGTCTGCTGCCTTATCTCCTCATCTAACAAATATGGAGCTCTGAACCCATGATGCTTTCATTTCTTCTGTCTCTGTAATGTTTATTTTTTTATGATCTTAGATGAATGAGTATCAGAAATGTTACAATATTGTGAGCTTCAAAAGGTTGGAAGGGTCATAGAAGGACCCCTCAGCAACTAGAATTGGGGGCTGAAGCAAACAAGCCTGATAAAGAACCAGCCCTAAGGAGTAATCTGCTTAATCCAGGCCCACAGTGCATTGAGCCAGTGGCTTCAAGTAAAGGAGTGACTAGGCCATTGGCTATGCCATACTGTAAGGTTAATGGGGAATAAGATCTTCCCTGCTCATCAATAGGTCTCATGTAGAGCCCATTAAGTGAAGTTTGCGTGCAGGAAGGCTTACTACACACCTTTTGTTAATTTCCAATTAGGCACTGAGCCTATTAGCTTAAAGAGTATATATTCTGAGAGGTGAGCTTTTGCTTTGGGGGCTTGCTTATGAGAAAGATGTTCTGATTCCCTGGTGGAGACTGAGTGGCTGTATGTTCAGAGCTCCCCAACTGCTCAGAGGTAATGGTTCTCTGGATCCAGTGGTGAATGTAAAGTACATATATACATATATATATATTATATATATATATTATATATATATGTATATATTTCAGTTTTGCTTTTATTCAGGCAGTAGAGCCCTCTCTTTTGGTCTTTATTTCTCCTCTGTGTATTCTTTCTGTTTAATTAAAGAAGATCATTGACCCCTTTTAAGTTGCTTTCCTAGTAAAGCAGATAAAAGAACCTGCACTAAGCAGCCATCCTGGGTATGCCAGTGTGGTTGCCGTTCAGCATACCCAGAAGTAAATCTGGTGGGAGAAATGTTTTGTAGACATTCACTTGAGCTCATTCTCCTCAGGAACCAAGGAAGTAGAGAAGAGGAGGCTTTTAGTTTGAGAGATTGTTGTACCCACTGTTCTTACTATACTATTTTAGTAAGTACTCCATTTCTAAAAGCTAAGTAACTCTGCCTGGCTTTTTGATATAATTTCAACTGATAATAAATGGGGGAAATATACTGGTGGGACACGTCAGCAGTAGTATTAGAAAGCCATTCCTAACCTTTTAGGATTATCCCTAGAACACTGAGAGGAGATGTAGCTATGTTCTGTGTTCTGGAGACCTGACTTGCTAGTCCAGGGGCTGAGAGAGTGAGCCCAGAGCATGCACAATCCCCAGTTCCAATACCTTACATTCTGATGGGGGAGACAACAAGTACAGATAAATTAAATTTACAATATAAAGTTAATAAGTACAAGTATACAGAGAATAGTTAAACACAAATTGGTTTTGAGAGGAGGGTACTGGAACCTGAGGGAACCAGGACAGGCTTCATATAAACACTGGTGTTTGAGCAGAGTCCCAAAGAAAAAGAGGCAAAAGTGAGGAGGAAGTGCTTTCCAGGCATGGGTGACAGCAATGGCAAAGGCACAAAGATGGGAGATTCAGTGTCTTAGGGGAAGAACAGAGAGAAGATCAGTTTTTATGGATCACAAGATGTATGTGGGGGAAGGGGAGGGAAGAATGTCCAATGAAGCTGGAAAGATAGATTAAGGCTAGGTTGTGAAGGACCCCTTGGCAGAGTAGTATATATTTGATCCTAGAGGCATTAGGGAGTCACTAGAAGTTACTGAAAAGGCAAAAGACATGGCCAGTTTTGTACTTGAGGAAAATTACTTTGGTAGTCATGTGCAGGATGGACTGAAGTAGAGACTTTAGGCAGGAAGGCTAATTAGAAAGCCATTACCATAATTTAGGCAGCTTGGGTCTAAGATGTAGTTGTGTGAGTGGAGATGTAGGGTCAGATGCAAGAGATATTGTTGAGGTAGAAACAGCAAGATTGATGACTGACTGATTTGCAAGTGAATAATAGTCAGCACAAGAACTTTTAAGCTTTTATTTATTGCAAATGATGTCTGTAGTTTTAGATACTGAGAATTTATTTCTCCATTAACTGTGTGACTTATGACACATGTAAACAAATCAATACTATTAGTTTGATTAATCATGGTCATAATTGAACCTTCTAACTGGAAAGGACATTAAGAGGTCATCTATTTCAGCACCTTATCTATACAAAAAGAAGAATTCCAAAGTCAAAAATATCATGCTTCTCACCCCTGAAGTTCAGCCTTGTGGATACAGACCTGAAATGTGTAAAGTGATTGAATCTTTAGGGTCCCAAGGAATTCTTGTATGGCTTTGTTCATGTCTGGTTTTCAAGGCTAATGAGAAACCAGGTCAGGCTCAAGGCTAACCAGGCTTCCTATTCATAAAAAGACAGAACTATCTCTAAGACCACCCCTAGAGAGGACTCACCTATTTAGATTTTTTAAAAATAGAATTGCACTCAAGGTATGAGTTAGTATAGTTTTTCTTGAATAGGTGAAAACCAACCCTATATATGGCCACTTAGGTCCTTCTGAGCTCTCAAATTCTGTGATTCTGTAAAAGGTTTCATTGGCATACCAGTGTGAAGCTTCTGAGTAGTGTATAACACTTTGCCCTCTTTCATATCTCAATCTTGATTGTTTTTCAATATCTTTATTTGGGTCGTAAGGCTCATAGCATCACAGAGCTAGAAGGGATCTAAGAAATCATCTAATCCAACTCGTTCATTTTACAGATGAGGAAACGGAGGCCCAGAGAGATTGAATGTCTTGCCCAAGGTCACTTTAGTGATAAGTTTCAAGGGCAGGATTTGAACCTAGATCCTTTGACTCCAGAGAAGTACTTCTTCTACTGTACCACACCCTGTCCTGTACCTCCTTTCACTCTGCTTGTTGATACTGAAGGGTGCTACAGAGGACTGAGGGATATTTGTTCTTCCTTTGTTCTGGGGGATACCCTTGCCAAAGAATTTACTGCCTCATGGCCAGAAGGTTGTGTTTTTTGTATAGCCCTCTTCTCATCTTCATGAAATGGGTTGATGTGTGTTCTGTGCTCTGTTTTGAAACCTACCCTAAAAACTAGCTTTATTGGTCCCCCAAGTCTCCCAATTGCTCAATTTCTTTCCTAAACCAATCCACCTCTAAATTTCTTGGTTCTCTTAGACACTCCAGTGCTTTGCTCAGGTCCCCACTGGGGTCATCATTTTGCTTGAATAGTTTGTGAATGAGACTGCCAGGATTCTTAGATGAAGTTTGGCCCTCCATCTAATGTTATTGCTGGCTTCATAGTATAAGTCTACCTGAGATGCTGAGATGGTAGTTGCTGCTGCCACTGTTTCTTTTCTTCAATGCCACACAGGCCAATGATCTCAATCATCTGCATCCTCTAGCAACCAAATTACTTTGGAGGTGGATTCTTAAATTAAATACACCCAGAAAACTCTTAATTATCACACCCCAGTTATCAGAGTTTGTCTTCATTCTATTACTCTCATTAACTCATTGCAAATAATACTGTTATTTCATAGAGGAGCTTTGTAATACCTTTCTCCCCCTAGTACGTTGCTGTCCAGCAGGGGTCTTGGATAAACCTGAGCTAGAATATTAATTTGATGTGGCATTTTTACTTGAACTGAACCAAAACTTTAAGTTAGTGTCTATCTATCTATCCATCTATCTATCTATCCAGCTATCTATCTCTCTATCCATCTGTCTATCATCTATCTGTCTACACACATATACACAAATACACATATATGTATAAACACACATATATGTATGTATATGTATGTATATAGTGCTGTATAGTACTTCATTTTCCTAGGAGAAGAGAAAACAACTCATTTTTTTTTTACAGAAGAATAGTAGCATAGGACCTTAGGAACAGGGATCATCACATTCTCTTATAGGGCTAGAGAGTTGAAATAACTGTGTCTTAGCCTTTGCCCATAGAGCAGGCATTTTCAACTTTTGGTATGTCATGGACCCCTTTGGCAGTCTGGTGTAGCCTATAGATCTCTTCTCAGACTTGTGTTTTTAAGATAAAATACATAGGATTTCAAAGGAAACCAGCCACATTGACATATAGTTAGCAAAATAGATTTTTTTTTCAAGTTCATGGACCCCAGGTTAAAAACCTCTGCTATAAAGAGTGTCCTATGGAAATGCAGGGCAGCCATGGTAATTTGTGAGTTGCAATTTGTTCTTGAATCCATGGCACTAAGCTTAATGCCTGCCATATAGTAAATGCTTAATAAATGCTTGTTGATCAATTTTCAGCTATTAGGCATTTAAACTAATATTTTCATATTCAGTCCAATTTAACTCAAATTCCCATGCCATCAGTATTTATAATGGTCAACTAAGAGTTGACATTATTAAATTATCGAGAAATGAAAGTAGCACAGAACAGTTCTGAATTATCATGCTCCTATGTCATTTTGGTTCAATTAGTGCTGCATGAGGTAGAGAAAAGGGAGGAAGAGGAGAAATTCTATCTATCTATATGGGTATAGGCTAGCTTTCCATAGTGTTTCTTCTAAGCGTTCTAATTCTTATAGATAATAATAGCAGGACCCTGGTGAGCTCTCAGATATTCTTATGTATGCCTGCAGTATTAGTAGCATGCCACTCAAGTACTGGAGAAATAGGAATTACAGAGACAATGAAGTATTTTCTTGGGCTTAACCCCTCTGGAGCTTGTTATAGTCCAGAAGAGATAACTAAAGATATGGTGCAAGGGTTTGTGAATTTGTTTTTAAAAATATTTTAATGAGTGCTTTTCTTTTCTTTTCAAGTTTTATCTATTTAATTTTAACATCCTTTTAAAAAATTTAAGTTCCAAATCCTATAGCTCTCTCCTATCCCTCCCGCACCCATTGAGAAGGCAAGCAATACGATGCCATTATACTTGTGAAGTCATGCAAAACATATTTCTATATTAGCCGTGTTGCGAAAAAAAAAAGCAAAACAAATGAAAAACAACATTTTTCACTCTGCACTCAGAGTTGATCTGGTTTCTCTCTGGAGGTGGATAACATTTTTTATCATGAGTCCTTTAGAATTGAATGACTATTTTTCAATATCATTATCCTATGTATTTTATTTTGTGTGTTTTCAAATCTTATTCTTAGAACAGCTCCATAAGCTTTACCAGACACAAAAGGACTCCACAAAAAGGCTTAGATCCCTTATTATAGTGCAACTAGTTCCCAAATTCCATTTCACCACTTAACACCATGTAGCTTTTACAAAGGGATATTTACTTCTCAGCTGGAGCAAAAACAAAAATGCAAACGTTTCCTAACCCCACACCACCCCCCAAACCTGGAAGGCATAATATACCATATGCTACCTCAGATTAGGATGGTCTGGTAGTGTTAGGCTCAAAGCTTAGCTGAGTTCCTACATAGCATTGGTCTCACCAAGTTCATGTTTAGATGTGGCATAACTGTTGGATAAACCTGTCTCTTAACTACTGTTGGGTTGGGTTCCCAAAGGTGACTCCCAAAAGTTTTTCCTTTATCCTCAGGGTGCTAATGTCGTATTGCCTGCAAACCTGAACTCTGGAATGACTGGATGCCAAGGAGCTTCTTAAATCTCTCAGACTTACAAGTCACACATGCCCTACTCCCCTCACCAATTCAAGCTCCCCCAAGAGTGCTGAAGCCAAAAAATTGTGTCCAGAACCTGGCAGAACTTTCTGAATGCCCCCTAGCCGATCAGCTAGCCTCCTCTTCAACACGCAAGTCAGTTACAAAATATCTACACACTATCCAGTCTGTCTCTCCTCATCATCTCCATTATACATCGTCACAATCGTCCAGGAAATAGCTCACGAGTGGCTTCCTCTTGAAGAGACACATTTGGAGGTGTTCTAGGCATGCACCAGACAAATCCCTACTATACTACAATTTCTTTACAGCGAAGAATCCAGAGGCTTGACAATTTCCTTGCCTTGAGTTCAGGAATTTTGATGTAAATTTGTTTTGTATCATTATTGTTGTGTTTGTCCTTCGTTTTCAAAGAGGACCATGACATCAGGAGATGATGATATGACTTGCAGTTGACTTTGATTTGAGTGAGTGAGGGCTGTGCAAGGTCACCAAGCCTCACTTTCTCCTCCAGAGCCATCTGGGTGCAGTGGCCTGATATTCACCAGGACTATTGGAGATGGCCCAGGATGCTGTATCATGCCTTGAGCAATTCTATCCTGATGAATAGTGGGTTGGTTATTACTGAGTTGGTTATTATTTTTGCATTCATTACGAGGTGGCCAAATAACTTCCATCCGGTGGCAAATGAATTACAAGAGTTTTGTGCCATATTTTTCTCCCCTTGTGTCTTTTTGCAAAGTTTAAGGTGAGATGAAGAGTGACTAAGAATCATAAAGGAAGCCCTCTCCTTTAGGACTCTTCCTGGCTACTTCTGAGAGATCTTTTCAGGGGCTGTTGTTCCATGGGAACATTATGCAAGATTCATTAGCAAATTAATTGTTTTTATGAATGATGGCTGATGACATCCAACACACCCATGTCCAGAAGACACCTGTGGCCCCATACTCCCTTGTAGAACCATGGAAGATGAGTTCCAATCCTGTTCAGCACAAGATTTGGCTTAATTCTGCACTAGCAACACATTTACCTCTCAGGGGTAAGAGCACATTACTGAAGTAACCATAGTGGATTGCTCCTGAGAGCATCTGAGGGCAGGTATGTTATAATTATAAAGCCCTGTGATAATTGTACTACACTTAATTAACTAGACGACTCATCTGTTAATTTGGTTTAGAACCCTATAGGTTTATTGAATGGAGCATCTGTCTGAGAGGACGAGGGGGAAATGTTAGTTTGCATTTTCCTCACATTTCTCATTCTGGTTTGTTTCAGAGATCATCCTGTGGGTTTGTGGTAGTGGAGGTGGTCACAGGGCTATGTCGAACACTCTCAGGTCTTGGCATCAGCAGGAAACATAGGCTCTTAGATGGAGTCCAATAGAATTAGGTCCCTTTTATAGTGTGGAGATAAACTGATAAATCAGTCCTTAGCTCTTCTTTTCAAAACTTCCATTTTCTAATCTACACAGTGGTTAGAGGCAGCTAGCTAGGTGATGCAGTGGATAGGGCACATCTGGAGTCAGTAAGATCTGAGTTCAAATGTGACCTCAGATACTCACTAGCTGTGTGACCTTGGGCAAGTCACTTAACCACTATTTGCCTCAGTTTCCTCAACTTTAACATGAGATAACAAGAATACCTACCTGACAGGGTTGTTTTAAGGGTCAAATGAGATCATTTTTGTAAAGCATTTAGCACAGTGCCTGGCACTTAGTAAGTACCATATACATGCTTACTATCTTTCCTTCCTTTCATTCCTTTGGGTGACTGGGGTGGTGGGTAAGGGAACTGAGGCATTAGAGTCCATTTGGATGGCAAAGAATCAGGAATTTAGAGCCATATCTGAGGTAAAGAGGGAAAAAGAACAAAAGCCTGGGGGTATTTTGAGTCTACAGAGGCTGTGGCTTCTCAATCAATAAACATTTATTAAGCATCTATCATATGCCAGGCACTGTGAATAAAAAAAGAGGCAAAAGACAGTCCCTGCCCTTCAAAGAACTTACAGTTTATTGAGAGAAACAACATGTAAACACAACATGTAAACACAAAGCAAACTATATACAGGATAAATAGGAAATAATTAACAGAGGGAAGGCACAGGTATTAAGAGGGGCTGGGGGAGGTATTCTGTAGAAGGCAGAATCTTAGCTGGGATTTAAAGGTTTCTGAGTTTTACAAATTAATCAATTAAAAAGGCCTTGGTTTAAACATCTAGGAAATTGATCGTTTCTTGAGTAGGAGTGCCCATGTTCAATTTTTTTAAACATAAATTTCATTAATGCCTTATTTTTTTTAATTGTAGTTATTTCAAGATATAGCCTACTTCCTCCTGCCTCGGCCACCTGGCTCCTATCTCAGCTTTAAAGTCTTCCCTTATAATAAAGAAAAATATTAAGCAAAAAAAAAAACCCAATATAGTGTCAGGTTTTGGCAGTGTATGCAGCACTCTGTCCCTGTTGCCCCCCATATGTCTGCTGAGAGGAGGGAAGAAAGTTTCATTATCCATTCTCTAGTACCAAAACTGGCCTCATTACAGTTATTTGTAGTTCTGGTTCTTCTTATTTTTTATGCTTTTGGAGTTTGTTATCTATTTTGTTTACCTGGTTCTGCTTACTTTTTTAGATTAATTCACAGATGTCTTCCCATACTTTTTTCAATTCCTTGCATTCATTATGTGGAGGCATATTGTTTAAAAAATCCCTTATTTTTAAAACTGAAAATATTACAAAGTAATATTTTCTCTAACCTAATAAAAAACTCCTTCCTTCCTTTCTAGTTGGAAGCAGGGATGTCAGAAGCAATGAAAAGAAACCCTTTCATTAGGTGAATGGATTAAAGGTCATAACCAGAAACTTGACAAGGAATATCTCTCATCTACAGTGGAAGATTCCCTATTCCTGTAGGAAATATTTACCCATCCTAAGTATATTTTCCCATCTAAGGGCATTCTCTTTCCTCCATTATGGAATTATGCTAGGGTCCATCCTGTGGGAAGTATTGTTGTTCAGTTGTTTCAGTCCTGTTTGACTCTTTCTAACCGCATTTGGGGTTTTCTTGGAGATTGGTTTGCCATTTCCTTCTCCAGCTCACCTTATGGATGAGGAACTGATGCAAAGAAGGTTAAATGACTTGCCCAGGGTCAAACAACTAGTAAGTATCTGAGGCCAGATTTGAACCCAAGGTGATGAGTCTTCCTGACTTCAGGTTGGACTCTCAAACCTATTTGGATTCTCTGATATAGATCTGTGGGAGGAGCCCTTTTGATTCCTCCCAGTAGTACTAGAGGAAGGAAGGGGGCCATCTCCTGTTGTCCTGATCTATATCTTGCCACTGGACCCAGATGGTTCTGGAGGAGAGAGTGAGGCTGGTGAGCTTGCACAGGCCTCACTCACTCAAATCTAATTCACTTGCAAATCACAGCATCACCTTCCTGCTGTCCTGATCCTCTGAGAGAACTAAGCACAAGCAACAGTAACAACAGCTAATGGAAGGAGATAGGGGTATAGTTACTCAACTATTTGGATTGTTAAAGCAGAACAGTATTGTTGCATATTTTGGTTTTCTTTGTTGGATTCCTAGAAATGTTACCTAAAACTGTCTTTGAGCAGAGACATATCTCTTGGGGGCTTGGGGAAACTGCTGTTTTGAAAGTCTTGTTCTTTCTAAGTCAGAAATGACTTGGAGTTAATCTTAAAACAAAATTGATTCTGGCAGACTGGTGCCTAAACTAAGTACAATATTAACTCTTTCATCAACAATTATTTTCTACTCCATAACAACATTCTATTCTATTCATGTACCATAGTTTGTTCGGCCATTTCTGAATCTGTGGGTATCCACATTGTTTCTAGTTCTTTGCTACCACAAAAAGTGCTGCTGTGAACATTTTGGTATATATGGGGCCTTAATTTCTTTAGGGCATTTACCTACTAATGAGATTGCTATATAACTAGAGAAGAGGGGACAGATATGAGATATAGAGTGTGGGGAGCATGTGCAAGACCTTGCAACTGATTAGATATAGTGATTATGGAAGAAGAAAGAATCAAGAATGATTTCGAGGTTGTGAACCCGTGTGATTAGAATGATAGTGTGGCCACCAATGGAAAGGGGGAAATTTGGAGGGGAGATGGGTATGAGAGATAGGCAACAAGAATTTATTAAGCACTTACTATGTGCCAGGCACTGTGCTAACCCCTGGAAATACAAAAAACTGCCCTCAATAGTGCAGGGAAATGACACATAAAAGGGACCTGAAAAGTGGTAGGAGGTTCAAGATGAGGGATGATAGGGGCTACAGTAGTGGAGTACCAGGAGGAGGGTTCAGGCCATTCGTGCCACACATCTCATTTGATTTCTACGTGTGTGAAATGGCTTTCCCCTGAGTCACACCTGCACCTGATGAAACCACCTTCAGTGAGGCCTTGGTGAAGAGGAATCGGGACCTTGCTCCTAACTCTGCAGAACAGGCGTCTGTCCTTTCTCTGGTAACAAAAACCAACACTGTGATTGACAAACTTTGAAGTAATTAAAGAGGTCCAGCAGGTGGGATCTTACAAGAAAGGGATAATGACCACAGGGCATAATGTGGCTGATCTGGTAGTGATCCTGAAGATCCTGCCCACATTGGAAGCTATTCCAGCCTTAGAGAACAAAGTGGTGGACTATGCTGACCAATGAAACTGGCTTTGAGATCAGCTCTGCTGATGCCACAGTGAAGATCCTCATTACAACTGTGCCACCTAGCCTTCAAAAGCTGGACCCAGAACTATGTTTGAACTTGGAGGACATTCGGCACGCTAGTTGGTTTGAAGACAGTGCTTCTCAGTCTATGGTGAAAGTTCTCGTCTGTCTGCTGAAGGACTTGAGGACTCAGTTCCCTGGCTTTGAATCTCTCTCAGACCTTTGGGGCTGCTATGCTGTGATGAACAACCCTACCAGGCAGCCCTTGGCCCTTGATGTGCAGTGCCTTCAGATTTTGGCTGCTGGGTTGTTTCTTCCTGGTTCAATAGGGATTACTGACACCTGTGAAAGTGGTAACTTTTGGGTTCACACAGTCATGACCCTGGAACAATGGGACGCAGCATGCTATATGGCTCAGACGTTGGTTTGGATCTTGTCACGTGGAGGATATAGGAACATCCTTGGCTAGGAGAGTGATGCCAGTTATCTTGCCTCAGAAATATCTACCTGACAGTGACACCTTCTGGAAAGGCTTATGAGAAGCCTCCAAAAAAGAGGGAAGGTGAGGAAGAAGAGGAGAATGCAGAGGAGCCACCTCAAGGAGAGGAAGAAGACGGCATAAAGACCCAAGAGTGACCCCTTCTGGTTGTTTCTTGGCTGCCAAAGGCAACAGGCATCCTTCGGGGAGCTTGGGTAGTGGCATGTGTGAGGGAGAGGGGATTGTGCAAAGAAAAAATAAGACTGAAAACCCTCTAAAAGCTGTGGAGAAAGAAGCATTGTCTTGTAGGTGATCTGATGCTCCCTTGACCCAACTACAAGAATCTCACGTTGTGTCCTATGTCACAAAGGGAGGGTATCAGCCTCTTGCACTTTGTTCTTTTACAGATTTACATGCACCCCTAATTCCTCCACATAACAACCAACTCTGGAAACCCCAGTAAGACCAAAATCTTCCAGAAATTTTTTTTTGTTGAAATTATTATGAACTGTTAGTGTCTGAAAGTTGTTTTTTTTTTATTTAGAAACTATTAAAAGTGTTTCCTTCTGAAAAGTGGTAGGAGTGAGGAGCTACAAGATACCCATGTGGGAACATAGTGGTACTGTCCTAAGAGTGATGAACCATGACTGGCTTGGTCCCATTCCCAAAATGGAGGCTCTGGGAGGAACTCACCAATAAGAGAAGGTGCTGATATGGCAGAAGGAGGTGAGAAGGCAGCTAATTCATGGTGGTGAAGTCCAAAATGTCAGAAACACAGCAGAGAAGGAAGAACGTATTAAGTTCTGTTTTGGATACACTCACTTTGGAATGTCTATCAGCTGTCTAGATAGAATTGTGCAGATGGCCTTTGGTGATGAGTTGAGGAGAGAGAGAAGGGCTTGATATATAGGTTTGGGAGTTTACCTGCATTATCACAACATAAAGAGTTTTAATGTACTTGCAGGATTAAAATTGAGAAGTGCTTTCTCTTCAAGAGAAGGAAGCTTTGATTCTGTCTCACTTTACATGAAGAAGTGATGCTTTGGTATCAGTTTCAGATCATAAGGAATTCAAGTGGTTACCACAGAGTCAGAGCCTTAGAAAAGAAGAGAACCTGGATTTGTGCTGTAGAAAATGGAGCCCCTGTAGACATTCAAAAGATTAGGATGAGCATGTGTAAGGACATGTGAGAAGATCATATATTGGATTAGTGTGTAACAAGTCTTAATGTGTATACATTTGCTTGTGTGTATGATTACTTGTTCCTAGAAGTATATATTTGCAAATGTGTCTTGGTGTGGGTGAGGAGAAGAGACACATCTATTCTGTTTCTGGCGTTTATTCCCCAACTCGTTCTTATGTTTCCTGGCAACAATGGCTTGGATGAAAGTTATCTCTCTATCCCTGATGAGATAACAAAATGAAGATTGAAAGAGAGGGGAAGGGAAATAGCACTGGGGACCAAGATAGATTTCCATTAGGTGTTCTCAGTGCTGCTAGGCTCAGTAATTAGGTTATCTCCTGAGACTTTTAATTGCTTTATTAAGAAAAAGAGAATGAAAAAAATGAACAGGGTAGTCAAATAAAGTAGAGATGCTCTGGAGTAGAGGGATGAGAGAGGCTGTCTACTGCTGGGGCAATAACTCTCTGTCTTTAACAAATACTTCCTCAGGATAAAAACCCTCTGGACCACCAGGATATATACTCCTAGGTCTTTGCACCCACCTGGCTAATTCAGAAGCCACTCATTGAGATAAAAGTATTGTTTTTTGTAAGAAAACAGTGAGGGTCCTTTGGCTTGTTAAAGTGGGAAGCTTGATGGACTCACAGTCAGGAAGACCTGGGAACATATCCCGATTCCGACACCGAATAGCTGTGCCACTCTGGGCAAATCATTGCACTGCTCTGAGGCTTCTGTGTAGAATGTGGCAGTAATGTCTGTAGCACCAACCTCACAGGGCTGTTGTCACAATCCAGTGAGATAATGGCTATTGGGATGACAGCCAATCAAGGACAATCTGGTGCAACACTGCTTTAAGACCACCATCTGACACTGGTCTGGGGTCCAAGAAGCTGGGGGAGGAGCTGTGAAGTAGGGACTAATAGGCTTGCATTCCCTCTTTGTATCTGGGTAAAAGAAGCAGGGAGGTGTAATGGCCAGGGTGCTGGACTTGGAACCAGGAAGACCTGGGTTTGAATCCCACCCTAGATTCCTACTAGCTCCCATTGTATTAGGAGCAGTGACTTTATTTTTGCCTTTCTTTGTCTCTGCAGTGCTTAGCACAGGGCTTGACACAGAGTAGGCACTTAAAAAAGGTTTATTGATTGAATGAGTTATTCTGGGTAAGTCACTTAACTTTGGGCACTCAATCTTTCCATTTATAAAATGGACCCGATGACCTCTAAAATCTCTTCCTCCTCCAAATCTAGATGAACACTAGCAATTAACTTTCCAGGGTACAGTGGGAAGAAAAGCTCCTTATAGTTTCCTTACGGAGGGAGTGGGGTATTCACAAATTATTTTTAATGCTTAATATCACATTTAAATTAGTTTCTGATCCATGAAATAAGATTGTAAAAGCTCAAACATTTGTCTTTATTCTGTAGCCTTCAAAATCAAGATTTTTTTAAGATGTCAAAAGATAGGTTGGTATGCCGTGGTTGTTAATGAATGCATTTTGTTTGTTTGCAAAGATGCTCTGAAGCAAAGCTTCCAACAACATCACGTGATGGAGAAGGCACAGCAGCAGACAGTCAGCAGGCATTGTGTGATTTTATTCAGCCCTTCTATAATAATAACAGTTTAAACTCGACAAACTCACTTGATCCTCATAACTACCTTGTGAGGTTGCTAAACCTGAGACTCAGAGTAGTTAAGTGACTTGCCATTGGTCACATGGCTAGTAAATGACAGCATTGAGATGTTCTGATTCTTAGCTCAGTGCTCTTTGTAGGAGAAGAGGGTCAGGGGACAAGCACCTACTATGCTCGAGGCACTAAGTGCTTCTTAAGTATTATCTCATGTGATCTCACAAACAACCCTGTGAGGAGGTACTATTATTATGCTTATTTTATGGTTGAAGAAACTGAGGCAAACAGGGTTAAGTGACTTGGCCAGGGTCACACAGCTAAGAAGTATTTGAGGCTGGATTTGAGCTCAGGTCTTTGTGACTCCAGGTCCAGTGCTGTATCCACTGAGCCATTTAGTTGCTTCCACACTACACAGTGCTGTGTGTACTTTTATTAGCAAATGTGAATGTTGCACATTCGTATATGTATGTGTGTGTTTCTCTCTACTCTCAAAATACCAATTCTTGAATGTGTTCTAAAACATTCCTTCTTTTAGCATGGGGGCTGTAAAACCAAATGTTTCTTTGGAAATACATCTCACAAAACCAAAACATGGCTCCTTCAATAGTTTTTGAAAAATGGAATACTAGAAACAATTTTTTTTGGTAGCCAAGGGTATTGACTGAAATGTTCCTCGGTATGATAACCAGGAGTACAAGTAGATGGGAAATGTTTATTGTTGTTGAGATACCAAATCACACGGTAGCCAGCTCTGAATTATCTCTACTGATTGGCATCAAGCAAAAGCTGGAAAATTAAAATCCATAGATTTCTTTTTGACCAATAATTTATTTTAGGATCTACTTCATCAAGCCTTTTAACTGAAATGCCAAGAGGGAGCCTGGCTTTCTCCCAGGTTTGTTTCACTTCCTCTTTTTGTCCTTTTCTGCTTGGTTTTAGAGATACAGGTAATTGTTGAAATGGCTCTCTCTTTGCCCCGTCATCCCTCTCCTCACCCCAACCCCCCAAAAAAAAGAACTGCAGAAGGGAGAAAGAAGGAAAACAGTTGTCTTGGATAATCTGTTCCTGAATAATAAAATTGGATTTCAGTGCTAGTACTAGATTTCTCTTCCACTTGGATGACAGGCCAGCTGGGTATTTCATACTTCATTGAAACAATAAGCAGACCATTAGTCTGTGACTACTTATTAATTCACTTAGATTACATTGCTAATGAAGCTGAGGTCACACCAGAGAGCCACAGTTTCAATACATTAGCTCAGTGGAATTTTAGAGCTGACAGAGACTTTAGAGATGATTTGGTTCAGTCCCTCATTTTATGAAAGAAGGAGTTGAGGCTTAGAGATATTCAATGACTTGTCCAAGGTTATATAATTAGTCATTGGTACACCTGGGATTAGAACTCAGGTCTCTTGCTTCTTGGTCCTGTGTTCTTCCTGAGACAACAGACTTCCTCTAAGATCACAGACATTCTTAAGTTATGGACAATACCATTACTTCTGCAGACAGGTCCCTAGAGAGGTCCACTTGTTTTCTAAAAAATATAACATTGGAATTTTTAGCTGTTGATTGTCATCCTATTAGACTTTGGCCCTTTAGTAATATCTTTTCCAGTGCTCTCCTCCTAATTGCCTCCTCCCTCCCCCACCTTCACCACCGAAGATGTGGTGGTCCTCTTTCTTGCCAAGATCAACTCTCCTACCAGTGTCCTTGGTTCAATTCCACACTCCACCTCCCTCCTGCAAGACCTTCATTCGTCCTCTCTTTTCATTTTAAAATTTCTCATTCTCTACTAGCTCTCCTTACCTTTGATAGGCAAACTTGCTTAGATTTTTTCAACCTTTTCCTCCCTGCAAACCTCCTTCCTAAAAACCTTACTTTGACCTTATTTGATAATAATAGCTAGCATTTAGATATTGATTTAAAGTTTACAAAGCACTTTACAAATCTTATATCATATTATCCTCACAGTAACCCTGGGAAGTAGGTGTTATTATTTCAATCTTATAGATGAGAAACCTGAGGCAGACAGAGGTTAAGTGACCCACTTCTAGTCACACAGCTAGTAAAGTATCTGAGGTCAGGTTAGAACTCAGGTCTTCCTGACTCCAGTCCCAGTTCTCTATCCACCACATCACTTTGCAGTCTTTGTTCAAATCCTGTCTCTGATACTTAATAGCCGCGTGACCATGGTAAAGTCACTTAACCTCTGTTTGCCTCAAGAAGATCCCTAGGACTTATGTACTAAGTTGTTAGATGGGTTGTGATCCCACATTGGGACTTCTCCATGATGATGAAAGCACATATCCTTCAAGTAACACCTTAAATGTGACCTCATAGTATTGTGAGGATCAATTGAGATAATGTATGTTTTCATTGTGTGAACTGTCACCTATTTTTTCTTCTTTATGAGCACTGATTTCCTTATCACAAAGCCAAAGAAACTTCTTCCAGCCTTCATTCTCTTTGATCTTTCTGTGGTACTGAACATTATTGACTTTTCCCATTTATTGACATTTTCTCCTTCTTTAGATTCCTTGACCCTGTATTCCCTTGGTTCTTTTCCTGAATCTTCTCACTCTTCCTCCATCTACTTCACTGGCTTTTGTTTCTCTTCTACTCCACTAACTATGGTTATAAACTAAGGCTTCTTCTCTTCTTCCCTCATCCCACTTGAACCTCATCCATGCTTGTAGCTTTAATCATCACTTCTATGTATATGACTCCCAAATCTATATGCTGTATTCCAATTTCTTTATTGCAACAGCCTCTTAATTAGTTTCCTTGTGTCTAGTTTTTAACTCCTCTGGTTCTTCCTTCACACTAATACACAGGCCTGACCACTACCATTACTCCCATGCTCAAAAACTGCGATGGCCAGTTGCTTACTGAATAAAATATAACCCCCTTAGCCTGGTATTCAAGGTCCTTCATAATTCGGCTCCCAACTATATTTCCAGCTATAACTCATGGCTCACAAAATCCATTTGCATAAGGCTTTCCTCACTCTTGGAGACTGATTACTCAATGTTCCATGCCTATGTGAAGGGCAGTTAAGAGGTTGGTAGAAGGGAGATCCTGGTCTTCTGACTTCCAGCTTTGAGAAAGATGATACATGGTTCCAGACTCTCTTCAGATCCCTAAAGGGAGAGAAAGACATTGGGGAAAAGCCAACACCTCAATCATAACCCTATCCCCAACTTACTACACTAGGCACTTTGGAGAATTTTCCTTTGGGTGAGATCTGGAACTCTTTCTTTTGATGGAGCTGAGATATCTTGCTCCCAGTGGGAGAGCTCATTCATTTTGTGTATTGACTGATCTAGTCTCATCTGGATACTTTTTCTAATTTCTGCTTGCATCAGCTTAGATAAATGGGCTTATTTGCTATAAATGTTCTTTGTGGAACTGACATTTTGGTGAGAAGGGAGTCAAGCCCTGGAAACTTAGTTTGAAGCACTCCTAACCCTCTTAAAGGATAGTAGCTAGGAACTTAGCTGAAACCTAAAATTTATAGCCACTAGACTAATAATATTTAGGTAGACAGGTAAATATAATTCTAGATAGTTACCTCTTCTGTCTGAGGAGAGCAGAGTGGCCAGCCTCTGGCCCTAATTTTTTTGGTTTTTCTCCTGGCAGGAATCAAAGTCTCTCTTGAAAAAAGGTGGGTGGAAGAGACTCTAGAGTTATCTCTTTTTTGCTTCCCCACAAGCCACATCTAGATGGACCCATGTGGGTCCACACAACCTACACTGGCGGGGAGGAGCAGAGCAAACAGCATGCCCCCTGACACAGCTTTACCCCACTTTATCCTGCTTAGCTTCACCTTTATGCTGGCTCCAGCCTATCTTTCCATTTTTATCCCACACCATCACTTATTTCACTTTCATGCAGGATACATTTCAGCCAAACTGGATTATTTGACATTCTTTGATTTCATCCCCACCTTTCTCCTTTGATGCCTTGGCATAATCCTCTGGATCTGCTCCATGACAATGGTGAGCACCTTTGATGAGAATCCATCTCTCTGTTTTGTACCATCTGATATTAATGCTCAGAAGGTCATCAAACAGGAATAACTCAGTTATTATATATATCAAGAAATCTTGAATAATTTTGATCTATGTATGGGAGATGGATTTTGGGAAGATTTTAAGGTGATACATTGCTCTATTGAATCAAATATTTCTTTTATGATCGACAAAAGTGAATTCTGGTGTAATAAAGAAGGGATCTTCTGTAGAGCTCTCCATACTGGTGAAATCTCAGGTCTACAATCTTTTGGTGCCCCTCCCTGTCACCACCCCCCAAAAAAGTAGAGGAGTTGCACACTGAGCAAGCCCACACTGAGCTTGCATCAGATATTTTAGTCTAATTTAAGGTTAGATTCTGTGCCAGAGCCATCTTGAATTGGCTAATGAGAACCTGTTGTTAAATTTCCAGTGTGAACATTTATACCTCAGAAATCAGCCAGTGTTACAAATTAGGGTTTGATTTACTGTTTTATTGATTATCTAGACTTAAGAAAGTGAAAGAGAACATATTCATAATGAAGATTAAATTTAAAAGTGTGTCCTGTGTATTATTTTTTCCTTGGAGAGCCTATTATTAAACATTTACCACCACACTGCTGGATTTTGAACTCCTGAACTCCCTTGCACATTTTGAATTTTTTTGAGGCAATCAGGATTAAGTGACTTGCCCAGGGTCACACAGCTAATAAGTGTCCGAGGCCAAATTTGAATTCAGGTCCTCCTGAATCCATTGCACCACCCAGCTGCCTCTCTCCCTCAAACATTTTAAGAAAGGGCCTCCTCACCCTGGGTTAGTTGTGACATAAATAAGCCTCCAGCCTTCCTTTTCTAAAGTTCCCTTGCACTTGTATCATTAGCATCACATGATTTAATGATTCCTTTTTCTCTACTTATGTAATAGTTGTTCATAAAATATAAGTTCTATGAAGGCAAGGACCATGCCTCATATTTCTTCCCTATCATGATAGCACCTATTACTGTGCATACAGGTATTCAGAAAACACTGGATCGATTGTTTTTCTGGGACTTCCAGTGAATTGGGAGTCAGAGAACCTGCCTCTTGTGTGTGACTATGTGATTTCTGGGCCTCAGTTTCCTCAGTTATGAAAAAGGGGGTCAAATGAGACACTTTCAAGGTCCCTTCAAGCTCTAATTCCTATGGTTTAATAAGGAAGAAAAAACCCACCTCATTTCTTATTAAGCCTTAATCACTGAACAGGCATTGCTTCAGTCAAACTGAGGCCTGCTAAAGACATTAGCTTGAAAAGCCCAACGTTCCCCATTGCATCTGGGGCCATCTCCGGTCATCCTGATCCGTATTTGGCTCCAGAGGAGAAAGTGAGGCTGGTGACTTTGCACAGCCCTCCCTCACTTCAATCCAATTCACTTGCAAGTCATGGCATCACCTTCCTGATGTGATGGTCCTCTTCAACAATGAAGGACAAACAGCAGCAATTCCTATGCTATAGTGGAAAGAGCTCTGGACTTCAAATCAGAAAAGACTTGGAGCTCAGCTCCTGGTTCTGTCATTTATTCAATGTGTGACCTTGAGCAAGTTGAGGCTCTGAGCCTTAGCATCTTCATCTATGAAGTGGGAACAATAGGACTTACAATACCTACCTCACTGAGTTGTGAGGAAAGAGCTTTGTAAACTTTAAAGTGCTAATATAAAGTTGGATCATCATCATCATCATCATCATCATCGTTGTTGTCATCATGCCACTTGGGGTAATTAGTGTTGCTTCATTTAATTTTATAGGAAACAGATGGCAGGAATTTAGAATCTGAAGGGAATTTAAGAGATCATCCCATCTAATTTACTCATGTTATGGTGGAGAAACAGCCCCAGAGAGGTGATGTAATCTATTCAAGGTGACACAGGGGGTCAGTGACAGGGGCAGGGACTGGAACCTCAGTGTTCTTTATGCTGTCCAGGATACCACTGTGCCTCTTCCCTACTTTTCAAATGAGATTCGAAAATACTGATAATGGGGATGGTTGAGTGTGGGAGAAAGAATGCAGAACGGGGAGTCCTCCTCTATTATTTGGAGCGTGAGCCGAATCACTTCACTTCTCTTCTCTCTGTATAGGCTTGAGTTGTTAATCCTTGATTCTTTTCTCTTTACAAAGATCGAAAAGAATGAAGGAAGTAATATACGAAGTGCTTTGATCCATAGAAATCCAAGTTGTTATTGCTGTGATGGAGGATGAAAATAGCAGTGTCTGTTTTTCTGCCTTGGCTTGTCCACAGGATACCAGTTGGAACAACTATTACATCGCCAAGAAAACCCTGATGCTTAGCCAGCTTATGCCTTTTCATTTGCTAGAAGTTAGAGCTCCATCAGGTCACAGTGACCTAAGTTTATTTAAATTTGAACTAGCTGAATTTCTTCCTTCTGTACACATCGTCACCTGTAAAGGGCTGGATTTGTTCATTTAAATTATTGTGTAGCCTTTCTCCTAATGCAGCCCTGAAGGTTAAGAGCTGTGTGATGTGACTGGGCAAGCAGCCAGTTTTGGTCATCTCTGTAATAAAACTGGAGCTAATAAAGGGAGGTCAGTAGCAATCAATGGATACGCATTTATTAAGCACCCACTATGTGCCAGGCCCTACGCTAGATGCAAAGACAAAAAATGAAATAGTCTTTGCTTTCAATGAGGTTACATGCTACATACACATACTGTATATGTATTAGAATCAGTGAGAGAAGGATGTTAAGAGTTCATTTACTTCACTCTGTATTTATAACTCTTAAATATAATTATATGTTAGTCAATAGGCATTTATTAAGTGCTTGTTATATGCACATATTGTCTCCTTCAATAGAATTTAAGCTCCTTAAATGCAGGAATTATTTCATTTTTGTGTTTGTATTTCAGCTCCTATGGGCTGCCACAGTGGTGCCACAGTGGATAGAGATACAGGTTAAAGGGCCTGGAGTTAGGAAGACTCGTCTTCCTGAGTTCAAATCTGCCCTTAGACATTTACTAGTTGTGTGACCCTGAGAAAGTCACTTAGTCCTGTCTGCCTTAGTTCCTCATCTGTAAAAATGAGCTGGAGAAGGAAATGGCAAAGTACTACAGCATCTTTGCCAAGAAAATACTAAATGGGGTCATGGAGATTTACAAGACTGAAACAACCGAACAATAACCACAACCAAAATTCCAGCTCCTAGCACATTGACTACTTCATAATAAGTACTTAATACATCTATGTTAGTTGATTGACCTTGGTATATATATATATGTATATATATATATATACATATATATATATGTATACATATATATATATATTTAAGGTTTTAACTACAAAAGAGAATCTTTTTTTGTAGTTAAGTACATAGCAATCTTTATTTATAAGAAATTCTTTCGTATATCCAAATAAACTCCCTCCTAGTGAAGCTGAAGCTCATTTTCCCTTGTTCTATTTGGAAGGAGAAAGCCCCTTGATTTGGGAGTCAGGGGACCAGATGCTAGTCCTAGCTGTGCCACTGGCTAATTGAGACTTTGGGCAAGTTACTGAATACATTTGAACCCAAGTGTCATCATTAGAGCTTGTGCTTGATAACCTCTGAGATGCCATCCAGCTTTTACCATTCTGTAAGTCTGTGGGTCCCCAGGGTTGTACCCTTTGGAAGAGTCTCAGTCTTGGGATGATCCCAATACTGGATTCCAATACTAAATCTGGCTCCTGGATGAACCAGAGGTTCTAGTTTGTTCTTAGATAGCATTACCTGTTGGGACAGTTGGTCTCAAGCAGCTTAGATCAGGTCCTTATTCAGAGTAATCCCCTGGGTCTGATTCAGTCCAAGTTGGCATCATGGACTACTGTCTAGTAGAGGAGCAGTGTTGTTCAGAAGTTCTCTGATTCCCAAACCAGGGATCTGTGTAATCCTCTGTGAGGTCCAATAGATGGTCACCCTGTGGATAGCCTGATCTCAGCTTACTATGTGAAATGAAATTTGGGTGAATCAAAGTATTTCCAGCTTGCATCCAGAGCTTGCTAAGTGCCTCTAGTGACCAGTGGAGGTTTATAGCATGGCTGCCTAGACCTGGGAAACAGCAAAACTAACAGGGCTACCTGGAGACTAAATCCATTAAGTACTACAATCTAGTCACTTATATTGATTGGCCACTCAGGTTCTTTCTCTGTACCAATTTACCTGCATGGAATTTGTCCAGGCAGTATCACAAACAGGTCTTCAAAAATAATTTGTGACTTTCCCTTTTATTTGGGGATGTGTCTTATCTCGATAGGTGGTGCAGTGAATAGAGTGCCAGGCCTGAAGTCAGGAAGACACATCTTTGTGAGCTCAGATCTGGTCTCAGACACTTATTAGCTGTGTGACCCTGGGCAAGTCACTTCACCCTGTTTGCATCAGTTTCCGTATCTGTAAAATGAGCTGGAGAAAGAAATGACAAACGACTCTGGTATCTTTGCCAAGAAAATCTCGAATGGGGTGAAAAGACTGAACAACAACAAATCATATCTTGATGTCTCTCTAACCTATTGGCCCAAGCTTGGAGCTTGTACACTCTTTTCTCCTATGTGTTTTTAGTACTCTGAAGTGTAAATGAAAACTATTTACTCTCATAGATATACAATGCTAGTCCTGGATCTTCATGGCACTGACCAAAGCTCTAGGATGATTTTAGAAGGGTCTATGTCCAATTCTATCCAATAAGCATTTATTAAGCAGCACCCACTGTGTGCAAGGTATTGTGCTAGGCTCTGAGGATAAAGACAAAATGAAGAATCATCTCTGTCCTTGAGGAATGTGCCTTATACTTGGGGAATATCACTAGCATTTTGTTCTTTCATGCTATCTTTTCCTAGATCACCCTGTATCGTCTAAGACTTGCCAATATCACCGGGTGTCCCTAAAGTCTGGACACATAGGAAATCTCATTAACCTCTCATTAACTGTTTCACTGAAGACTGCATGGTTCAGCGACTTCTTTGTCTGGGGTATGCTAAAGGAGAAGGTGTACTCAATGAAAATCACAGATGCAACACACTTAATTGCACACAAAAAGAGTGAATGTGCTAAAACTGATGGCAATGTGGAGTTATTGCATCAAGTTCAAGCAAATCTTACAAAGCGCATCAACCTTTGCATCACAAATGATGGAAATCATGTTGAAGATGTTATTTGTTAATATTCAAATTAAGTAAAATGTTGTTGAAAATTTCATTCATTTCATTTCTTGAAAATATGCATTTTTGCCTATGTATCCAGACTTTAATAACACCCTGTATATTTCTGATTCCATAAGCAAGAAGCATTGGAGGAACTAGAACCGCATGAAATTTAGGGATTTCAAGATCCCCTTCTTTGGGATGTACCAGGGCACTATAGGTTAAAGCTGATTACATGTTCATAGGACTTCCCCTGGAGCCATAACACCGAAAGGACACAGTTTAGGGGCAGGTGGCAGCCCGAGGAACAATTATAATCAAGAATAATTAAGGACCAAAGCTGGAATTCCTTTTTTTGTCCTGGTCTTTAGTCAGCATGGCATTTCAGAAAGAAAACATTTGTGAGATGAAAAGCATGGCTGCAAATGGTACTGATTCTTCATGTGCTGAAATACAAATTCAGGAAAAAAAATTAGCAAGTCTGTGTTCTGAGAAAACCATTTTAGTGTATGACATTGCTGTTGCTATGGCAACCTAGGGCTGCAAGCTTACTGACTTGTGTTCCTAAGGAAAACAAGAGTTGATATTAATGGACAAGAATCAAATGTTGAGAGAGAGAAAGAGAGAGAGAGAGAGAGAGAGAGAGAGAGAGAGAGAGAGAGACAGAGATAGAGGCAGACTCCCAGAGGTCCTCAATTAAGTGCCAGGCCTTCATCATATGTAGCCGAGGAAACAAGTTCTGCTAATACCCTATCATCATCTGCCTTCCAGTTCTGAGCATTTCAATTATCTTTAGCAAGTCAAACATCCTCTCTCCTTTCCCCTTACCAACTTTCTGCTGTTGCCAGATCTTTAGCATGGTTATCCATCAGTCCACTGATTTCTCCAATTCCTCAAAATGCTAGGGAGAGGGAAAGACAGAATACCCAAGCATTAACTACATTGATAATATTAAGAAATAAACAGCAATCTCTAAACTAGGGGTTCTTAATTTTTGGAGGGGTCATGAGGCCCCTTTGGCAATCTGGTGGAGCATAAGGACCCCTTCTCAGAATGATGCTTTTAAATGCATAAAATGAAATGTGTAGGATTATGAAGCAAACCAATGATATTGAAATAGTTATTTAAATATTTATTAAGAAAAAAACCTCACGAATCCCAAGTTAAGAATACTTGCCCTGAAATATAAACAGTTGTTTGGCTGACCTTTGACCTCTAACTTTTTTTGCGGGGGTTATAGATACAGAGTAAAAGCAGCTTGGCATTCAATTTTTTTAATTAAATATTGGGGCAAGGATCTCTGGCCTTGCTGTGCCTCTAAGTCATTAGACTGTGCTGTGCTTTTTTGTCATTTAAAGCATGCTGGGTTTTATTAGGTGAACTCCCCACCAGCCAGTTTTAAAATATCAAAGTACTCTAGACTGATGGACAGCCCTGTCATCTGTAGGGCCAGAATGAGTTTTCACTCATCACCACTGCTAGTTTAGCAACTATGTACATCCTAATTAAAACTCTCAGCATTTTACTTAAAGCTAAGAAAGCCCAGGAGCTCTAAAGTTCACTCTTCAGGGCAGCCCAGTTTCTGCCTCAATTTCAGGAGACAGGAGACAGGGGGAAAGCAAGACCCAATATTTAAACTAACATCAAAGTGTTCCAGGGTTAGACTTCAGAGATGCAAGATTGACTCTATTAGGAACTAGCTACCTCTGACCAAGTGACTGACCAAGTCCTAGGAATGGTGTCCTATAGAATGTAATGATATTATCTAGCACTATCGCCCCTCAGTAGGACAGATTTTTTTTTTTTTTTGCTACTGAGTCTGTCATACTCAGGTCATAGGTCTGGGGGGAATTTGACCTGTGGAATGACCAAGTCATCCTCCCCCATCCCCAGGTTGTGGTACCATTTCAGAGTACTGAAGTTATGGTTATAACTTCAGAGATAACTGCAGAGTATTGCAGTTATGGTAGTACCTGGGAAGCATAAATTGGAGAAATTAAAGCTGGTGTGTTACTGGGTCTTATTTAAAAAGAGAGAAGTTTAAAGGAGAATTTGAATGGTTCTGGGAACATTACTTGGGCTATTTTTCATTATTTATTTATTTATTTAACATATTTAGTTTTCAGCATTGATTTTCAGAAGAGTTTGAATTACAAATTTTCTCCCCATTTCTACCCTCCCCCCCCCACTCCAAGATGGCGTATATTCTGGTTACCCTCTTCCCCAGTCAGCCCTCCCTTCTGTCACCCCACTCCCCTCCCATCCCCTTTTCCCTTCCTTTCTTGTAGGGCAAGATAAATTTCTACGCCCCATTGCCTGTGTATCTTATTTTCTAGTTGCATGCAAAAACTTTTTTTCTTTGTTTTTGAACATCTGTTTTTAAAACTTTGAGTTCCAAATACTTGGGCTATTATTAAAAGTTCATGTTTTGGTGCCTTTTAGGATATGGGGATTATCAGAGGAAGTCTACAAAATGGTAGCAAACCAAGGGAGATAGATGGGTGCTTCCTCTCCCTAGGTGAAGAATTTATTTTCTCATCATCAGAGTTTCTTTAGACATACTTCTCACTGGGGTATAGAATCTCAGAGTAGAGTAATAACTAGGAATTCTTTCACTGGGACAAGTTAAGCTTGGTGATGGGGAGGCAGAAAGAGTGACAACACAGAGAACAATCTGACTCGTGCATTCATTTGTACCAAAAGAGGAGATGATCTGTTCATCTATCAACCCCTCTAAAGTAAAGGCAAGCCTGGGGAGAAGGGTTACCATAGGGATAGTACCCTGGGGGTGACAGCTCAGGGTCAGGTAAGGAAGTGCAATTGCACTGGGAGGTACAAGACATAGAAATTATAGTCTTTGTACCACTGAAGGAAGAAAAGTGCCTTCCTGCAAGAAAACACCACTTCCTCCCCTATCAGCACCCCGGGGCAAAGCTCCAGTTATCATGCCCTGGTTATGGCTCTAGGTTTAAATGTTTCTTCAGGGTGGGAACAGGATGTAGCTGATGATTAGTTGTATTGAGAAAGATTCTAAGGAATATAGAGTTTGGGCAAGAGAATAAAGTTGTAGTTTTTAGGGGTTGTCTGAGTGTGTTAGGTAAGGTAATTTCTGTAGGATATCACTTTATTAATTGTATAGAAAGAGCATAAGATGAAATTCTTTGGGTCTCGATTATTTCAGCGTTATACAACTATTAACATCAGCAATGAGGGCGTGGGTAGATATGAAAGCAGGAAATGAGAATACTAATGTGAACTCTATAAACACTCAGCTAATCCCCCTTTCTATCCGGGGGAGAAAAACGAATATCACATCGAAATCATTCGTAAGAGTACAAAGCACTTTGTGCTTACAAAGGCTTTTCCAGGCATCATCTCATTGGGTCATCCCCCAAATCATTATCCTCGTTTTGCTCATGAGGAAATGGAGATTTAGATACCCTAGGTGATTTGTTTACGGTCACACAGTAAGTGGCAAAGCTGTATCTCCAGCCAATGTATCTCCAGCATTGAGCAAAGCGTAAGCACTTTGAGCATATAGTAAGCACTTAATAAATGCTTGTTGACTGACTGATTGGCTCTTTCCAGTATTATCACACAAATGACAGAGCCACATTTTAAGAGTAATTTAACGGCCATTGCTCTTAGTCTAATAGAGCACTTGAATGACTGAAGGAGAGATTAAATAAGGGGAATGGAGATGAAACCACAGAAGAAGTAAAAGAATAATTGCTTCCCTGGGTCAAGAAGTTCTTCCAAAATTCTAAGGAGAGTTATAGGAGTTGATTTTCAGATGAGAACAGCACTGTCCCCCATGCCGCCACCCCCCTCACCCCTGTTTTTCTCTAGCAGGCTTCTGCTAACACATCTAATATCTCCGAACTCATATCTGCTCTAAAGATAGAAGCAGAGCTCCAGAAGACATATTAAGAGGCTTGGCACATCTGCCTCAGGCAGATCTTTGCTTGTATATTAATGTACTAATGGGTGCTAATGATCAGTCAACTAGTTTCTATTATGTATCTAGCATAGTTTATGGTGCAGCCCAACTCTCAAAAACTGACTTTTGAGTGCAGCTATTGGCTCCACAAAATAAGTGAAGCTGGAAGGTCCCTACCTAGCAGTATTGACATTGGGGTCGTGTGGTGTAGATTGACCCTAGATCACCTATGAGGTCCCAAGGACCTTGGGTAAATAGGGATGTCAGGAGGCTGGCATTTGTCTTGGATTAAACTGATTCCCTGTGACTGCCTAACCTACACATTTTATCCAGGCTGGATAAAAAAGTGATAGTTTTAAAAATACAAATTTGATTTCTGGTTAAATGCTTTTGGTAAAACTAACTCAATGAAATTCTTCTAGTTTTAAGATACGTTAAAGCTGAAAAGTATCACCATATATTTGGGATTATAGCAGTTAATTATATATTTCTATCTACCTACCTGTCTATGTACATAGTTATATAGATACATAGATATATACATACAATGCATGCATACATATTACATATATACATATGTATACACACAAACATGCATATACACGTACACAATATATATCTATATATCTATATCTATCTATAAACATAAATATGCCAACTAACTACCACCTTCTGGGCAGGTAAATCAGCCTAGCTGAAGCAGAAGGTCATCCTATTGATGGGAAGAAACATGTCCCAAGAAAATAAAAACACCACCATCACCATCACCACTACTACCACTGCCGCTATGACCAGCATTTCCCCTCTGACTCTGATGGAAATAGCCCAAGATCTTCCCAAGAGCTTTGGAGTGGCAGTGTTCCTGAAACTGTGAACCCTGCTTTCAGCCCAGCCCTCACAGCCATCTCTAATGGTAGAAATACTTAAGAAGAAGGGGCCCACCTTTCTTATTAGTACCAGCAACAATGGCTGACCAACTGCCACCAAGAGGCAGATAGCTGAAAGATCCCTGGGAATAGCAGCAACTCCCAAACTAACTGTCCAGCTTTCATCCTAACCCTCACAGCCATTATCTGGGAAAAGGGCCAGCCAGGCCCACTAACTGCCAACCAACCACTACTCACAGGGCAGGCGAGCCAGCCTAGCTGAAGGACTAAGGCACCCTGAGGGAGAAACAGGAGGCAGCACGTGCCAGGCAAGTCAAGCCATCGCCACTACTTTGACCTCCATCTTCTCTTAAACCCTGATGGAGACAGTCCAAGACCCTGTACCCAAGAGCTTTTGGAATAGAAATGCTTCCAGACCAGTGTCTTCAGGCATCAACCTGGTAAGAAAAAGCCTAGAAACTCCTGCTGTACATATTACAGCCACATCTATTGAAAACCCAGAAAAGAAAGTTCTTGTCACCAAAATTGTTGGCACCATCAAATGGTTCAATATCTGAAATTGATAGGATTTTATCAGTGAAAGTGATATTAAAGAAGAGGCATTACCATCTGCTTTGCTGCTACACCCTAAGGATCATGGGACCTTTTCATCAGACTTGCAGCTAATACCTTTCATATTGTCTCCTCCATTAGAATACGAGGTCCTTGAGGATTGGGACCGTTGGGCTTTTCTATTTGTACCTCCAATTCTTATTACAGTACTTTGAACATAGTAAGCACTTAATAAATTCTTTATCCATTCATTCACTGATTCAAATTTGAGATAGCATATTCATGTACTTTTTTTAGTTGTCAAGAATTTATTTTTTTCCTCCTTCAATCTCTCCCTGGGGAGAAAAAAAGAAAGAAAAATAAAACCTTTGCAACAAACAAGCATAATCACCCATGTATCCTTTTAAGAAAAGTTTTGCAATGTTAGTACTTGGTCTGTTATGACATCTCTAGCTGGTTTTTTTTTTTTTGGCTAGAAATCCAGAAGGTAATTAAGAGTTGCCATTCAATTAATTTATGATCTATTATCTATCATCTATATATGTTATCTATCTATCTTTATTTCTTTATCTCTACTATTAACCATTTCTATTATCTATCTATATCATCTACCTATATTCTCTATCAATTATTTGTCTATTCTGTCTCTCTCTATAGTCTATACTTAAATATGTGCAGTTGTCTACCTTGATAGAATGTAAACTCTTTGAAATAGAGATTGTTTCATTTTTGTCTTTGTTTCTCCAGTATCTAGCACAGCACCTGGCATACCTTTTTTTAAATGAAGTGTGTACCACTATTTATTAAGTATAACTTAATAAATGCTTGTTGATGGACTGCTAATCTAAATACCTGCATCCACTATAGGCTGTTAAAGTAATGTCATTTTTTTAAACAGGAGAAAATGCTTCTGCATTTGAAGAAAGATGATTTTCTTATTTTGGACTAATTCATTAAAAACCAATGAATTTTAGGAATTTTAAGAAGTAGGAAATATGATTTTTTCTTCAGTTTATAAATAAACAGAAAAAGGATGGTTAATATTGACTTCAAGGCAGAATGCAGTCTTTGAAGTTTTCATATTGATGTAGTAAAAGTCTATTTAAAAATTTTGGTACTTTATGTAATAATAATAATAATAATAATAACAATAATAATAGCTAACATTTATAAAGCACTTACTATGTGCCAGGCACCGTACTAAAGTGCTTTATAATTATGTCATTTGATCCTCACAACTACTGTTCAAGGTAGGTACTAATATTATCTGCATTTAACAGAATAAGAAAATAAGGTGAAAAGGTTAAATGACTTACATAGGGTTACATAGCTATTAAGTACCTGAGACTGGATTTGAACTCAGGTCTTCCTGACTCCAGGCCCAGCACTATACAATGTGCCACAATTTCATGTATTTATGGTTAAAGAAAAATCAAGGATATTTGTTTTAACTTCATTAAATCTGTTTTTGTATTTGGCATTTTCAATGATGGGTTTTGTCTGATATACATTATTACAAAATTCCCATAAATGTTACCTTTAGCCTATTTAATTAGAAGTGGTTCATATGCCAATGACTTCACAATACAGGTGTCCCAAAAGTCTTAGTGCAGTTTTAAGCTCTAAAGCTTAAAGAAAGCTGAAAAGCTTTTGTTAACTCTGATAAATAAAATAACCAACTGCTTTGGTTATCTGACACATATCTAAGAAACTCTTTGTGCAAGACGTGAGCTTCTCTCCCATTTGGTGTCCTTATAAAGAGAAGTACCCCATGACAGATGTATGCTTAAACTAAAACAGATGGTTGTTGATGGTATTTTTAAAAAAAGATCTTCAGGGATTGGAAATCCCATAACCTTCCTGGGTAACTTATTTCATTATTTAATCACCCTTATAAGCAAGAAATTCCCTTATGTCTCTCCTGGCACAACTTAAGCCTCTTTCCTCTGATTCAGTCCTCTGAAGATGGAGAACAATGTTAGCTTTCCTGTTGTTATACCTCTCAAAAGAACTAAAGGCAACCTGGGTTTGTGCCTTTTATTTATAGTTTTTGGCCAATGACTCAGGAGATTTGGATCCTTTCAAAAAAGTCACTCCTGAGCTAATTACTGATAGATTAAAAACAATCCCCAGTGGAGTTTCTGAAGTGTGAAGAGAAATGGCCTTAGTGGAGTTAAAGAGTCTGAGTCTGGCAGGGTCTGTGGGTGATTTCCATTGTGATTTCTGTTCTCAGTGGATTACAAAAACCTTACTCACAATTAAGTACTGATTGCTGTACAATGGAAGGAGAAAACAGAATATATTTTGAATCCCACTTCCATCACGCACTACCTGTACTTCAAGTGTGTCTACCTCAGTTTCCTCATCTTTAAAAGAGAGGGTCAAACCAGGGGTCAGAGTGGTTAACTTCTAATAGCTAACACTTATAAAGATTTTAAGGTTTACAAAGTGCTTTACTTAGGTTATTTCAGGTGATCCTTAACAATAGCCCCATAAGGTAAGTGCTTTTGTTATCCTCATTTTACAAATGAAGAAATTGAGGCTGAGAGAATTTAAACAACTAACCCAGCTTGTAAGTGTCTGAAGCACGATTTCAACTCACGTCTTCCTGACTCCAAGTTTGGAACTCTGTCCTTCAGCTAGCTGCCTCATCATGTTTCTTCTGCATTTAAATTTACAATCCCACTGATCTGAGGGAAAATTAGTTTACGGTGAGCAGTAGGGGTGGAGGGGATAATGAGTGAAAGGGGAAGGGGAGAAGAGAAAAACTGAGAGATGGAAAGGTTTAAAGAGATAGGAGGAGGAGAGAAAGAGATATGAAAAAGGGGACATAGGAGAGAAGAGAGGACAAGGGAAAAACAGGGGAGAAGGAAGGGTAGAGGGAGAGAGGGATTCTTTAGAGTGAAGTATATGAAGTGTCATATGCTTTAATTACAGTGCAGTTGGACAGCTTTACCTTGAGCAGAATCTCACCCTGGCGACAGAGCAATGTCAATGGAGTCCAGATCCCCTGGTGCATGACATCTGGAGCAGAATGTGAGAGACCAGCTGTATGTCCCTATACCAGCTCTTTCTGAACCCTGACTTTCCCTAGGAGAAATACCTTTATTGTAACAAGTCTATTAAATATAATGTTTAGGTACTAGTAATCAGTTGCATAAGAACTTCCCAGGGGTTTCTTGGCACCACAGATCCTTCAAAGACTTGAGTGATCAGGAAAAAGGACTGTATTTTTCTCCTGTTACCAAAGCAGTCCAGAATTCAGAGGCTCAAAGTCAAGAGATGATAGCTATGCCTTGGAAACAGAAAAAAAGGGCTTTCTTAGCATCCAGATAAAAGATGTTTGACTTGCTGGATTCTCCCTCCCTTGTAACCAATCAATCAGTCAGTTAATAAACATTTATTAAATATTGGATAGAGTTCCAAACTTGGAGTCAGGAATAAACATTTATTATTACATAATAAACATTTGTTATTCCTATGTGCCAGGCAGTATGCTAAGTGAAATATCTGTCCTACACTGACATTTTCCCTCAGTTTCACCTCCCGTGGTTCAGCTGGTGTGGAAACTGGGAGAACATTCATTCATTCCTCTATGGGCCCCATCTTCTTGGTATGTGATAGCACCAAAAAGTGATGAAAATAGGAAATGCCTAATAATAGACTTCAATTCCCACTTTATGCTTGGCCTAAAACTATTTTGTAAAGAGGAGGAGGAGGAGATTTGTTGAATCAGTTTCAAGAGTTTAAAGCTGATTCTGCCTAATTCAGTTCGTAATTCTGGGTAACTCACCCAATGGCATGGAAAGTAGAATAATTTAGTGAAGCTTACTCATATTGACCTTGGGCAAGCTGAGGCCCATAGAAAATGCTTTTTTTTTTTTTTCAACTCCTGTACTAGAGAATTTAAACACTCGGAGTGATTTCTTCTGGCAGTTGTGTCACGATCTCCCCGAGGTCATGTCATTTGTGAATTTCTGCAGAGCCTCAACTGGCAAAGATGCCAGGCATATTTAAAAAAAAAAAAGTAATGTAATTAATTAGCCATATATTAGCCACTTTTCCTTCATTCTTATATAATTGAATTAATCGCTATTATTTAGTACTTGGTGCATTGGTTGTTTTATCTCACAGGGCTACATTATAGATCTAAGAGGTAAATTAATAAGTATGTCAATAACAGTAAAGACCTAGTGCCTCATTTAGCCATCCATTTGCCCCCTGTAATAATTTGATCTCTGTGGCTCATTCTGGCTGTAGCAATACTAATAGCAATCTGGGCATGATTAATTCGTCTCTTGGGAACTGCGGAGAAGCTGTTGTTACTGCTATTAATGATGCAAACATCAATACTTATCAAATATTCATAAAGAATTAGGGGCTATTCCAAGTGGATAAATAATAGACAAGTCCTCTTCCCACTAATATTTATTGACTACCTTCATATGCATGAAACCATGCTAGGGTAGAGAAAGGACCAGTCAAGTCAATCTATTTCAGTTGGCATGAAGGGAGTCTGCACTCTCCCTGCCTTCTCAAGGCACCTGCTTCGTTGCTTGGTCATCTGTAAGAGAATCTGATGAAGGCCTAGGGCACCCCACCCACAACGTGTTTGCAAACAACATATTAGATGTTTCGAGCTGTGTGGACAGAGTTAATTGGAGTTTTGGGGGTGGAGATAAAACTCATGGTGTTATAGTATGCATTAAGTAGCCAAATACTCATTTATGTATTCCGTATATAAGAGAGGGTTCAACTAGGAAAGGAAATCTTCAAATATTAAGACAAGTATGCCGCTGACTGCAATGTGTTAATTAGACTTTCTGCAGTGAGGGTGCTCCAGTTTCTACGCACACACCCAGGAACATTGGGGAAAAGGGAATCAAGCAACATTCCAGAATGGAAAAAGCCCAGCCAAATGATGGGGAAAGAATGGGAAAGGAGAGGAGGTATTACCTGTGCAGGTGGATAGAATTTATACGTATGCTAAAGGGACGGTTAAATTGAGTGTCTATGTGTGCTTTATTTGTAATTTAACCAGTTTAATAAAATTATTGCTGCTGAACCCACCCATTTAATTAACCGCTAATATGTAAGAGCGCATTTATAAAGTGCTTTAAGTTGTGCAAAGTACTTTATTGATCCCATTTGATCCTCCCAACAGCCTTGTGAAGTAGGCATCATTATTACCCTCATTTTATAGATGAGGAAGCTCACACCAGGAGCAGTTAAGTGACTCGCCCTGGGTCATATATCTAGTAAGGGTCTGAGGGAGAATTTGAACTCCTGTCTTCTTGTCTTGAAGTCACCGTACCACCTAGCTGCCTAAAATGTCTTTCTTTTTATCACTATAAACCAAATTATAACATATATGATATATCATTATCCCCAACAATTATCTTTTGAAAAATATGAATCTGCATTATGGGTCGATGAAATAGACCTGTGATTCGTTTGTGCAGTAAGAGTAAGGCAGGGTAGGAACAGAGTAAAGCCTTTACAAATCAGCTCAGCATTAGGGAAAGCTAGCTGCTTTGAGAAGGACTTCACAAGGACGCTGCTAGAATCCTCTCTGGCCGTGGGAAGAGAGAAAGAGAGACAGGCACAGAGACAAACAGAGAATCTGGAAGTCTAGAAGAGAGCCAGTTGTGGTGTAAGAATCTAGCTCTTGAGAAGGAATTGTGCTTTTTTTTTTCTTTTCCCTTGTTCTTCTTCCAGAATGCAGGGGTTAAAGGGATGTCCCTCTTCTGCCCTTCTCACCAAGGGTGTCTTACAGTGAAGCAATAAACCCAGCAAAGAACAGGCCCAGAGAGTTGAGCTGTTCAGAGAGGCAGGCCCAGGGAGCCCAGCAGAGCACCCTGCCCAACAAGGGCATCACACCCAGGGTGGAGCATCCTAAAGACACCATAAGAAAAGAAAAAAAAATGGACTCCTTCAGCGCTCTTTGTTATTGTGGTTACCTGTTTTCCCTAGGTGTGCGCCTTTTTACTAGTATATATTATGTGTCATGTTCATCCACCTCCTCCACACCCCTCTTACCACTAATGCAACGTGTTTTTGTGAGAGAGCCTGCCCCAGAGTTGTGGGAACTGTTTCCTTTTTACTGATCACTATATGGGTTCAGTAAAGGCTTTTGCCCCAAGCTAATTGTGTCAGCTGACTGACTATTGAAGATAAACTTATCAAAGGGGTCTCCTGAGCTATAATTCTAGGACTGTGGACTCACAGAGGGCCTGCTTGGGATAGATGTCCTCTTCCCAAACATCACTGAGAATGGGAAACAGGGGTGGGGGTGGAGAATGAGAGGCAGCACTACATACATATTTCATAATTCCTTGTCTGTGTATGTATAGTTTGCCTCATTCAAATGGCAGCTCCTTGAGGGCAGCCTCTGTCTCTCATTTGTATTATTTGTATTTGTAGACAGCACTTAGCACAGTGTCTGGCAAACAGTAGGTCAGTCAATCAACACTACTGTTAGCACCTCCCGTGCGCCAGGCAGGTTCTTAATGCATTTGAGTTACATTGCGATGAATTTGGCTGTCTGTTTCAACTGCTTCCAACAGTAGTTGTCAGTTGACAGCAAATCAGAATAATGAATTGTGGTTTTTCTAAGGGATTGCCTCATAGAAAAAAAAAAGAAGATAGCTGAGAATTTATTAAGCAAATAACAGAAGATTTGGAGTGTCTATGTACCAAAATGTTTCAATAGTTAGGTTAATTGGAGAGGACAAAGCATGGACACCTATGTCAAAATATATCTAAGGAAGTCTTTCCCCTGGATAACTGCTTGTGAAACCTTAGTTTCTAGGGGGGAAAATCCAAGATTCTTATTCAATCGCTATTCCTGATGATCTCAAGACTCCTGTTTAATATTGAAATCTCGCCCCAAACAGCAAAATGTGGGGTTGGGATTTGGTGGGTCTAGAATGAGAAAGGACATGTTATTTTGGAAAATGGTGGAAATATGTTCCAGCTGCAGCTGGAAGAAAAGTGAAGGAAGAGATGAGGAAGGAACTTTCCTCCCAAAATACCCAAGCATGGCCTTGTTCAACCCTAAAGTTCTTCCTCTACAGTTGTAAAATTCGAAGCCACATAGAATTCACTCTGGGATTATTTGGCATTGTGACATGGATTTCCAATATTGGGTTTCTCTTGGCTTATGGGATGGCTCGGCTTACAAATACTGAGGGAGTAGAAAAGATTTCCATTATAGCTTTTAAGGTTTTATTTTGCTCTGCTGAGCATTTTTAAAATGCATTTTTTAAATCAATAGCAAACACAGAGACATCTTGTTATTTATTTTCTATGTCTCAGTCATTCATGTGCTTCTTCAGATGTAGTCTGTTGTTGGAAACTGTCTTATCAAAGTCTTCCTGTTCCCTTCTCATATTTTGGTCAAGGATACCCTCTATACCTGTATAGACCATTCCATTCAGATATTATAGAGATAAGAAAGTTATTTGACTGCTGATGACTTCATGGGAAACCCTTTTTGAGAATAATGCTTTCCATGCTTTTTGGTATTGTTCTCCTGTTTGCAATATCTCAAATTCTTTTGCCTCCATAAGAGATTTCTTCTGGGTATATTTGGTTTGGTCCACCTGGTTCCAAATTAATCTACGTAAGTGCCATTTCCGCTTCCTCATATAGCACTTTGGATAGCTGAGTACAGATGTAATGGTTTCACTACTGTCAATTATGAGAATGGATCACTATCAAAATCTTGTCAAATCTGTTCCACTTTGTGTCTATTTGTTGTCCTCCTTCCAATCTCATCTACAAATGTTTTGGGATGACCTGGCTTAATTGGGTCTCATGCCAAGCTTTTAGTAGGCTCATTTTCTTCCCTAGTGACCTGATGTTTTGCAGAGCAATATTGCTTATAATGTTCTGCCATCTTCTTCTGTAATATTTTACAGATGAGTTCGTACATTAACCTGGTGTTGCTCTCGGCTTCCTGCCTTTCAAAATTGGCAGAAGATCAAACTTTTGCTGACCAAGGCAATTTGGGGACTGTTTTGTTTTTCTGATTATGGAAGAAGTATGCGTATCATACCACTATCCATTTGATTATAAACTATATGTATCGTTCTATTCTTTGTGTGGAAGTTTTCTCTTCCCAAATTAGGTTGTAGATTCTTTTACATCAGGAACTATAGCTCTGTAGAACACAGTAATCAAAACAAATTTGCTCAAGACAATTGTGTGTGTGTGTGTGTGTGTGTGTGTGTGTGTGTGTGTGTGTATTTTAGTCTTACACTGTGATTTCATCAATATAAAGAGCTCCCAGTAAAGGAATCTTACTCTACCAGTGCCAATTGGCATGCTTTCTTTAATTTAGATTCTTGCAGAGCTGCTAAAGCCACCAAGGTGTTAAGTGACTCGTTTAGGGTCACATAGCTAATTCGTATAAGAAACCTAATTTGAAGCCTGACTTACTTCTTATCTCTGTGGCCAGTTTTCTATGCCGATGTTTAAGGACGAGTAATTAGTTACAAAAGAACTTCCCAATTTCTTGGGACCACAGATCCTTCAAAGACTTGAGTGGTCAGGAAAAAGGGCTGTATCTTTCTCCTGCCACCAAAGCAGGCCAGAATTCACAGGCTAAATGTTGAGAGAGAGATAGGAGTTGCCTATTAGTCAGCTTCCTAACTTCACTAATTCATGGAAACAGAAGAAAGGTCTTTCTTAGCATCCAAATGAAAGTTATTTGACTCACTGGATCTTGGTTCCCCTGAGATATCTGCCTTACGCTGCCATTTCCCCTCAGCTTCACCTCCCATAGTTCAGCTGGAGTGAAAACAGGGAGAACATTCATTCCTGTATTGCCATAGCTTCCTGTCATGTAGCAGTACCTAAGAGTGATGATAATGGGCACCTTAGAAACGTCTAATGATAGACTTCAATTCCTGCTTTATGCTGGAGCTAAAGCCATTGTATAAATTGAAAAAAAGGGTAGATTTGTTGAATTAGCTACAAGAGTTTAAGGCCAGTTCTGCTTTTAGTTCATAATTCTGGGTAATTCGCCTAATGGCATGAAAATGGAATAATTTAGTGAAGTTTACTTGTATTGACCCAAGGCCCATAGAAAATGCTCTTTTTTCAACTCCTGTGTTGGAGAATTAAGACTCTGAGTAATTTCTTCTGGCAGTTTTGTCATGATCTCCCTGCTGTCATGTTCTTTGTGGATTTCTGCAGAACCTCAAATGGTGGTGACCTTTGGGCCAAGATGCAAAGAATATATATATATATATATATATATATATATATATATATATATATATATATATATATATATGTGTATATATATATATATGTATATATATGTGTATATATATATGTATATATATGTGTATATATATGTATATATATGTGTATATATATATATGTATATCATTGTTGGGTTATTAATTTATTATATAGCAGTCACTTTCCTTTTTTCTTATGTAAATGAATTGCTATATTTTGTACTTGGTCCACTGACTGTTTTTATCTCAAAGAACTATTTTATAGATCTAACAAATAAGCTAATAAACACAATAAAAAACCTGCAGAGGGCCTCATTCAGCTGTCCATTTGCCTCCCTGTGATAATTCGATTTCTGTGAATCGTTCTGGCTAGACTTACAACAATCTGGGCATGATTACACCATCTGTTTGGGACTGGATGCAGATAATCCATTGTTGTTTTTGCTATTAATATTGTAAATACATACTCAAAGGGGACAGCATAATACAATGGAAAAAAAATGCTGATTAAGAAGCCAGAGACCTTAGACTGGAATCTCAGGTCTGCCACTGACTAGCTGGGTGACTGTGGGCAAGTCACTTAGCTTTTCTGGGCCTGCTAAGTTGTCAAATGAATGAATGAATGAATAAAAAACAATCATTAAACGTTTACTAAGTATCTAAGAACTGAGCTAAGTGCTAGACATGCAAATGTAAAATTGAGTCAGCCCTTGCCCCCAGGCTCTTTACATAAAGGGTTTGGATTAGATGACTTTCAAGGTCTCTTTCAGTTCTAAATCTTTTATCCTATGATGTGTGTGTGTGTGTGTGTGTGTGTGTGTGTATCTACCACATTTCTGGGCACACAGCAGACACTTAGGAAATAGTTGTCTAATAAGTATATGTTACATTTTGTTACACAATACAGAATAACCCCACAAATATCGGCTTCCTGGTCATTTTCAGGCAGTTTGTGGGTAGTTTTGTTGTCACTGACCCCTACTCAGGGGATCAGGGGTTTTCCTCTTCCATTGATTGAGATCCATATCCCTTAGTCTTCTTCCCTCCCCACCCCGGCCCCCTTCAAAATCTGAGCTACTCCTCACCCCACTGCATCTTCTACCCAGCAGGATCAGCCAGCCATTTAAAGGGTACAAGCTATTTTAACGCAGCATTCAAAAATCTATGGGTGGAATATATGTACAAATTAGGCAAATCACACAGGTGCTAGACACAAATCATATTTCCCAATTAATTTTTGCAAGTCAGTCTGAGTGGGGAAATGTATTCAGAAATCTCCTATTGCAATAGGAGAGAAAATTTGTCCTCATTACAGAGGTTACATGTTACTCAATTCAGATTTAAACAGGTTCTTACATAGAATTTGCCTCTTTCAGTTAATTCAGGATCTACTTCCCAATTCAGACTAGAGCTTTCTGTGATTTTAAGGCATTGTAGTTGAGTGGAGAGATTACTAGTCAGAAGACTGAGGTTTTAATTTTGACTCAACCCCTTACTAGTGATGTGATGTTGGTGAAAGCCTCTTATCTCTCTGGATCTTAGCTTTCTCATCCAAAAAGTGTGAGAGTTCTTAGATCATAAGATTTAGAGCTGAAGGGGTCCTTAGAGACCATCTGGTGTAGGGGTTCTTAATCGTTTTTGTGTAACAGACACCTTTGACAATCTATTGAAACCTTTCTTACAATGTTTTTAAATGCACAAAATAAAATACATAGAATGGAAAAGGAAAACAACTACCCTGAACTATCAAGATTTTTTTTTAAAGTTCATGGACCACAGATTAAGAACTGATCTAGTTCAACTTCCTCATTTCATAGATGAGGAAAGGTTGTGACCTTCCCAAGGTCATACAAATAGTAAATAGCTGAGCTGGAATTTGAACCCCAGTCCTCTGGCTCCCGCTGGAGCATGCTGCTGTCTACACTACATGCTGCCTTTGACCACAGATGGACAATATGGTACTTCCTAGCTGAAACATCCTGTTTCATGGCTCTCCTAGATCACTAAAAAGTATACTTCTTTTAGGTCTACTGACTCTTTAAGTCCTGGGTTGAAAATGCTTTCTTCATAGACACCAGAACTTGGAAAAAATGGATTTCCTGTATTCTGCTCATAGAATTTCCTGAACTAAGGCTCCTTTCCTGGGCCCACAGCCCCAGGTCCCATTTCCTCTGAGTTGCTCTCTCTTCCTTTCAGAATCCACCATTTTTTGAATATCATCTCTCCTAGTGTTAATATCTGGAGCTTTCAGTTTTGTGTTTGGAATTCTCCGCTCCTCCAGACAAGAAGTGGCTTCTCTTTGCACTGAACTTACGGTCTATGGTGTCTTCCCACTAGTAGCATCAGGACTTCCAAAACCTATTTTCTAAAATCTATTTTCTGATTTTTCTGGTCCATCCAAACTGGAATCATTCTTAGTCCACAGGGGTTTTAGTTTTTTTTTTAACACAGGCTCATGTAGAAGAGTTGTTCACCCAAAGGATCCCAACATGGGGGAGGGCAGAGTGTAGCACAATTATTTTTTTAACTCATGTGCTGCGCTATAGGGCATAGCCATGGTTTCCTCAGGCTCTTTATTAACTTGTCAAGACCTCTGTAATGAGGACAAGTGTATCCTCCTCCTGCTGCAATACAAAAACCCCACATTTCTGAATTCATTTCCCCACTCAGACTTAATTACAAGAAATAGTGTCTGGCACCTGTGATCCTTGCTGGTGCTGCCACTCTTTCAGCAATAGCTAAATCTGTGAAATCTTTATAATCTCTGTCAGCTGTTCTCCCAGGAAAGGCAGATGGACTCCCCCAGTGCTTTTTCAGACCCACAGAAAGAGCTGTCATCATCCTTAGGGAATGCCAGCCCAAAGCAATATTGTGAGACAGCTAAAGTTTGTATCTGCCTCCCCCTTCCTCTCCCACCCTTTGCCATGTTCTCCCACTTGGTTCCCTTTCCCTTGGTATTTATTAGCATCCTCATGCTACTATAGCTTCTTTCCCTGTTCACCCCTCTCAGGCCTATCCTTGGGGAGGCCCCCTTTAAATAGAATATAATCTTCTATCCTCCCAACTATCAAAACATTACCTGGGTTTTGGAGAATTGTGCAGTACCTTTAATGATCCCAAGCTGCTTGTTTCTGCAAAAGCCCATCTTTTTTAAACACCAACGTTCCGCTGATGTGAAGTGGTTGCAAATCATTTAAAGCCAATCTCACAAGAACCACAATTACAGGTGGGCCTAAGAGCAGTGCAAAAATACATAGTTATGGAAGTATAGATTTAGAGCTGGCATGGAACTTAGAGGCCATCAAGTTTAACTCTCTTGTTTTATAGATGAGGAAAATGAGCCATAAAGAGGTAAGAGACTTTGGCCATCATCAGTCAGTCAATAAGCATTTATTAAATGCCAGCTATTTGCCAGGTGCTATGCTAAGTGCTGGGGATTCAAAGAAAGGCAAAATAAAATCTCTGCCTTCCAGAAGCTCACAGTCTGATGGGGGAGACAGCATGCAAACAACTATGTATAAACAAGAGATGTGCAGGATAAATTGGAAATAATCAAGAGAAGGAAGGTACTAAAATTAAGGGGAATCTGGAAAGGCTTCTTAGAGTAGGTGGGATTTTAGCTGGGATTTGAAGGAAGACCAAGGAAGGCAGCAAACGATGAGGAGAGAGAGAATTGAAGGTAGACGAGTAAGTGGTGGGGCTAGAATCAGGACCAAGGTCTTTCTGATTCCACACTGAGTGCTCTGCTCACTACACCAAAGCAGGTCATGATATATTTCAACTGTGTAATAAATGATGCCCATGATGGGTGCTCAATAAATGCTTGATGGCTGACTGGTAAGTGATGGTGTAAAAGATATCAGGAAGGACATGAGTCACCAGAAAAGGAGGAATACTATTGAAAGAGAGAGAGCGTAAAGGATAACATATGGATGTATCTGAGCGTTGGCTCAGTGTACACAAAATGTTAAAAGAAGCTGAAGGAGATAGGAAGTGTTTGGGGTAGATATTCTATAGAAGATTAGAAAGACAAGGACAAGAATCTTACAAGATGAGAAAGCATGAACGAAATCACCAAGCCACAAATGTCAACTGAAGAAGTCTTTGACCTTCAGGGCTATAAAAATAGTCTTTCCTAAGGATATTGCCTTTCAGCTAGCTATTAGAAAGCAATTGAAGGAGGTCCCTTAGCATTTAGAATGTCAGAGTTGGAAGGGACCAAGGTGTTAATGACAGATAATAACTTAAGGCATTGCATCTTCCAGGGAGTATTTTTCATTTTAATGGGTCACTTTATTTTAATGGGGAAATGTAGAGCTTTAAACCAAAGGACAGAATTCTAAAGAATGGAACTTCAGGCATCATGGCAGATCAGGGAGAGGGGCAGCTATTTTGGGGAAAGTGAGTCTTTTGGGTACTCCTCCAATCACATAACATGCTGGACTTATTCTATCTGGTTTGAAAGCTTTTCTGTCTAGATCTTTGAAAGGAAAATTAGTGGAAATTCAAATACCACCTCATTTACAAAAATTCATAGTCTTTTGAAAGAGGGGTTCTTAACTTGGATTCTGTGATAGCTGCATTTCAATATAATTAGTTTCCATTGTAATCCTATGTATTCTTATTTCATTCATATAAAACCATTATTCTGAGAAGGGACCCATCGGTTTTGCCAGACTGCCCAAGGGGTCCATAGTACAAAAAAGGTTAAGAAACTGTTTTTTAGAAGATGGTACCAGCTCCATAGAGCACATAATTTAACTCACAGTTGACACATTAAAGACTGTTTTGTTTCTCTGATTCACTTGTACTCTCTCTGCCAACATAAGAAAGGCCTGGCCAAGAGCTGCGCACCTTGAAAGTTAACAAGGTAAGTCTAAGCCAGGGAGAGGATAACAGTCTCAAAATCAGGGCCTCTTTTCTAACCCTCAAATTCTCATCAATGAACTAAAATAAGCTGAAATACTCTATAATTCTAGTAGGATAGGGGGTAGGGGAGGAGAAGGAGGAGGGAGAAAACAAGTATGAAATTCAATAATAAACAGAATTAAAACTCCTTCCACAGCTGTTGCTTCTGAGCCTAAAAGGGACTCCTAGTTGTCAATAAAGCCTATTTGTTTCTGAAGGAGTCTCATTAAATGCATCAATATAGGCAAAAGCCCAATTGAGCCTCTTGAAACTTGAAGGTCAAGGGTCTAGAATTTACCTTGCTGGGAAAGGAGTAGAATACAAAAACGATGGTTCTCTATTCATTTTTTCAAAAAGAACTACTTTTCACTATGTTTTCTAAGCAGCATTTAAAATGTTCCAGAAAACAGGCTTTGCTTTAAATGGGAATTCTGATTATATAAGACAGCTGATTATATAAAATTCCTAGTACCTACTCCTCCCAAAATGTAATCCCCCCCCCAAAAAAAAAACCCAAGTCAATCATGTGGGCCTCATAGGGGTAGAGTGGGAGGACATCTATGGACTAAATTCATGAGGCCCAAGAAGATATATGGTTGATTTTATGGATCTTCAATCTCCTTTTCCATCCCCTTAGCTAAAATTGTAGGCCAAATTGGCAGACAAGAATCTACAAATTAACAGAATAGTCTTTTCTTGCAGCATTTTGTACATTATAAATTAATGTAATTGCCAATTCCCACCATCTAGCTGGAAAAACCAAGGTAAAGTATTAATGTGACCTGGCTAAATGCACTCATCAAATAAATAGTAGACTAAAGCTCACAGTCTTTGATTTCCCTAGACCGCCAAAGTACCACTCCAAAGACCTGCTTACCTCTACCCAAGTTCTTAATGCTATCATAGGGTTAAATCCAGGATTAGTTGGATACTAGAGTGGTTTGCCATTTTCTTCTCCAGCTCATTTTATAGATGAGTAACAAAGACAAATAGGGTTAGGCGCCTTGCCCAGGGTTACACAGCTAATAAGTGTTTGAGGCTAGATTTGAACTCAAGAAGAAGAATATTCTTGACTTCAGGCCCAGTGCTCTATCCATTGGGCTACCTTACTCCCCCTAGTAATTGCCTCAAGTCCCTACCTAGAATCAGAGAGTAATGTAGTGACATCCCAAGGCTCAGTTCTGCTTCAGAAGGAATGTTTCATTTCCTCTAATGCCTCCAGATTTTAGAGAACTCACAGCACCACCTCTGAGGGCATCTCATAGCAGTTTCCTCATAGAAGCAGGCATCTAGTGGCAGATCCGATGGGTGATAAGCCAATATCCTTACAGTGGATTCTTCTAAAATCTTTTCTTCTGATATCAGTTGTCTGATGAATCTTTGGGGGCTTTTAGCATTTTTGTACCCTAAGAATACCAAATGACATTTCTGGTTTTAATGCATTTTGTTCACAAGGCAACTGTTCCCCGCTCCCCCCCCACCCCGCCCCAGCCCCATAGGCTTTACACACAATGATTAGGGTCTGTGTGGCTGGTTGGAAGGTCATATAACAGCTATGGAATGCAGATTTGAGTTGGGGGTTTGTCTGTAGAATACAAATCCTGTGATATATGAGGTTATGAGGTGGTTATAGTTTAAATAAGAGGGAAAAACATACCCAAAACAAAACTACCCAATCCCATGACAAATTTCGTTTTCCCCTTTTGCCTTGGGAGAGCCTATATTTTATCCTCTCTGGTAAATCTGGAAAGGGCTTACCTAGGATAAAGTATATCCATCCTTGGACTTCAATCCGTAGTTAGAAGGCTCAGGCTGAATATATATATATATATATATATATATATATATATATATATACACACACACACACACACAAATATATATATGTATATGTATTTATATATATACACACATACACATATATACTCCTATATTATTGTTAGTACAATTAAGAGAAAGGGAAGGTAATAAGCATTTATTAAGCACCTACTATGTGCCAGGCATTGTGCTAAGTGCTTTACAAATATTGTCTCATTTGATCTTCACAACCTCCCTGTGAGGTAGGTATTATTATTATCATCATGTTATTATTTGGTATTATTATCTATCTATATATTATGTTATTATTATTATGAGGAAACCGGTGCAGGTAGAGGTTAAGTGGCTTGCTCAGAGTTGCATAGCTAATATCTGAGGCCACATTTGAACTCAAATCTTCTTGACACTATGCCCAGTGCTCTAGCCACTTAGATACCTAGGTGCCTAGATCTGTGTGGCCAGGTGATAGGTATTATGATAACTCTTATGCTGAAAACCACTGTCATCATTAAATATTATTAGTTGCCAGAAGCTGGTATAAACACTTGGAGGACATAATCCCTATCTAGGTCCAAGCTGGAGAAATGGATCATATATATTTGTGACCACTTGTGTTTTGGGAATAAGGTAGTATTTCTTGATATCCCTCAAAGAATTCTTATGGATAAGATGGAAAGATGTGGTATGGAAAATGGCACAGTTAGGTGGCCTTGAATGGTTGAGCCATTGGACTCAGATAGTACCGATTAGTGGATTAAGGACAGCATGAAGGGAGTGGCACAGAACTCGATTCTTGCCTCTGTTCTGTTGAATATTTTTTTCAGTGACTTTGAGGATGACTAGATGGCATGCTTAAAAGATGTAAAGATGTCAAGAAGTTGGAAGGGATAGCTAATATATTGAATAACAGCAATGAATAATATTGAGTAACTAGTTATTATTCCCAGACTAGGACAATGGGCCAGATCTAGAATGATTAAATTTAATAGGAATAAACATGAAGTTCTACACTTGAGTTTTTGTAAATCCATGGTCCAACAGGGCAGGGGTAGCCATGCCAGTTTTGAAGGGAGTGAGGAACACAAATGACCACAATAAAAAGACCTTTGAGAAATAAAGTTGAGTGAAATAGACAGTCAGCTCCACGGTAGTCCCAGAATTTTGTCTTCCTGATCTGTTAGGGGCTTTCAGGGCTTAAATTCTTGCTCTGGTGCAGTTAGGTAGAGCAGTTAACAAAGTACTGGGTAGAGTGTCACAAAGACCTAAGTTCAAAATTGACCTCAGGCACGTACTAGCTGTATGATCTTGGGTAACTCACTTAACTTCTGCCTGCCTCAGTTTCCTCAGCTGTAAAATGGATTAATAATAGCACCTACTTCCAAGGGTTATTTTGAGCATCAAATGAGTGTTAAACATTTAGCATAGTGCCTGGCATGTAGTAGATGCTTAATAAATGCTTGCTCTGTGCTCCCCCCCCCCCATCTCAGCCCCTTGGATTTAAAAACAAGTTTTATTTATGCCTTTTCATTTTATGTCTAAATTATTCATCTATATAATCTCCCTTTCACCCTGTTTGAAATGGAAGAAATAAAAAGAGTTAAGATAAGAAAAAAACCCCAAATCCCTCAAATCCCACAACAACAACAACAACAACCCCAAAATCCTGCTTTGGTGACAGTGTCTAACAATGCACATAATACATTAAGCACTGCAAGGCTCTTTGCCTCTCTGCCAAGATGAGGGAGATATACCTCAGTGTCTGGATCTAGGGTCAAGATTGGTTATTTTAATTACTTAGGGCTTAGCTCATTTTTAGTGGTCATCCATGTGCATTATTGTAGTTGTGTGCCTATTATTTTTTAGGATTCTTCTTTTATACTTCATCGGTTTCTCTGAATTCCTCCTATTCATAATTTCTCACTGCACAGTAATATTCCACTATATCTATTCACCATGGTTCATTTAGCCATTCCACAATCAACAAGCACCCACTTTGTTTCTAGTTCTTTGCTCTCTCCAAACCCGCTATCATAACTACTTTGGCATATATTACAACTTGCTGTTTTTGATCTTAAGATTTTGATGTTTCATAGATACAGTTGTACCAACTGACCTTTCATTTTATTTCTCTTCTCCTAATTCTGAGCTAGGGGTGTACTAGAGTTAACTGTGAGGGTATAGCAGTAAGACAAGATTCATGACCTCGAGGATGACCATGAACATGCCTGAATGGTTCAGAATTGTGAAGTATAAGAAATTCTCTAGGTAGAAGGCAGAGGAAGTATAACATTTATTTAGACACGAGACAATCCAATCCCAGCACCAGTAATTCCAATTCCATATGTAGCAATAATATTCCAAAGCCGGTAAGCCCACCTCAATGTAGCAACAAGGAAATTGTAACGTAATATTATAGCAAGGAGCCAAGTCATCCTGTAACCTTCACTCACAAATCCTAACTCACCACTCAGCACTCTTGTCTTCAGTTCTGTAGACTCTGGGTTCCTGCTCCTTCTCCTTGGGCTGAATCCTGATTCCTATAGCTCTCGCTGCCTCTATATCCTCTTGATGTCTGCTTCTGAATCCTTCTGCTCTCAGTTCTGCTGCTTTCAGTTCTGGGCTCTCTTTTTATGCAGTTCTAGCTGGCATCTGATTGACTCAGTGCAGGTATCATGGGCCCTGAGGGCTTCACACACACATCAGCTTAACTAGCAAAGGGGTATGGGCCTGGGGCCTCACATCAAATTAGTGAAAGGGCCTCTAATCAGGCCATTCAGTTGGACCCACTTGAGGCCTATTCACTGGGCTGGAAATATCTTTCACTTACTGATGGGCCTTACTGAGGGGAGCTGATTTAAATTTTAAAATTTCAGTGTGAGCATTCACACCTTGGAAATAGGCAAATGCTACAAGTAGGGGCTTAATTTATGGTTTTGTTGATTGCCTAGACCTAAGAAAGTGTTGGAGAAAATGTTAATAATGCATATTAAATTTAAGAGTATGTCCAGCATACTTTTTTTTTGGAGAGCTGGTTATTAAACACATGCCAGAACAACCCTGTTCGGACCCCACGTCTACCCCGGCCCCTCCTTCCGTACCATGTGGAGGAGTACCCTTCCACTCTGCCTCAGTGCTAGCCTACTCACTGGCTTAGCAGCCTAGCCCTGGGTTGCAAAGCAGATTAAAAAAATCCAACTTCCAGGGACAACTTGAGAGAGAGGTGGCCAAACAAGAAATAGTCCATGTCAAAAGAACCTGATGGTTTTACTGGATTTCAGGTTCAAAATGAGTCAGTGGTTTGATGTTGGCACTTTGTACTGCAAAGTTTACCTGAGACCCCGTCTCTGCCCTTGAAGAGCTCAGCAACAATAAAACCTGACTTTTATAGAGCACTTTAATAAAGATTTGCGAAGTGATTTACAAGAATCGTCTCACTGAAGCCGGACAACATCCCTGCGAGGTGGATACCACAGCTGGAGTGCGCCGCAACCAGCTCGTACAGGCTGGTGACAGCGGACGGTTAAAATTTCAGTATGAGCATTTAGTCCTAGAAAATGGGGAAATACGACAAATCAGGGCTTTGATTTATTATTTTATAATTTGTCTAGACTTAAGAATGTCACGGAGAAAATGTTAGTGGATTAAATTAAAAAGTGCTTCATGCTTTCTTCTCCGCCCCGCCTCGCCCCCCCCCCCCATGCCGGTTATTTGACATTTACTAGTATTTATAGTACTTCCTACTATAGGCATCGTTATCATTACCAGCTTTTTGCAGATGAAAAAACTAAAACTCATCGAAATTAAGTGATAATCTAGAAAGATCAGACACCAACAAAGATAGCTATACGACATAAAATTTCATTGTAAGTGCATTAGACAATTTAAAAAGTGTTATGTGACGGCTGAGGGGGTAGGTTATTACTTATGGGGTTTGTGGGGCCTATCGCTATTTAACCTAGAGAAGTCTTGGGGGGAAGGGGACAGAATAGCTATCTTTAGATATCTGAAGAGTTGTCATATGTAAAAAAAAGATTAGAATAATTTTCCTTGGCCTCAGGAGGCAGAACCAGGACCCAGGAAGAGAAGATCTTTGGTCTTGATAAAGAAAAACTTCCTTAAAAATAGAGATGTCCAAAAAGTTGAATGGGCTGCTTGGGCAGGTAGTATGTTCCCCATCTCGCTTAAGTGAGTGTTAAAGGGCCAGTTAAGGATACTATAGAGGGTTTTCCTGTTTCAGATGTGAGTTGGACTAATTGAACTCTGAGATCTCTTTCGATTCTGAAGTTCTATGTGGTAAAGGGCAAGGAACAATGGACTTGAAATGAGAAGAGCTGGGTCTGAGTCCTAGATCTGCCAGTTATGACCTTGAGCGACTAAACCTCTCTGAGCCTCAGTTTCCTCATCTGTAAAACAAAGATGATACTAAAATGTTATTCAAATAATACAAAAACGAGGGTAATACTTTGCAAGGCTGTTGCAAGGGATGCAGGAGATGTTATTTATAAAATCCATTTTAATCTTGGAGTGCTAAGTAAATGTAAGCTATCATTTATTTTTTTTTTGTTGGGCATTTTAAAATTTTTTTCTTTTATTATGACATTAATCATCAACAAACATGACTATGTTGGTATAGAAAGAACAAAAAAAGAGGTTTGTATATGAAACAGTAAACTGGCTGCACAGTGTTTTCTTTTTCGATATTTATTTCATCCACAATTACAAGTACAAACAATTTGTAATATTTGTTTTTAAAATTTTTTGAGTTCCAAAATCTCTTCCTCCCTCTCTTTGCCTCCTTCTCCCCAAGTGAGGAGGCAAGCAATTTGATATAGGTTATCATTTCAGCTACTACTGCCATTCTCTCTAAAGATGCTCTCTCAAGGAGTTTGCGGGGTCTAAACTTAGTCTATAGGGGACCTGTGAATAGTTTGAGAATCCTTTGAGGCAGAAAAGTAGAATCCTGGACTTAATGTCAGGAACACCTGAGTTCAAATCCTGCCTCAGCCACTTATTAGTTGTGTGGTCCTGGACAGGCCACAGCTTCTCTGTACCTCATTTTCTTCATCTGTAAAATATAAAATGAGGACATTGGACATAATGGTCTTTAAGGTTGTTTCCAGCTTAATCTATGATACTGTGATCCTTGAATAAGCCACTTAACCTCTCTCAGCCTCAGTTTCCTTATCTGCAAAATAGGAAAATAATAGTACCTACTTCACAGGGCTGTGGTAAGGGTCAAGTGAGATAGCATATGGAAGGTGCTTTGCAAACCTTAAAGCACTCTATGAAGCTGTTATTATACCTATTAATACCTTCCTCCCAGAGGGCAGCTGGCCAAATATACAAATCAAGTCTGAGGAACAGACTCAGATAAGCTATGGTTTTTCAAGGTAAATATACAAATAAAGAAGAAAAATCACCCTGGGCTAAATGGGTGTGGGAGCTGGCTAAATACACAAATCAAGTCTGAGGAACAGACTCAAATAGACTATGGTTTTTCAAGGTAAATATACAAATAAAGAAGAAAAATAACCTCTGGGCTAAATGGCTTTTATTATTCTCACAAACGCCCAATCAATTAGAGTGAATACTAATTTTGCCAGTTGAGTAGTGAGGTATTTTTATGTCATTCATTTTATTACCTACCAAGGGAAGAAGTCAAACTAGTAAAATTTTATGGGCTATTATTTATTTTTTCTTGGTCATTATATCACAGAGAACATAGGGGAAAAAGCAAAGACTATGATTAAACAACGGTGAAACAGGACTTTGAAGTTGCCTGGTGGCTCAGTGGATAGAGCACTGGGCCTGGAGTCAGGAAGACCTGAGTTTAAATCCAGCCTCAGACACTTAGTAGCTGTGAGACCCTGTGCAAGTCACTTAACCTCTGATTGCCTTAATCTACTGAAGAAGTTTCAAATGATGTTTACTCTAGTATTTTTGCCAAGAAAAGCCCATGGACAGTATTGGCATCCACAGGGTCATGAACAGTTAGTCAGACACAACTCAACAACCACAACGACAAAACAGGACTTAGGGAAAATGTTTATAGTGATTGGGATCATCCAACCTGGACAAAAAGAATAAGAGAGAGAAACCTTGTAAGTGTTCAAGCCTCTAAAGGCTCATTTCTTGGGTGATATTCATTAAGATCCTAAAACTGAACCTATATTGCATGCCTAGGACATGGTATGATAAAATGAAGACCGGGCACAAAATGCATGACTGATTTTCTTGGCATAATTATTTTCCCCATTTTATACATGAGGAAACTGAAACTCAGAGATGTCATGAGGGAGAAGTTAGTAATAATGATGATGATGATGATGATGATGATGATGATAATGTTGCCATACTTTACATTTTACAAATGGCTTTATTCACAATAGCGCTGTGGGGTCGTTTATACGACCGCTCTGAGTTCCTTTTATCTTTGTGATTTTATGAATAAGAATTTGCCCTCAATTAGTCCAACTTCCACTCAAATAGTTTAGAGGTCTTTACTAGAAAAAATAAATGCATAAATTGTAACAGTTGTACCGATTACAATCTGACGGTTGCTGATTTGCTATTTATGATGACTTGATTCAAAATGGCAGAGTTTGACAAGATTTAGGTAATGTCCATCAGGTTGTTTTTTATGTCAAAGGAGAGGCTAAAATTAGGCTCCAGCTCAGTCTCTGCCACTGTAGCTTTCTGATGGCTTTAAGCTGTCTTTGATGTGGTTTCCTGGTCACCCAAGGACTTTACTCCATCTTCTTCTTCTCCCCTCCCCTTTTCTCCCCTCCGCTCCCCTCCCCTCCCCACATCCTCATAGAGTCCAAGCTCTTTGGTTTGGCTTGTGTTGAGACACCACACTCTACCCTCATCTTCCCTGTTAGGTGCTGTATTCTTTCTATGATGTGGCCAAGTAAACTTCCTTTTGTTAACAATTAAAAAACAAAAGTGGAAGTTAATGGAAATTGTGGCATCGTGAGAGTTGAAAATATTTTTCCTTTTTATCTTATTTACCTCCCACACATTGAATCAGCACAAGCAATTGTATCAGTGAAGCCCAGTAATTTACAAGCCTACAAAGTGAAAAATCAATATCTCATAGAGTGGAAAATGATTCTCCTGCCTCTTGTGTGCAACACCAGAATAATAGGTCACATCCACTCATTGATCCTGTTCTCATAGGCTAATGATGTTTCATGCTGACTTATTTTTAATGGGAAAAATTGAAATGGTAAATTCAGTTCAGTCGTTTTTCAGTCATGTCTGACTCTTTGTGACTCCATTCGAGGTTTTCTTGGCACCATGTTATTCAAATCAACTAATAAAAGAGAGAGAAACACATGAATTGGAAGCAGAAGAATAAACCTGAAACATCTAAAATGTTGGGGAAAGGTACCTTTTCTGTACATCAGCATTTCTCTGACCCTAATCTTTCTTTTTTTACCCTAATCTTAATGATGCATCATAGGATCTTAAAGCAAAGTACAATGTTAAGATACCGTGGGTCTAATACTTGACAATAGCAGTGTGAAAGTGGGCATGTGGACTCCCTGCTTTTACAAACACAGAGTCACTGGGAATTCAGGTTCAAGGTAGAACTTGTGGGTGTTAAAAGACCTGGCACTGTGTCTTTTATACTGACTCTCTGACCTCAAATGCTCTCCCTCCTCACTGTACCTTTTAGTTTCCTTGCAAATACCACCTTCTGCAAGAGGACTTTCTGTATTGGCAATCAAGATGGGCTCTTAGCACTTATTCAACCAAGTGCCCTTGAAGAGTTTGGCCTTTGTTTCCTTGATTAAATTAGGAGTCTTTGATGACCTCCTTGCCTCAAGTGAAAATCTAGTTTACCTGGGTTTGAGTGACATGTTTGTGACATCAGAGGTTTTTAGACCACGTGGGTTTAAGTAGCATTTTTGTAATACTTTTAGGTCACATAGGTGAGTCTCATGTGTGACTCACCTTTGACCCTGAACAAGATATATAAATGCAGAGGTTGGCTTTCTTTTTTTGGAGCTCTGAGCCACAGCAGGAAGAGTGACCTTGGGCCAGCCTTTGTTGAGCTTCTGGCTAAACTCAGATGTTGATGGTTCCTTAGTAATAATGAATTGCATTTGGTCTGCTTACAAATGTATGTTTGTAATTTGTTTGTATTTGCTCTGAAGTTCAGAGTGCTGGCTTTTCCCCTGAACTAAGCGAATGATATTTGTATGTTGGATTAAAGTAAGATTATTAACCCCTTAACGTTGCTTTCCTTAGTAAAGCAGATCAAAAGAATCTGAGCTTGCAGCATTCTGTGAGCTGGTTGTGGTTGGTTTTATACCCCCACCACAGCTGCTAGCTGGATTGTTGCAACACTTTCCCAGTCACCCCCACCTGCTAGCACCTTCCTCTCAGAGACTACTTTATATCTGTGTTTTGTATGTACCTAGATAGTTATGTGTTTTCTCCCCCATTAGGATGTAAACTTCTAGTGGGCAATAATTGGTTTTGCCTTTCTCAGGGTGTGAGGATCAAATGAGATAATATTTGTAAAGAGCTTAGAATAGTGCCTGGCACATAGTAGGCAGTATATAAATGTTACTGTGGTTGTTGTTAGCAATAGTAGTAGTAGGAGGAAGAGGAGGAGGAGGAGGAGTGTAAGGCAGATTTTAGGGTATGTAAAGTAGATTTTTGTTATTATTTCTTAGAGTTCACTTTCCCAGGATCCGTGGCCATAACAATCTCTATTTCCCAGGCTCATGGTTCAAAACATCTCTACCACGCTTGTGCAGCATTATATAATGATAAATAATATAAACACGTGTGCTGAAATTTTAAACATCCACTGTGACTACGCAGCGAGATACAGGGATGAGTAAACTTGTGAGGCTATTGCTGGCAATATGCGTTCTTTGTCTCTTGCCCTGTAAAAAAGGTGGGCACTGATCAGTGAATGGGGGACGCTGAGGGTTGAATATACAAGCGGGAATGCTGTGTGTGCCTTGATTGGCCCCCATCAAGGCTTGGCGGGGGGGAATCTGTGTTTGTCTCAACTGGCCCCCATTGAAGCTTGAGGGGATTTAGGGGAACGCACAAATTGTGCCTGTCTTGACTGACCCCATAGAGACAGAAGGGTAGTTGTCCCCACTTCTCATCAGATACTGCAAGAAGGGTAATTAAGGAATGCTGTAGGAGTTTGTGCTCATTGTCAGGAACCTTTGTGAGAAAGCTAGACCAGAATAAAGTAAGATTTTTAACCCCTTTGAAGCTATCTTTCCTGTCCGACCAGATCAAAAGTGAACCTGTGCTAGCAGCCATCCTGTGTGCTGTGTTTATCTGTCTTACAAGTAGTAATAGTAGTAGTAGTTGTAATAGTAAGTAGTAGTAGTACCATCCCTAAGGGTTACTATTGTGAGAGCATAAATAAATAAATGCTTGTTGATAGCCTGGAAAGGAACTAGAATTGTTCTCTCTGCCATCCCTTCCAGACCATGTCCTCTTCCCTCTAGTGCCCTTCTGCTGGCATGTAGGGCAGAGGAAGTGAGAGAAAAAGAAGAGCCAGGGTCTGTCTGCCAGACACCTGTGTTTCTCCTGACCTGTCCTCCTATCCCTTCACCAAGTATTTCTATTACACATCTCTACTTGCAGCTCCTGGGCCAGGCCCTTAGATCCTGCTTCAGCAGCAGCTTGATGGAAGAGCACCAGGTCTGGGTAGAAGGATGTTACATTTAACGTGTTTCTGTGTTTCTGGCATCTGTTCCACTCGCTCTTTTCTGCTTGACTCCTTCTGTTGCCGTGTATCATGTGGCTTCTGTCTATTTGTCAGAACTTTGGATGTTCTGCTTTGTTCAATCTTTCATCATTTGCATCTCGTTGGTTCTTATCTAATTAGCTTCTGATAAGTTGTTTGCTCTTCCTCTTTTTGTTTTTGCTGATTCTTGCTTACTTATGGTGGTGGGGGGGGGGAGGGTCTTCATTTATTTGTTTACCCAGGTTCAGATCCCTGGATTCACCCTGACTGCCCATTTCTGGGCCCCATTCCATTTCCAGGCTAGTCTTATTTAGATCTCTTCATGGGATCACAGAATCTCAGCTGGAAGGGTACTCTAGTCCCCCTCATGCCTGAACAAGAATCCCAGCTACACACAGGCATTTGGCCTCAGCTTGACAATGTCTTGTCCAGGGTCGCACAGTCCTGAACACTTAACCTGTCTGCCTCAGTTTTCTCATCTGGAAAGTGGGGATAATAATAGCATCTCCCTCTCAGGATTGTGTGAGGAAAAAATGGCACAATATTTGTAAAATGCTTTACACACCTTAAAATGTCATATAAAGGCTGATTATTATTCTTATCATTATTGTTATTATGACCTGCAATTTCCCTCTGTTGTTCCTGGTTCTGTCTTCTGAGTAAGCAGAACAGATATCTTTTTTCTTTCATTTCATGGCCTTTCAGATCCTTTAAGGTAGCTATCCTGGCTACTTTAAGCCTTCTCTTCTCCAGGCTAAACATTCCTAGTTCCTTCAAGTAGGTTATGAGATGATCTCTAAGCCCCTTACTACCTTAATTGCCCTCCAGTTTATCAATATATCTCCTTAAATGTGGTGCTGGCACAGAAGCAACAATACAAATACATTTTGCCCATGACAGGATACTTGGTGATCCCCATCTATCTTGCACTCCCAGTGTGGTCCCAGATTGCCTGGTCCTAGCTTCTCCCCCATCATTCACGACTGCTCACATTGACTGGAAGGAGGGGACTAGGAATGGAAGAAGAGGATCGGGATGAGGACAGAACATTCTGGAATGATTTGCATCTGACCAGACAGGGGAGGGTAGACCCAGCTCAATTAAAAGAACTGATCTCTCACTCTTTCAAGCGTCAACCTTTTCCTGCTTAAACTTAAGCACAAGGACTAAGAAATAGGACTCCCCATGAATTGCTTAATGTCAGAATGAGTCAAATCAGCAAGCAGAGAATCCTACAGTTTATAGCCCTCACTATAAAATGTCATTTCTCCAACTTCATCAGTCTATCGTTTTGTGACAGATAGATGCTCTGTGGGATATTTTGAAACTGGGTATAATAGAAGGGAAAGGAAAAGCATTTTTTAATTTTCTTGCCCTTGGCTGGGGAAGGGTCTTTAGAAATATTTTCAGTTTAATATTCTTTTTCAGAGAGCACAATTACAGTTACAAGATGAAGAAGAATAAGAGAATACTAGAACATAATGGATCCATTCAATAGACAATGATACTATAGCACGATGTACAATTACTGAATACAGTATCTCTCAGGTTACTCTGACAGCATGTTGCAGAAAGGAAAGGTGTTTGAAGATCGGCACCTGCTCTTATTTGAACTATTTATGTCATTGGCCTTACTCCTTATCAAAGCTAACCCCTCTACTTGTGCAAGCAATCCTATTCCATCCTGTCTCCTTCAACAGATTTCCCCCTCTGTCATTCCCACTCTTTTACTAATTTTTAATCTCCCCCTGTCTATTGGCTTGTTTCCTACCGCCTGCAGACATGCCCATGTCTACTCCATTCCAAAAAAAAGCCAAACTCCTCAATTGATCCTTCCATCCCCACCATCTTTCTATATCTCTTCTGCCCTAAACTCATCAAAAACGTTGTCTATAATAGGTGCCTCCACCTCCCCGTTCTCATTTTCTTCTTAAACCTTTACCATCTGACTTCTGGCCTTATCATTTCACTAAAACTGCCACCTCCACAGTTACTAATGATCTCTTAGTTAATCCTCAATTCTCCTTGACTCACATTGTTGCTCACTTCTTCCTCCTTGATGCTCTCTCTAGGTTTTTGGGACCCTACTCTCTCCCAGATCTCCTCCTACCTATCTGACTACTTCTCCTCAGTCTCTTTTACTGGACCCTCTTCCAGATCACACCTTCTAACTACAGGTGTCCCTCAGGGTTCTGTCCTGAGTGCCTTTCTCTTCTCCCTCTAAACTACAGTTATTCTTCCATATCACAACTTTCCCCATCATGGTTCTGATACATCATAGGTCAGCACAAGAAATAAAATGGGAATTTTTTTGGAGTTTTGCAGTAGCTGCAGATGACACACAAAGGCCTGAGAACAATATAGAAAAAGTTTAGATATTAATAAATACATAAAATACATATATACCAACCCAAATGTTATGATAAGATACTGTAAACACTCCATAAAAGAAAAAGAAAAAATTCAGACTTCTCTAGCATGAAGGGAGGGCCAAAAAATCTTATGTGGATTTTCCAGATCCTGGTGGTGCCACCCCTTAACCCTGCAATGTGGAAAGGATAACTGTACTTTACTTGGTGATTTCATCAACTTCCGTGGATTTAATTAACATCCTTTTGCCGATGATTCTCAAATCTACCTATCCTGCCACAAACTCTCTGCTGACCTCCAACCCCGAATCTCTAACACCTTGCAGAAATCTCGAACTGCATGTCCAATAGACATCTTAAACTCCAAAACACAACTCATCATCTTTCCTTCCAAGTCCTTCCCACTTTTTACCTTTCCTGTTACTGTGCAGAGCAACACCATCCTCCCAGTCCCACAGAGTCACAACCTAGGAGTCATCCTGAATTCCTCACTATCTCTTCCCACTTCAATCCATCGTCCATTCAGCCACTAAAATGATTTTCCTAAAGTTCAATCCTGTCACTCCCCTATTCAACAAACTCCACTGGCTCCCTATTGTCTCCAGGATCAAATACTCTGGTCGGCATTCAAAGCCCTTCCTAACCTAACCTCCTCCTATCTTTTCGGTCTTCTTTATTTCCCAACACCTACTCCTTAATCTAGTACATTGGCCTCTATGCTGTTCCAAACAAGACACTCCATCTCTTGGCTCAGTATTTTCTTTGGCTGTCCCCCATGCCTGGAATGTTCTCCCTCTTCCACTCTGGCTACTGACCTCCCTGGCTTGCTTTAAATTCTAACTAAAGTCCTATCTTGTACAGAAGCCTTCTCCAGCACCTCTTAATTCCCATGCTTTCCCTGTGTTAATTATCTCCAATTTATCCTATATATCGCTTTCCTTTGCATGTATTTGTTAGCATGTTTTCTTCCCTCATTAGGTTATAAGGTCATTGAAGGCAGAGCCTGTCTTTTGGCTCTTTTTGCATCCTCAGCCCTTAGAACAGTGGTTAACACAGAGTGGGAACTTAATAAATGTTTACTAATTGATTGATTGAATAATGGAATATATTAATTTTTGAGAGTCCTTTGACTTCTGAGTAGGCTTGCTCATATTTTGTTTGTTTGTTTTATTGAGGGGGGAAGGCAAGGCAATTGGAGTTAAGTGACTTGCCCAAGGTCACACTGCTAGTACATGTGTCAAGTGTCTGAGGCTGGATTTGAACTCAGGTCCTGCTGACTCCAGGGCCTGTGCTCTACTCACTTCACCACCTAGCTCCCCAGGCTTTCTCATTTTTAAGGGGAAAAAGCCTAAGGAGACATGAGTTCTTAATCTTTGTGTGTCATGGATTCCTTTGGCAGTCCGGTGAAGCCTATGGACCCCTTCTCAGAATAATGTTTTTAAATGCATAAAATAAAATACATAAGATTGCAAAGGAAACCACTTATGTAGTTATAAAATATTTAAAAAGCAAGTTCGTATATCCTAGGTTAAGACCTGATCTACAGTAATAGAAGGGAAGTTAGAGATTCTTTTTTCTGATTCCCTTAAAGTATGGCATTTATTACTTCTAAGTCCATTTCTAAGGTTTCTCTTTTCTGCATTAGCATTTGGTGGGCTAAGCCTAATTTTAGGTTCCTTGTAGCAACCAGAGAGGGAAGTAGGGTTGGTTCATCTTTGGTTTCATTATCTGGTTTGCTGTACCGTTGGGAATCATAGACTTAAACTCTCAGAGTTGTCATCCAAGGTAACCTGTATCTGAAGTTTGGATTATTTGGGTCATGTCTTTGCAATAAACTTCTCTAGTGCCTAGGACATGGCCTGGAACATAATAGGCACTTAATAAATGTTTCATGACTGACTGACTATAGTAGAGTTTCTCGATTCAGTCTCACTGAAAACTTTTCATTCAGCCTCACTGGAGTTATATTAAACCGTTTGTCCTCTCCATCTATGTAATGGTGTCCTACAAAGAAATATCTTGTTAAATTTTCATATAAACTGCAACATTCAAAAGAGACTAATTATTCTCAAAATATTATATGCAAAGCAGGCATAGAATATAGATTTCATACAGTGCTTTCCTTTCATACTTATTCATAAACTCACAGTGAATTTAAAGAAATGGATATACAGCTTCTTCCTGTTAATCCAATTTCTGCCTAATTCAACACTTGTTTAATTTCATCAGATCATGGGATTCAAATCAGTAGCACCAAAAATAACACAATTTTCAGGCCTAATGGTGATCAGTTTTGATTGATTTAGGCAGGTGTTAGATAATTCAGTCGCTGACTACAGCAAATTGTCTACTACAGCATTCATTTTAAAGGCGGCCCCAGGTTTTTAGACTTAGAACAAAATAAAAGAATTCCACTGAAAAATCTCATTCATTTGCTATCCTCCCATAACCAAATTCCTTCTCCCCCCTCTCTTTTCCCACTTCCCAATAGTGGCCATTCTTTATAAAGTACCAGTGTGTTCAGATGCCATACAGCCTATGAAGTTGTCTAGTCACCATCTAAGTAGCTAGGTAGCACAATTGAAACAATCAAAGAGTCCAGGGCAGTTTAAAAAAGTGAGAACAAGACAGAGTACCTTTTAGAAATAGAAAAATCCAATGGGCATGTTTCCTTTTTGATGTGTGAACTTTAAAGCAGTTATTCAATGAAAGTACCTATATAGAGCTTCTGTGAAATCAATTTTCTGCTTTTGAACCCTCCAGGAGTATTTCTTGTCCTGTTGCTCCCAAAGTGCTCTCCTTTTCCTTCTTCCTGTGAAGTGTCATGCCTTTGAGGGTTTCTACGTAAGAAATAGATTTAGGAATACAGAAGAAAACATGTTTTTGAACTTAGTCTCCTAGGTTTCCTTCTTGCCATCAGGATTCTGTGACATTTGGTGTACTGTGGTGGGAAGGAAGGGTTTGATCTGATTTTGCCTCAGTTTCCTTGTTTATAAAATGAGGGGGTTTGATGAGAGGTATCTAAAAACTTTAAAAATAGATGGTCTATGTGGAAGACAAGGATGAATTTAAGATTCATTAATATGAAGGATATTTTAATAAAAATGGAAGAAATTTAGAGGCAGCTAGATGGCAGAGTGAAGAGTGTTGGATCTGGAGTCTGGAAGACCTGAGTTCAAATCTAGCCTCTGACACTTTTTGATCTTGAGCAAGTCACTTAACTGCTATCTGCCTCAGTTTCCTCAACTGTAAAATAAGAATAATAGCCTGCCTCCCACGGTTGTTGTGAGTATCAAAAGAAATAATACTTGTAAAGTGCTTAGCACAGTCTCTGGCACACAGGAGGTACTTAAGAAGTCCTCGTCTCCTTCCCTTCTTGTGCTTTCCCCCCTCTTTCCTTAAGAGGTAGAGTGGCTTAGTAGATGGAATCAGTCAGTTGACAAGCATTTATTAATTGCTTATTATGTGCAAGGCACTGTATGTACGATTACTCCAAGCTGTCATGCTATATCTCTGCCCTTTCATAAACTCCTTGAAAAAGTTACTTACATTTCCTCTCTTCTCACTTTTGAGTTACTTTAATGCAGCTTCAGATTTCATTATTTAAATGAAACTGCTCCTTTTAAGGTAAAGAATGAGGTCTTTATTGTTGAATCTGATAGCATCTTCTCATCCTCATCCTTCTTTTTAATTTATTTTTTAAAATTTTTATTATGTATTTTTAATTCTTTAAAAAATTTTTGAGTTCCAAATTCCCTCCATCCTTCCTATCCCTCCCCCACCCACCAAGAAAGCAACCAATATGACATCAATTATACATGTAAAATCATGGGAAACATATCTGTATTAGCCATATCATACTCCAAAAGAGCAAGAAAAATAAAGTGAGAAAACAATACTTCAATTTGCACTTTCATCGGTTCTTTTTTTACAGGTGGATAGCACTTTTCATCATGAATCCTTTGCAGTTTTCTTGGATCATTATATTGATCAGAGTAGCTAAATCCTTTACAGTTGATTATTATTACAATATTGCTGTTACTGTATACAATGATCTCCTGGTCCTGCTCACTTCACTCTGCATCAGTTCATATAGGTCTTTCCATGTTTTTCATTTCTTATAGCGCAATAGTATTCCATCACAATCATATGCCACGACTTGTTGAGCTGTTCCCCTATTGATGTTCATCCCTTCAATTTCCAATTTGTTGCCACCACAAAAGAGTTGCTATAAATATTTTTGTATATATAGGTCTTTCTCCTTTTTTTATTTCTTTGGGGTACAGACCTAGTAGTGATAGCATTTCTGGGTCAAGGGGTATGCACAATTTTATAGCCTTTTACGCATAGTTACAAATTATTCTCTAGGATTGTTGAACCAGTTCACAACTCCACCAACAGTTCATTGGTGTACCAATTTTCCCTCATCCCTTCTAGCATTTGTCATTTCTGATAGGTATGAAGTGGTACCTCAGAGTTGTTTTAATTTGCATTTTTCTAATCAATAGTGATTTAGAGCATTTTTTTTCCATATGACTATAGATAGCTTTGGTATCTTCTTTTGAAACCTGCCTATTCATATCCCTTGAAAATTTATCAGTTGGGGAAATGGCTCTTATTTTTATCAATTTGACTCATTTTCCTATATTTTTGAGAAAAGATGCCTTTATTAGAGAAACTTGCAATAATTTTTTGATATAATTTTATTGTCTATAGTACCTTTTATCAAAATGTAGCTTCCCTAATTATCTCTTTTAATTAGGTCTATTTTTGCTTTTGCTTTGTGTGAGATCATGATTGCTACCCCTGCCTTTTTTTTACTTCAGCTGAAGCATAATAGATTCTGTTCCTCTCATTTTAACTCTGTATGTGTGTCATTCTATTTCAAGTGTATCTCTTGTAATCAACATATTGTTGAATTTTGGTTTCTAATCCATTCTGCAGTCTGCTTCTGTTTTATGAGTGAGCTCACCTCATTCACATTTACGGTTATGATTACTAACTGTGTATTTCCCTCTATTCTATTTTCTTCTGTTCAAGCTTCCCTCCTCCTCCTCCTTCATCTTCTCTCTCTCTTTCTATCTCTCTCTTTCTCCTATCTCTCCCCAAAAGCCTGTTTTGCTTCTGACCACTGTCTCTCTTAATCTTCCCTTCCTTTTATCATTCTCCACGCCCTCCACACACCTCTTTTCTTATCTCGTTCTCCTCCTATTTCCTTACTAGCTAAGATGGATTTCTATACCCAACTGAGTGTGTATATCCTGTATTTCACCATGTATAAAATGCACCTTAATTTTGGGGCCTGAAATTTGAAAAAAATATTACATAAAGTTATTGAACTCAAGTTTTATTCATCTGCTCATAGCTTTCAGACATCTTTTGGGCAAGTCTGGCGCATATACGATCCGCATGCTTAGTCCATTCTGTTTCATGAGCCTGAAGCACCAATTGTGTCCTCTTTTGAAATCAGTAACTTCTTTTTCATCAGCAATTCTTCTTGCCTCATGCCGAACCATCTTTGTGGACACAGGGATTCCAATTGCCCTTTGCTCTGCAATCCATATTTTCAATTCCCTCTCTAAATCAGGCCATTTTGCTGATTTGCCTCTCATAGCCTTCTTCTGCCATGGCATTTTCAGTAGGGTTCCTTCTTCCCATAGCCAGTCTCAGATTGTTTTCTCAACTGAAGGAGGAGCAAACTTATGTTCAGCGGCATGATTTCCATTCACTTTAGCAAACTGGATCACTTTTAACTTGAATTCAGCACTGTACGAAAATCTTTTCTCAGCTGTTTCTGGGCGGAACGTGGCAAAACATAACCTAATACACCGGTAACAAATGTGAAACAATGAGCGCAAAGACAACAAGCATGAAAAAGTGGGAAATGCAAGTAAAAAAGTCTACAACCACTTTATAAGATGCAGCCAGTTTTTAGACCCCAAATTTTTCGAAAAAGGGTGTGTCTTATACATGGGGAAATACGGTATATTCTTCCCTCTTTGAACCAATTCTGATGAGTGAGATTCAAGCATTGTCTGCCCCCCCCCATTTCCTCTCCACTATAAAAGTTCTTCCATGAGTATCTTTTATGTGAGATAGTTTTTCCCACTGTACTTCTCCCTTCTCCCAGTGCATCCCTCTTTCTCACCCCTTCATTTTTTTAAAGAGATCATCTCAACATAACTGACTCACACATGTGTCCTCTCTCTACACAGACTCCTAATAATGAGAAAGTTCTTAGGAATTACATGTATCATCTTCCCATATAAGAATGTAAATCGTTTAACTTGTTTGAATCTCTTATGATTTCCTTTTCATGTTTACCTTTTTATGCTTTTCTTGAATCTTCTGTTTGAATGTCAAGTCTTCTATTCAATAGGTTCTGGTCTTTTCCTCAGGAATGTTTGAACGTCCTCTATTTCATTAAATATCCATTTTTCCCCTGAAAGATTATAATCAGTTTTGCTATATAGGTTATTTTTAGTTGTAATCCTAGCTCCTTTGCCTTGCAGAATATCATATTCCAGGCCCTCCACTTCTTTATTGTGGAAACCACTAAACCTTATGTGGTCCTGACTATGGCTCTACAATATTTAAATTCTTTCTTTCTGGCTACTGGCAATGTTTTCTTTTTGACTTTGGAGCTCTGTATTTTGCTTTAATATTCCTGGGAGTTTTCATTTTGAGATCTCTTTCAGGAGGTGATCAGTGGATTCTTTCAATTGCTATTGTACTATCTGGTTCTAGAGTATCTGGATACTAGAGTATCTAGTTTTCCTTGATAATTTCTTGAAAAACAATGTTTAGACTTTTTTTTGATCATGGATTTCAGGTAGTCTAATAATTCTTAAGTTATCTCTCCTGAATCTGTTTTCCAGATAAGTTGTTCTTCTGATGAGACATTTCACATTTTTTTTTCTATTTTCTAGTTCTTTTGACTTTGTTTATTGATGTCTCAAGGAGTCATTAGCTTTCACATGACCAATTCTAATTTTTAAGGAATTATTTTCTTCAGTGAGCTTTCCAATCCTCAGTTTCCTTTTGAGAAAGGAAGAAACTTTTGCAACTTGAAAATAGATACCTAAAATAGTATTACTTCATAAGATTATTGTGAGACTCAAATGGGAAAACATATTGCAAACTTCAAAGTGCTATGTAAATGTCAATAATTCTTATAATATTCCAGCTAAATTCAGATTCTTAATAGCTTACACATAGCTTTCTCATAGATTTGCTTAATTTATTTCATTCTATGAAACTAAATTTACATGCCTTGTTACTGGACTACCACTTGGGAAGATGTTAGAAATTATGTGTTTATAGAAAATATAATTATAATTGTGATTATAGCATTATAAATATATCTTTGGCCATGTGCTGTTGTTTAAGGTGTTTTTTTTAAAAGGAAATTCAACTAAATTAGATATTTGTTTCACTAAAAGTCCAATGTACTGAATTTTAAGCACGAATCAATGTATTCTCAACAGAAGGATGCAGGTCATCTGCTAATGTTTACAGCCTGTTAGGGTAATTGAATTTAAACACTGTTGGGCAGTCATCATCATTATGTTAGGATTTACTTTTTTTTTCCTTAATGAAACTATGCCAAGGCCATGGATTACTTTTTCCAATTTTCTTGTCTCCTGGTAGTTTTTAATTTACTCTGGCACCCTATTACAATCTATAATGTCTACAAGCTGCTGAAAATCTGATGCAAGATATTTTGAAGGACTAAAAATTGACTAGGTCTGCCAATAAGCAATGTTTCCAGAAACTGAACATCTAGGAATATCTTAGGCTGCTAAGAGAGTCTCTTTGATTATTTTTGTCCCCTTCTTGTCACTGAATTCCATTTGGGCCAGGCCTTGGTCAAAATGGACATTCTTCTTTTCAGTTCTGCTAAGTACCACATCTCCATGTGGAGACTGTCATGCTATTATAAGTGGTCAAAGCAATGACCCACTGCTTGGGTTGGAGAGGTCATATGCTTATGTGTTGCTGCAGGAATATCACTGATTCTCCAGAGATCTCTGAGTAGCTTGAGAGGGGACTCTGCTGGAAACAATGAAATGGTTTCCTGAAGCTCTTGCAGCAGCAACAAGACAGTTTAAGGGTAAAATCTACAATGCTGACTTTGCAACATAAGCAGTGGTCTGGTAGCAGGACTGCTGGGATGCATTCTCTTGTCCTACTTCTAGTTCCTTCGGTGGCCCTTGAGCACTTGTCAGATTACTATTCTTTGCCCCCACCTACCAAATAAAATCAATGTCTCTCCTGACCCGTCCTCCATAGTTGCTATGTGAAATTGGTTCATTAAATTGTTTATGTGAAATCAATGACCTTCAGAAATCCTTCTCTGAGTGAGGTTGGGCTATTTGTGCAGTAAAGGGACATGAGTATCTGTGCTCACAGAGCTTATTAAGGGATCCAATCACCTATCATCCTTCTTTTTTGTTTATTTGTTTATTTCTTTTTAAAGCTTCCTTAATATTTTTTTTGAGGTAATTGGGGTTAAGTGATTTGGCCAGGGTCACACAGTCAGTAAGTGTCTGAGGCTGCATATGAACTCAGGTCCTCCTAACTCCAGGACTGGTGCTCTATCCACTGTGCCACCTAGTTGCCTCATACTTTGTTTCTACATTACAGTTTCAGCTAACTCCCACTTGGTGCTGAGTCTCTTATAACAAAGCAAAACAGTTAAATAAAACTAATAATACAATGACCTTATCTGAAAGCACATGCAACATTTCATTTACGTAGCCCCTCCCCTCTGTTAAACAGATAAAGTTGCTGCCTTACCAGCTCAGAGTGGTGACTGCTGACCATGCTGAGCAGCAGACAGCTTTCCCCTAATCTCAGCCCTTGGACTGGCAATCCTTCTGGCTCCAACAGAGGCTATCATCATAGCTCCTCATAAACTTACTCTGATGAATTACTGGGCTGTCTGTCCTTTATTGCTACAAATGCTGTTTTATGGAAAGTATTGAACACAATGCATGACAGCATGACAGGTGTAGGCAGGCTGTGGCGCAGTACCAGTAAATGGCACTAAAAATGCTCACCGATGGCATTTTACCATTCCCTACCAAGTGTGTATTCATTTTATTTCTCTTTTCTCTTACCTCCTTCCATTTTTCCTTTCTCTATATTTTTCTTGTGTGTGTGTGTGTGTGTGTGTGTGTGTGTGTGTGTGTGTGTGTGTTTCATAGAATCTCAGAGTTGGAGAGGACCTCAAGGTCATCTAGTCCAACCTATATCTAATTCCCTTCTATAAGATCTCAGAGAAGTCAAGCTATTAATTGAACTCATTCATTCCCAAGATAGCTCAATTCCACTTTTGAATGATTAATCATAGAAAGTTTTTTTTTCTTTTATTGAAAGGGAATCTTTTTTTCTGCAACTTCTGCCTTTTGGTCCTACATCTGCTTCCTGGGGCTAAACAAAATAAATGTTATTTCTTCTTTCACATCTTAGCCCTTCAAAATGTAAAGAGAGAAACCATGTCCTTTCTTAATCTTTTTTTCTCTGTTAAACAGCTCCCCATTTCCTTCAAATGACCATCAGGTCATTTAAAAGTGCTCTCACCATCCTGGTTACATTCTTCCTTGTCAATACCTTTCTTAAAATGAACAAGTGAATAAGGCATTCAGTGGGCCAATCACTTCTGTCATTCAGAACACTGTAGTTCTGTTACTGTAGCCCAAGATTACATTAGCTTTTGAGGGCTATTGTGTCATGTTGCTGGTTGCTTACACATGAACTGCTCTTGCTATCCTTGTAAGGTTGGTTTTTCAACATCGCCTTTGGTTGTTAGCACTGTCCCATTGTTCCGGCACATGAAACTATTTTTGGATCCTTCCATCTATGCCTTCATTAAAGCTATTGATAAAAATGTTAATTAGAATAGAGGCAGGAACATAGCCATGTGGCATTTCAATTTAACAAATAGTTACTAAATGTTTTCTGTGGGTAGCACATTTTGCTATGTGCTGCGGGGGGGAAAACAGTCCCTGCCTCCAAAGAGTGTATATTCTATGGCAGGGGTGGGGGTGGGGGAATAATGTGTACGCAGATACACAAATATAAGATATATACAAAATAAATACAGTGTAATTTCTGGGGTGAGGTGGGGAACAGTAATCTGGAAGAATCAGGAAAGGCTTCTTGGAGGAAGTGGCATTTGGGAGCTAGGAAGTCCAGGAAGAGGTAGTGGAGAAGGGTATATATTCCAAGCATGTGGAACAGTCAGTGCTATAGCAAGAGAACAGAAGACAGGAAATGTAATTTGGTGTATGGGGAATGTGAAGAAGGCCAATTTAGCTAGAATGTTGAGTGCATGAGGGGATAGATGAATAGAAAGATGAATATGAAATCGGTCTGGAAAGATGGGTTGAAGTTGGATGGTGAAGAGCTTTAGATGCCAAACAGAGAAATTTTCATTGTATTTTATTTTATTTCTTTTATTCAATTGCCATTGAAACTTCTTGAGCAGGGGAGTGATATGGTCAGGTCTGTGCTTTAGGAATACCAATTTGGCAGCTGTGTGGAGGGTAGAATGCAGAGGTGAGAATAGAGGCAGGAGACCAATGAGGAAGCTATTGTAAAAATCCTTGCAGTACAAATGCCACTCAAGCACACCCCCTCACCTTTCTTCTTCTGTCTGGTCTATACTTGGTTTGACTTGTGATATGCACAGCTTAACAGTCTGTTCATAGTTGGTGTGGGAGCTTCGATTGATACATATAGGAAATTGTTGGGGATAATTAGATATTGCTGTTCATGAAGTTAAATACCTCAGTATAGTGGTAAATGGTTACAACTTCTCTTTTTGAAGTAGGATGGAAGTGGAGGGCAAATATACTTTAATTATTGATTCATTATAACTTCTTTCTTATTATGTGATATAATCCATGCATTAGAATCAGAAGCTCTGGGTTTAAGACCTTGAAAAATGCTCTTTGGGCTTACAAAAAGATGTTTTTAGCTATGGTATATACCTTCTCCATTTGGTTAAGACTTTGGTTGCTACAAGTCCTCACAGATAATTCTTATTTTTACCTTGTTGACCAACTCAAAATACTAAGCCTCTTAAATGCTCAACCAATTTTTCCTCTGTTGCCCTAATTACCTCCAAGAATTTCTTATGTTTCTTGTTTATGACTAGTTACTATCTATGTGATCTTGGGCAAGTAACTTAAACTCTCCGAGCCTCAGTTTCTTTATCTGTAAATTAAGGGGTTTAGACTAGGTGAATTCCAAGATATCATCCACTCCACATCTATGATTCTATGATCCTTTTAACTGAAAAATAAAGCAAGGTCAAAATTGAAGATGTTTCTAATATTGTCTACTGAATGTAAACCTTTTCGTTTTAGCCATTCTAATCCTTGCTGACCCCAATTCACTGTGACTTTTATTTCTGTGGATGTGGGCTGTTTTCTTATACCTATCATTTGTAAGCTGCCATTGCTTCCAGTTTGCGTTACTCTGTTTTCAAGCTTAAATTTTTGTGTGATTTTTTAAATAAAAGAAATGTTAGCAGTTTTAGAATGGTACCGCTTCTATCAAAAGTGGAATGCCTCTAAATTTTTGAAGTGAGTTTTCCACAGGCCCACTGTTTTCCACCATTATGTCACAATATACATTTCATTTTAGTTATTAGTCTCCTAAACTCACCAGGATCAGTGCTCTCAAGGATGCAAAACCCAAAGAAGAGGTCATATTAGAGCTGGAACTCTACAGAGGCTGAATGAGCTCAACCATTGTCTCTCATGACCCGCTCTCCCTTTTCATCTATACATATCTAGCTGTGCCACAGTGATTCTAGGAGTCACTTTACCTATTCCTGAACTCAAACCTCTCTCTTTCCTACTTGAATTTTGTCTAACTGTCCTGTCATGTATAAAGAGAGCTCTCTATCCTTTGGATTTGGTTGTAGTGGTGAAGAGTCACAGAAATTATAGGAGACAAGTAAATTTATTTATACTTCATTTATATGAGCAGCTAGGTGGCATTGTGGATAGAGTACTGACCCTTAAGTCAGGAAGACCCATCCTCCTTAGTTTAAATCTGGCTTCAGAAACCGATTCTCTGCGTGACCTGGGCGAGTCACTTAACTCTGTTTGCCTCAGTTTCCTCAGCCATAAAAAGAGCTAGAGAAAAAAACGGCAAACCACTCTAGTATCTTTGCCAAGAAAATGCCAAATGGGGTCATAGAGAGTAGGACACAACTCTTACGTAAGAATAATAAGTTACTGAACATTTATTTATACTCCTCTATACAGCTGCATCTTGATAATTTGGGACTGACCTCATTTATCTCTTCCCCTCTCCCTTCTCTATCCTTTTCTCTCTGTCTCTGTCTATCTGTCTGTCTCTCTGTTTCTCTCCCTTTTGCCAATGAATTCGCACAGTCACTAAAGCATGTGAAAAGGAAATAACTTTTGGGAATGAATAGGTCACAGCATAGGTTTTGTGTGGTTGGTCCATTTGCATTAAATGTTTTTGGTGGGGAAAGATAGGTAGGAAGTGGCCTCAAAAATCATTTAAGTATATTTTATTAAATAGAATATAGCAAGCTTGAAGTTGCTGTCACAGGCAGTTTGGCTGTTTCGATGGATGCACACCCACATGCCTGGCTTACCATGGGTGGTATATATGAATGTCCTTTGGTGTTTGTGTTTAGTCTTTGATTGTGGACACTACTGCCCTGTTGCTACTCCCCTGACATTGTGATTAAAATCAATTTCCTAGATTCAAATGAGATAAGTATATGTTTTTGTAAAATGACAACGACATGATAGGACTGTCTCAACAAGTGGTGGGGTCCTCTTCTTTGGATGTCTACAAGTAGCTGTATGGCCTTGTTATGTATATTATGGTAAGAATTCCTCTGTGTGTGTGTGTGTGTGTGTGTTGAATTGGATGATTCAGGAGCTACCTTCTAACTCTCAAAAACTGTGATTCTGTGAAATGTGAACTATAGAGCAAAGTGAGGTTTTAGAATGACAAGAGTGAGAGTGGGCTTGGAGGGCATTAAAAAAATTATGGTTATATACAAGGGCAGTGTAGGACAGCTAGGTGGTGCCATACCGCATAGAGCACTGCTCCAGGAGTTAGACCTAGTGTTGCAACAATCTGGCCAGCAGCTGCTGTGAGGGTGTAAAACCAACAACAACCAGCTCACAGAATGCTGCAAGCCCACGTTCTTTTGATCTGCTTTACTAAGGAAAGCAATGATAAGGGGTTAATAATCTTACTTTAATCCTCCATACAAATATCATTCACTTAGTTCAGGGGAAAAAGCCAGCACCCTGAACTTCAGAGCAAATACAAACAAATTACAAACACACATTTATAAACAGACCAAATACAATTCATAGTTACCAAGGAACCATCAACATCTGAGTTCAGCCGGGAGCTTCACCAGGCTGGCCCAGAGTCACTCTTGCCACTCCTGCTGTGGCTCAGAGCTCTGAAAGAGAAAGCCAACCTCTGCGTTTATATATCTTGTTCAGGGTCAAAGGTAAGTCACACATGCGACTCACCTACATGACCTAAAAGTGTTACAAAAATGCTACTTAAACCCATGTGGTCTAAAAACCTCTGATGTCACAAACATGTCACTCAAACCCATGTAAACTAGGCTTTCCCTTGAGGCAAGGAGGTCATCAAGGATTCCTAATTTATTCAAGGAAATAAAGGCCAAACTCTTCAAGGGCACTTGGTTGAGTAAGTGCTAAGAGCCCATCTTGATTCTCAATATACCTAGTAACATTTCTTGCCATGTTTATCTAAAGATATCAATGAAAATGGGAATTGGTATCAGTTCTGAAAGTGGTATTTCTAAAAACCTGACCACCAATTAAAAGGCTTTGACCCTCGCCGAAGTGATGATTATAATATACTTTGATAACAGGTATTATTTAGGAGGTAGATGGAGTAGAGTCTGAGAGATACTGTGAAAATTTGTCTCTATTTGGTTTTCTTAAATGGTCTCCAAATTTCACCTTACTCATCAGTAAAATGGGGATATTATTATTTTCATTACTTACCACCATCTGGAGTTGTTGGCCCTACGTATGTGTAAGACTAAGTAATATTATTGAAACAATATTATTAGTCGACACTAACTTTGCTTACTCCATTTGCAAATGACTCTTCCTATTTTTTTCAATTACCCAGGAGGTTCATCAGGCATTTGACCAGTGTAGTTAGAGAGGATAGCAGAGGTAGTAAATAAGAGGGAGAACGAGATTGTACTAAGTTATTTATTTGGTAACAAAGAGGGGATGAATAATATGGTATATTATCTAAGGAGTTAGAGGCTGTCTGAATTTTGATAATTTAGGACGTCAGGTTACAGATACTCCTTTCACTGCAAAATTCCCGCAATGGATGACATTTTAAAGCTGTCATCTGTTTAATGTGCTATATGTGAACCTCATATAAGGGAAGATGATTCAGTCAAAGATCTCAGCTGTGCTTAAAGGAGGGGGAGAAAAAACCTGGAGAAGCAATGCTACATCAGTAGAACTTCAGACTATGTATATTCTCAGGACCCAATATGTAACCCCACTGCCAGGAAGGAATGTTTGAGAAGGCCTGGAGGACCAGAATAGGAAGGAATGCAGACAACTCTTGAAATGAATTGCTTCACAAACTGCTGAGTTGATCTCTCTGAGTCAGCGTATCAAACCTATACAAAGTTAGAAAAAGAACATATTTCCTTCAAGCAACTGGCCTACATATGCAAAAAGGCTTGCTGATGCCTGTTTCACCCTTTGTAGCAGAAAGTAGGTCATCGTGGGATAATTTAGCTGCCTGTTGATTTTGGTACTTCATTGTTAGGGGTCCCTGACCAGCAAGGGCCCCAATCTCAGTACGCAATGATGAGGCGGGAGTCAGGAAAGATGCAACTCCGATTTATTGGGAGACATTATCCAATTTTATAGGGTTTTGCACTACATGAACAGAAGCAGGTGTTCAAGGGGTAAGGGGATGACAGCATGGGAAGATCAATATAGGGTGGGAAGAATCTGGATTGTTGTAAACTATGATTCCTACAAGCGTATGGGAAAAACTAGGGCTGTAGTAAGGTAGTTTCCATGGGAGTATGGGAACAAAAGGGGGGTGCTGTCCTACAGTATCTACGGAGGCATGGGAAGGCTCAGGCATGTAGCCAGCTGATATCAGAGCTGTATGAGCTATGTGAGGCACGGGGCAGGATGCCCCTGTAAAGTATCAAAGATGTTCCAGTAAGTAAAGTATCAAAGCATTGTTGTGTTAGGCACTGGTTCAAGAGCATTAGGTAGTGGCCAGCTGGGTTCCTCCTTCTGGGCTTGCAGGTCCCTGGTGAATGGACTCTGCCTGCATGAGAAAGGATGGCTACGAGAGTGGGAGGGGGGCTGTTAGGGATGGAAGTCCTTCCTCCGGGTGCCTACCGTTCCAACTCCTACTAAGCCTGTCTGGTTTTACCCAGGAAACAGGCCAAGTGCTAGGGTCCGAGCAGCCCCGGGGTTGGCACCAACTCCCTACACTTCATCATGAGTAATAAAATGTCAAAACCTTGCAACCTGATGCCCTACTTTCTTCTTACCTGGGGTTAAAACGCTCCTTTCAAAAGTGAGACTGAAGCTACTTAGATCTTGGTGTTCTTACCTGTAAAATGGAGGGGTTGGACTAGAAAGGCTATGAGGTCCCTTCCAGCTCTGTGTCTGGGATCTTATCATCTTATTTTAGCCCAAGAGAATTCACTGTGTGGGCATTTACACAGCAGCCATTTATAGTGGGAGGCAACATAGCATAGTATAGAGTGCAGGCTCTTAGGTCAGAGCCTGGGTTGAAATTTGCATTAAAACTGGGTTCAAATTTTTATCCTGTATGGCCCTGAGCAAGTCTCCTAACCTTCCAGAACTTCAGTTTTGTTGTTTTTGTTGTTCAGTCATTTCCGTTGCATCCGACTCTTTGTGGCCCCATTTCGGGTTTTCTTGGCAAAGATGCCAGAGTGCTTTGCCATTTCCTCCTCCAGCTCATTTTACAGATGAGAAAAATGAGGCAAACAGGGTTAAATGACTTTCCCAGGGTCACACAGCTGAACTCAGGATTTGAACTCAGGTCTTCCTGACTTTAGGCCTGGTTCTGTATCCACTGCCACTTTGGTTTCCTCTTCTGTAAAAGGGAGCAGTTGGATTAGATGACTTTTTAGGCTCCTTCCCACTCCAGATCTATGAACCTAAAAGTATTAGACTTGGACTGTCTTTGAATCTTGCCCTTAATACTTACTCTCTGTGTGATCCTGGACAAATAATTTAACCTCTCTGAACCTTAATTTCCTTATCTGGAAAATGGGGATAATAATGAGTGGCACCTCAGAGAGCTGCTGTGAAGATTAAATCTTATACTGCCTGGAAGGTGCTTTATAAACCTTAGTGGTCCATTCTTGGGATTGGGACTGGACCTCTGATTTCATTGGTGTAGGGAATTCCAGGATAAAGAAACTCCTTTGCCAATGAAGACTATCATCTTCTCCATAATTTATAATCTTTGTTACTTAGAGTCCTAGGTACATCTGACTCATAGAGAGGATGTGTCAGATTTTTGTTACTGCTGTTCAGTTGTTTCATTCGTATCTGACTCTTTGTGACCCCATTTGGGGTTTTCTTGGCAAAGATACCAGAGTGGTTTGCCATTTCCTTCTCCAGCTCATTTACAGATGAGGAAACTGAGGCAAAAACAGGGGTAAGTGATTTGCTCAGGGTCATACAGTTAGTAAGTGTCTGAGGCTGGATTTGAACTTAGGAAAATGAGTCTTCCTGACTCCAGGCCCAGCACTCTATGCGCCGCCTAGCTTTACATAAATAGAAATAGTATAAATATTTAAGCAATGTCTCTTAAACCCAACTACAAATATGAATTTGAGTCTTTGGGGATTTTTTAACCTACGTTTTCTTTATTTAATTGTTTTATGTTTTTGATATCTGGCCAGGAAACTTCGTGGTGTTGTGGTCGACCTGCCGCACAACTGTGTTCAAATCTGTCACCAACAGGTTCATTAAAAACCTGGCCTGCTCGGGGATCTGTGCGAGCCTGGTGTGCGTGCCTTTTGACATCGTCCTCAGTGCTAGTGCCCGCTGCTGCTGGTGGAGTTATACCATGCTCTTCTGCAAAGTGGTGAAGTTCTTACACAAAGTGTTCTGTTCTGTGACTATCCTCAGTTTTCCCGTCATTGCTTTGGACAGGTAAGATCATATTGACCATGGCCTTCCCCTCCTTTATTGGATTTTTAATTATTAAAGAAAAACATCAGCAGCCTAAAACTAAGTATGATTGTCAGCATTCCCCAAAGTGCTTTTCAGCCTGCCACCTGTCAGGAATATTGAGCATCTGAAACGGTTGCTGCAGTATGATCTGTTTTATTGTTAAACAACAGAAAAACACATACACACACAGAAGAGACTTGGGTGGATTACATCATTAACATGAAGTAATGAATACTGTGTTGGGATGCTTAGAGTGGCAGCTTAGTAGGAAACAGTGGTATTTGCACTGTTGTGTGTAGTTAGTTGTTCATCTGACTTTATAACTGTGTAAATAGGTTGATTTACTGCAGACATTTCTCATGATGGCAAGAAATGACTCCACATTTAGTTGGACCTGGTTAAATGATTCTAGTTTCCTTTGAATTACCTCTTTTTCAGAGTTGTGCAATGTGGATATTGCTTCTTCTTCCCTTTCCTTTGCTTTTGCAGAGTTAGAAGGGGTAGATTAGAAAGAGGACTGGACTGGGAATCAGGAGTCATGGGGTCCAGTCCCATCTCTACCATTTACAAGCTGTATTGGGAGGTGGTATTTCTAGAGGAGTCTGTGAGAGAGTGTACCCCTGTGGAGACTGGGAGAATTCTCTTTTTCATTTATCTTGCTATACTTTTAGTCAGTCAACAAGAATTTATTTAGTGCCTATTATGGGCTATGTACTGTGCTAAGCACTGTTAATTTTTTTTTTTTGCTTTAAATCAGAAATTAATCTGTTTAAATCTGGTAGAAAGAACTTTTTTGAGAACCTGGAGTGTGGTCATAAGTGGTCGTGAGTCTATTTCCTTCTGTATAAAATGGAGATAATGGTAGCACCTATTTCACATGATTGTTTTGAGGATCAAATGAGATAACTTTTAGTGCTTGATAAATGGGGGCTATCTCAGCCAGATTATATGTGTGACTTCCCGTTAACCAGAAGCATAGTCAGAAGCTACCCACAGCTGTGTCAACCCATCCACAGCTTATCTTACTGAAGAGATAGGCTGACTTGTTCCATAGTGTTGGGAATTTAAGATTCCTGATGTTGACAATTTCATGAATATCATGGCATGTTTGAAGAATTCAGCCCATGTGACTACTAAACTAGGTCCAGGTGAACGGCTTTTAAAATTGTTTGCTGAAGATACAATTTCTGCTAATAAAGGACTTCTAGAGAGTAAAAGAGAATTAGGAAGAACAAAAACCCCAAAATGATATAGTATGCAATTAAAATAGCTAGATATTGATGGCCCCTCCCAATGGAAGTTAGATAAAGGAACAGACTATTATAACTTCCTACATAAATTTAGCTGATATGAAACAATGTGGAGGCTAAAAATAAAAACTTAGTAATTCAACCAGCAAATGCCAAGAAGAGTTATATGACAGTCAAGCAACACAAGTTTAGGATAGATATTGATTTTTATCATGTTACAGAAGAGGAGAGGGAAAGACTATAAGTACTATGATCTCAAAATAGAGAGCAATGGGGGAGGAAGAATTAGTTTTTTTCATGCTAAATGGTTTAGCATCAGACCCGACTAAACCATGTCATCCTCAGAGCATTTAAGGCCAATATTAGGAGAAGGATGACAAACATGAAAAATGAGAAAAGATCTGTAATTTCTAAAAACAAAACCATTTTCTTCATCACTGACATTGAGATACCCTGCCGTGTTTGGATTCTAACATCATAGTCCTTATAGTGCTGCATGAGGAATTAGAAGCAGTAAGATAAAAAAAGATAGGAAAAACATCTGGACTAGACCAATCATATGTCAGTTCTGGAGACAACATAATTTTAAGGATCAGTTCTCAAGGTCTTTGGAAGAAGGAAAGATACTGTTGGAAAATATTCCAGACATAATTACAAAAAAAGACAAGAGGATATCAATAACTACCAGCCCATAATTGTATTTTCAAATCTTTGCAAAATCTTTAAAAGAAAGATTTGCACACAAATGAAAAGATCTTTGATGAAAACATGGGAAGAGAAAGGCTTTTGCAAATGATATTCTGAAGGGGATCATATCTGTATAGTTATAAAATTGATGGAAAGGTGAAGATAATCCAAGATCCCACCATACTCATAGCTTATTGAGTTAAAAAAAGCATTTGATTCAGTAGAACATTAAAGGGTTTCCTATAACAGTGATTTTCATAGATATGTTAAATCATATAAGGTTCCTTGATAGGTATAACAATGCTGACCTTATTTGACTCTCTGGTTATTAATATCAAATGAAGCATAAACAGGGAGACATATGCTCACCAAAAACATTTGGCTTTGTGTTTCTACTGTTTTGGAAGAAATTCAGTGCAGGGTCTAAATGAAAGATTGATTCACTACAGATTTCAGGCTCCTCCAAATGCTATTTGTGAATGGCATGGTACAGCAAGCCCTGGAACATTACCGAGCCCCTTAAATGAGGATCTTTTAATGACACAGTCTTAAAGGAAGTTAGCCTAAATACTCACACAGGAAAAATCAAGTGGATAAAAAGTGCCTATGGTATCTACCTTGATATGAAATTAGATGGCAAGTCTGTAGATTTATAGTCCTTCAGTACATATATCTTGAGCAGATACTTCAGACAAGGAATAGCATTGAAAAATGAATAGGAGGAAGAAAACAGGTTGGATTACATTTGAGAAATTTCACAATACTTTGAGTGACCTCAACTTTCTTCTTGAAACAGAAACATACCTTTTTCACACCAATGTTATTTTGATGCTATTATATGGCTAAGAAACATGGAATACCATAATATCTACGTACCCACCTAAAAGGCATGAGGGGAATTCATAGTGGGCAAAAATAGGCTGTGGCATAATGGCCAGGGAAGAATTGCATTCAAAAATAATATAAAAGATGTCATGAAGCATACACATGTACATACAAACATAATTTTACATATACATGTTTGAAATGAGAGGTGGGCTAGTCATAAAGTAAGAGCTAGGAATAGTAGCCAACTGTTTTGGTATTCATATTATCAAGAGGCCTAAAAGATGGTTCCCTAGCATGTTTGGGTGAACTCTCTGGGAAGGATTTTATTGGAGGACATAGACAAGAATTATATAGTATAAAAAAGCATGAATGGATTGCTCCAATGGATTCCTCCATTGGAGGTGGCATCTACATCAATGAAATTACAAATCTACTGAAATATCAAAAGACGATTTCAAACAGAGCAGGAGTAGATGACTTTTATCGGGTTCAGTACTGCCCCTTGAGTCTAAAGAAGAATACACACACACACACACACACACACAATCCTCTTTTTAAAGTAGAAAACTTTTTTTTTTTATTATTATTGCTATCATTTCACAAGGAAAGGAAACAACCATTCATTAGATACCTGCTATGTGCCAGGCACTGTGCTAAGTTCTTTATAGATCCTCAAACTAAACTTGGGAGGTAGGCACTATTATTATCATCCTTATTTTATGGTTGATAAAACTGAGGCAGAAGTTAAGTGAATTGTCCAGGGTCACACAACTCAGACATAGTGTCTGAGGTGAGATTTGAACCCAAGTTTTCCTGACTTCAAATCTAATGATCTATCCATTGTCATCCATAAAAGGGGTTGAGGTATGATTACAAATTTAGAGCTAGTAAATTAAGGAGTAGGATCAGATGACTTTGAAATTCTCTTCTAGCTTTAAAAGTATCATCCCTATGTGATCTCTGATTATATGGGACTTTAGCTTTTAGATAGAAATTGTTCAGCGATCTGAAGAATTCTATAATTCCCCAAGCATTTGTATGAAACTCCAACAGATGGTTACCCTAGACTGTACTAAGGGGGTTACAGATTTCTATAGCTTTAATTATCATTCGTATTTTTTCTTCTTTTGAAATGATAAACTCCCCCACCCCCCAACTTCTCTCCAATCTGATTTTGGTATAAATCTGATTTCATAGGTGGCTAAAATCACTTAATTACTGTTAGGGATATTGATTGACCAACATTATAAAAGCAAGTATTGAGTTGGTCCCAATTTAACTTGCTGAATCGATTTGGTGAAAGTGCCTGACCAGAGTCCATCCTTCATTCTGGCCTATTTCCAGATCAGTTCTGAAGCTAATCATATTTAGCACACAAGTAACTGTTTGAGTCTGAGCATAGACGTGTTTCTTTTAGTGGCCGTGACATCTGCAAGAGCAGAGAGTATCATAAGTTTACATTCAAGGCCTCTAAGGTAAAATTCTAGAAATTCTCTTTTATTCTTGAATTGAAAAATATGTATATCTTCAAGGGAGAATGCCTCCTCTCCCATCACAGGGATGCTTTGGGTGGCTGTTCATGCCTATGATGATGAAGCTTTACATAACTTTGAATAAATTGAAATTTTTTCCTATTGTTCTCACATAGGAATCTTAGAATTTAGAGTTGAAAGGCCATGTAATTTGTGGACATATGGTCCAACCCATGCCTGACAAAGAAACCTCACTACAATATAACCACTGACAGGTCATCTAGCTTTTACTTGAAAAACTGCAATGGGGATGGGGGAAGTGGAGGACCTATTATCTCCCAAAGCATCCCATTCCACTTTGGTTTTGTTCTAATCGTTAGGAAGATTTTCTTTACATTAAGGCAACATTTTCCTTCTTACCCTCCTCCTATTGCTCCTTCCCTCTAGGGCTCTCTTCCATAGGATAGCCCCTCAGATGCTTGAAGACACTTACCATTCTCTCAGTCTTCTCTTTGACCAATCCTAATAAAATACATGGAAGAATTTTAGAAGTGCCAAGGACAAGCTTGTGGGATTGAACTTGGACAGATTATTTAACCTCATTTTCCTCATCTGTATAATGAAGGAATTCTTCCTAGCCCTGAAATTCTATATTTAGGACTCTAGAATTCTGTCTCCCCACCCATTTGGGCATCTGTATTTGGCTAGGGATGCTTCTAGAATTGTGCAGCAAAGGCCTTAGTACCTTAGACAATGCTTCTGCCTCCTCTATTGCCCTGAGTAAAAGGGAATAACCCAATATTCTTTACCACATCTTCTGACTCTAGCCTGCTTTTAGTAAGTTAGTAATCAACTAATTTAAAATAATTTTTCTGTTGTAAAACTTTTTTCCCTTGTATATCTTGCAGGTACTACTCAGTCTTATACCCATTAGAGAGAAAAATCTCTGATGCCAAGTCTCGTGAGCTGGTAATGTACATCTGGGCCCATGCCGTGGTGGCTAGCATTCCTGTTTTTGCTGTGACCAATGTGGCAGACATTTATGCCATGTCTACATGTACAGATGTCTGGAACTATAGCCTAGGCCACCTGTTGTATGTCCTGATCTATAACATCACTACCGTCATTGTACCCGTGGCCATGGTCTTCCTCTTCATGATTCTCATTCGTCGGGCCTTGAGTGCCAGTCAGAAGAAGAAGGTCATCATTGCAGCTCTCCGGACCCCACAGAATACCATCTCCATCCCTTATGCTTCTCAGAGGGAGGCCGAGCTGCATGCCATGCTGCTCTCTATGGTGACGATATTCATCTTATGTAGTGTCCCCTATGCCACCTTAGTTGTCTACAGGGCGGTGCTCAATGTCTCTGATACATCGGTCTTCCTGCTACTCACTGCCATCTGGTTGCCCAAAGTGTCTCTCCTGGCCAATCCTGTACTCTTTTTGACTGTAAATAAATCTGTCCGCAAGTGCTTGGTGGGAACCTTGGTTCAACTTCACCGCCGATACAGTCGTCGCAATGTGGTCAGCTCAGGGAGCGGGGTCCCTGATGGGGCCCTAGAACCCAGTGTGCGCTCGGGAAGCCAGCTCCTGGAGATGTTCCACATTGGACAGCAGCAGATCTTCAAGTCCACTGAGGATGAGGAGGAGAATGAGATCAAGTCCGTTAGCTCCACCGACTACCAGGTAAAGGAGATCCCTGCCGATAGTCTGGAGGCACAGCAAGATCTACAGTTGGCCACTCTGCCGGCACCACCTGGTACGGTAGATTCTATAGGTCATGGAGTACTGGCAATACCTGCAGAGATTGAGGTGGCCCCTGAAAAATATTCCCTACAATTTGGCTTTGGACCCTTCGAGCTGCCTCCCCAGTGGCTCTCAGAAAACCGAAACAGCAAGAAACGTTTGCTTCCTCCATTGGGAAACACTCCGGAGGAACTGATCCAGACCAAGCTGACTAAGCCAGGCAAGATGGAGAGGAAGATCAGCAGAAACAATAAAGTCAGCATCTTTCCCAAAGTGGATTCTTAGCAAGGGCTGGAGCCCTGGGGCTCAGCCTTCTTGACGTTGGCCATATTGTGTGATCCCATGGATCGGCATTGCAATTTCTTATGGTGTGTGTGTGCCAAATACAGAGATGGGAAAGGGCAATATATATCCAAGTATTATTATTATTTTTATATATGTCTCTATGTCACAAATGTTAATGGTAAAGTTCACATTCTACTTTGTGGAAACTACAGAAGTTCCCTCTGCCCTTCCTTATATTTCCTCAGGACTTCCTAGGGAACCTCTGGGAGGTTAGGAACCTAAGAAAATCACTCAGCTGGCATGGAACAACAGCTGTCTGAAGGGAGCCCAAGATAACTGCAAATAATAGGTCATAAAGACGAGACCAAATGTCTCGTGTCCCTAAATATCACAAACTTTTAAGACTTTTTTTTTTAAAAAAAAGCTTATCCAGCCCCTTTTCTTCCTATGCGGTTAAACTATTCTCACTGACATTTTACAATGATTCCTTGTTACTTACACTGTGATATAGGAAGGGGATATAAATCCCCTCCCTGTCTTATACATCTATACACATATACATACCACTACCACTGGTTGTGGAAAAAGATTAGCCAGTAACACCTAGCACTTAAGCTTCACAGAATAATCCTCTAGGTTGCAGTAAGTATTGGAGAGGATATATACATACATATATATATATATATATATATATATATATATATATATGTATGTATGTATGTATGTATGTATGTATATAGCTGCAAAATACTGCATCCTCTTCCCCCTCCACGTCTTGTTACAGAATCAGTAACTGAGAGAGGCAGCTAGGAATAGAGAGCTGGTCTCAGAACCAGGAACACCTTGGTTCAAGTCCTTCCACTGACACATACTGGTTGAGTAATTTTGGGCAAGTCACTTAATCTTTCAGTGCTCTTGGCCACTTACTAAAACTGTAAGTTGCAGAGAAGTTACCAACCTGCTTTGGTAGAAGGGGTTTCCTCACTGAGAATTCCTTCTGCTATACTAATCACAGGTCCAGCCTTTATCAATAACTATTTTTCTGATGCTGAGTTGCTTCCAACTCTTCATGACCCCATTTGGGTCTTGGCATAGAGTAGTTTTCCATTTCCTTCTCTAGCTCATTTTACAGATGAAGAAACTGAGGCAAACAGGGTTAAGTGACTTGTCCAGGGTCACACAACTAGTACGTGGCTGAGGCCAGATTTGAACTCAGGTCTTCCTGATTCCAGGCCCAGCACTCTATCCACTGGGCCACCTAACTGCTCCATCAGTCACTGAGAGGGACATAGAAGAAACCCAAGAGAGACTGAGAAGAAAAGTGTCCAGAACACTGTACTTTTTCTTTTTCTTACTGCATTAAGTGAAGGTGCCAAATGAAGACCAGTAGGAATAAAAGTGAATTAAAGATGTAAATGGGTTATTTTTAAATTTTTTTTTGCATATAACACATTCCCTCTTGAAATTATATGACAATTTCTACCCAACTTTATGTAAACTGGATTCTTTGGAAAATCAATCTGAAATTGAATAAGAAGCTGAAATATCCAATAAACACTTATTTCTAAGGTTTGCTTCTCTCAGATGAATTTCTGGTGTGAGACTCAAGGTGGTTTCTGGAAAAGGGATAGTGCCTCTTCTAGTGACTTGTACCAACAAGTTCAAATTCACATTTTAAAAAAAAAGAGGCATTTCAGGTAACTGAATCCCTACCACCCAATGCTACTAGACTCTTGTGAAACTAAGGGAAGTGGGTTGCTCTCATTCATACTCATAGGAGCATCAAACAAATCTCCCTCCTTCCACACCCTGTGCCTAGATTCTAAATGCGTTGGATTCTCCTGCCTTTCCTTTTCTGGTCAGAGAAGCCTTTCTGCCCTTCAGAGGGGACTCAGGCCATCCTTGGGTATTCCCTCCCACCTTTCCTTTCTTTGAATGTGTTGTCATATGTATCTTGGGTGTAAGCTTCAAGGTGTTATAAAACCACTGTCCTTTACTGTGGAGGGTAAAAACCCATGTTTTTGTTGCAAATAATAGCCCTTTTGTTCCCTTTCCTCATTTGTGTGTCACCTCTGGTGTGGTGGACCTAAAGCACAAATAGCGACTGTTATATACACTCTCAAGGTTTGTACTGCTACTCCCTCTGTGCATGACAGACCTAACATCTATAGCTTTTTGCCAGTGTATTTAATGTGTTCAGCTTTCAAAAACATGCAAAGTCATTATAACTTTTATTTAAAACAAAAATCAAGTGGGAAGTTTTGCCTAGTTTACGCAAATTTGCCAAATGTGGACATTTATGTGTTGTTTTGAAAAAAAAAATAGGTATATTAAAAATTCTGCTGAGGCAGGTTATGGTGGGCATATTTCTTAGATATGTCTGAGGCAGATCGATGGCTTCTGACAGATCAATGCAGAGTGAATTTCTATGACTTAAAGACTGACATTTTAATAAAAATGTAAAAAGCAGTTTGTAAACTCAAGTAGAGTTGTATGGATTTCTTCTATTTTCTTTTTTCTCATTTATTGACTGGTGTCACTGTGGAGTTATAATTTTCTATAATCATTTATGCAATATTACAGTAAATTTTCTTGTGGTATTTCTTAACACAGTGAATTATAAAGAAAATATCCAAAAATAGACACCTAGAGACTCTTCTAATAAATGCTGTAAAGAAGGACAAGAACTGTTCCAGATTTGACTTTATTGAACTGAGCACTAACCAAAGGAAAGAAAAGTGGAGCAGGGGTGGGAGGGACCTTCCATCTTCCTTTATATTAGAGATTCTTAATCTTTCCTTAAGTTGTTTTTTTTTTTTTGTATAATAGACCAGTTTTTCATTCTGGTGTAGCTCACAGATGGATTCCTTTTCAAAATATTGTTTTTAAATGCATAAAATAAAATACGTGGGATCACAAAGGAAGCCAATTATATTAAAATATAGTTATTAATAAAAAAAAACTTGTGGACCTCAGGTATAGTATCCCTGCTCTGAATTTAACTGTAAAAAGCTAGTGTAATTTAACAAGTTGATAGCCAAATATTTCTATAAAGTGGCACTTCTTGGTTTTGCCAGTATAATACTGATTAATATTGATAATATGACCGTTGAACAATTTACAATTCTACAATGCCATGTGAATCACCAAATACATATAAGTTAAACTCTTAGCCAGAATATTTAAATGACCAAAGCTCTGTTCTTTAGTCACATGGAGTAACAATTTCTTTTAAACCTACACAACCAGAGAACATTAATAAGCATCATTTTTCACACTTTCTGTTGCTGTCTCTTGGTAGGGTTTCTGCTTCATCTCATTGGGAAAGGGAAAAAACTGAAATTATCACCACAGTCCCAGCTTTCTGTGAACAAAGGAACACTGTGTGACGTAATGAAAAGAGTGTAGGAATTGGAATTAGAAGATCTACATGTGAATACTGATTTTGACTCCCTGGGGCAAACTCCCACAAATCATTTCCTGGCTTCAATTTCCTTCTCCAGTCACATGGCCAGGCCTTTGGTCACCTCTTAGCTGGATTAGGACAATAGCTTTCTTACTGATCTCCCAGCCTCCATCTTGTTTTCTCTCAAACCCTTCCTCCATACAACAGCCAAACTGATATTCCTAAAAGACAGGCATGACTATGTCCCTTCTCTTCTATTGGTTCTAGGATAATACACAAACTCTTCAGTTTGGTATTGAAAACCCTTCACAGTCTGACTTCAACTTATTTTTGGAGAATTGCCATTACTTTCCCTCACAAATGCTACATTTTGGTCAAATGGAACGACTTCCTGATCCCTATACATGACATTAAACATCTAATCTCTGTGCTTTTACATAGATTGGGTATCAGACCTAGAAAGCTCTCCTTCTTGGAATTCCTGGTCCTTTCAATGATCAACTAAAGGGCCACCTCCTACATGCAGCCTTTCCAGATCTCTACCAAATTTACTTTTTATCTACTTAGCTACATACCTGTTATTTTTATTGAAGAGAGTGTGACCTCCTTGAAGGTAGGGACAACCTTGGTTTTTTGTCTTTGCATCTCAGTGACATAGCTCAGTGCCTAACACATGTAAATGTGCTTGTAAGTAAATGTTGAAATGAGTTGAATCTGTAAAATGAGATGGGGTTTGACTGGGGGATCTTGAAAGTCCAATCAAGAGATAAGTCCACTAATCCTGTTTTGTTGGAAAGCCTGTCTGCCATACCCTAAGTAGGTATTAACAGGGTTTAGTATGATAATAAGATCACAGCTCAGTAGAGTACATTGATTTCTTAGTTCAGAGATAAAGATTTAGAATAGACTCCTGGGAAAAGAAAATAGCAGGCTAATTATTTGGTGTGTTAAATCCACAAGTGCAGGTCAAATTGAAATCTGGAATTAGCTGTCGAGGAGAGCTGGTGCTTGTGCTTCACTTTCAGTCCTTGCTGATCTGGAGTGTGTAAATGTCCCCTGCAACTGACTCACACCAACCACTCAACATCAGGACCAAGACCTCTCAGATTTCTGAGCTCCATCCTGGCGAGAGGAAAATATGAATCAATCAACATTGTTTTCCACCAAAGTATTAACAAGCATTGTAAATGCCTCTGTACTGAGGTGATCTGTCCCTAACTTTTATTAAATTCTATTGATCTTTCCTAACTCCTAATCTGCCGTGTTCTCAGTGGATTTCTACAGCCAGAATACATGTGAACTAATGGCAGATGATCAGAATATATGAGACTAAAGGTGGAATTTAAATCTGTACTAAGATCCAAGGCAGGAAAAAAAGAAAAGAAGGAAGGAAACAAGCATTTAAGTGCACACTATGCAGTTAGGTGGCACAGTGGATAGAGTGCTGGGCCTGGAATCAGGAAGACCTGAATTCAAATTAGGCCTCAGCCACTTACTAGCTGTGTGACCCTGGGCAAATCACTTAATCCTGTTTGCCTCAGTTTCCTCATCTGTAAAATGAGGTGGAGAAGGGAATGACAAACCACTCTAGTATCTCTGCCAAGAAAACCTCCGAAAAGGAGTCACAAAGGATCGAACATGACTAATAGACTAGACAACCACAAGTACACCAGGTACTTGACGAATATCAGCTCATTTGATTCTCACAACAGCCCTGGGAGGGAAGTGCTATCATCACCCCATTTCACAATTGAGGAAACTGAGGATGACCGTGATTAAGCGACTTTCCTAAGGTCATACAACAAGTAAGTATCTGAAGTCAAAGACTAGGCCCAAGGCCCAGTGGTCTATCCATTGCACCACTTAGCTCTCAAAGGTAGGGTCAATGGTTTTCTTCTGCTTACTGCAGATTCTGTAGACTACTTTCCTGTGGATATTCTGGGGATTTTTCAATTAAATATGAGGCATCACAAAGTACTGAGAATCCTAGCTTTAATTCAATCTTATTGTAAGCCTCTTCTACTATTTATATCCTGGAGGCTCAAGATTAATCTAATTTCACAGTGTGAAAAAAAAACAAAAAGAAATAAAATAAGTAACTGGGAGGATAAGTGTAGCAATGTTTACTAGGAACTGATGAAAGAGCCAGGCTCAGTGGAGTTTATGGATGGCTGCTATAGATTTCCAGGGAATGACTCACAAAAGAGTGGAAGGCATCTAAATATAAATTCCTGCATTTCCTTCTCCCTCTTCAAACACTCCTGAGCTGGCTTGCTCTGCAGGTCACCAGAGGGAATGTAAATGCTAAGACAGCAAGAGAAAGAAAGGCTCAGGGCTGATGATGAACGAAAAGCATTGATTAAACTTAGGAACTCTGATCAAAGCAATGACCTACCACGATTCCATGATTCCAGAAGACTCATGATAAAACACATTATTCCACCCACCTCCTGACAGAGAGGTCATGGACTCAGAATACAGATCGAGAAAAGTGTATTTTTGGACATAACCAGTGCAAGAATTTGTTTTGCTTGAGTATACACATTTATAACAAATGTTTTTCTTTTCTTTCTCATAGTGTGGGGGGGTGGGAGAGAGATCAGTGGGAGGAGAAAAGGCATATTTTTGATTGAAAAAAATGAAATTTAATTTAAAAAATAAAAGCATTTATTAAGCACTAGCCATATACTAACCACTGGGGACAGCAATACATTCCCTGTCCTCTAGGAGATTATTTTCTAATGGGAGAAGACTGCATAGACAGTGGGGTCATAGATAGTAGAAAGGGAGCCATGGTCTGGAAAGTCACAGAGATGGTCAGTGGATTCCAGGCATGTATGTTGAGCCTTTGGGACCCTGATAATTCTTTAGTTTTGTTAAGAAGAATTTTATGATTTAAACCCTCACTACTTAAAAAGGAAGTGACCTTTCCCAAGTGTCTTTTTATGTTCTTATTGATAAGAGAGATATTCAATATACATTTAGCACCCATTACAAAGGAGATGTTGTATTGAACATAGAAGAGTTATGCTAAAGGTAATAGGCCAGAATACATCACACACAAAAATTCAATATGCCATATATAGAAATGAGCTGGAAAATTCGAGAGGGGCAGAGCCAAGATGGCTGCTGGAAAGCAGGGACTTGCTTAAGTTCTCCCCCAAATCCCTCCAAACACCTGTAAAAATGTCTCTGAACAAATTCTAGAGCTGCAGAACCCACAAAATAGCAGAGCGAAACAGGTCTCCAGTGCAGAAGAGCCTGGATAGTTACCAGGAGGGGTCTATTGCAGGGTGCTGGGAGAGGAGTGCAGCCCAGAGTAGGCACACCAGGACAGACCAGACCAGGAATCAGCCAGCCTAAACAGGCCTTGACGCCATGAATCATTGAGCTGTGGCAGTTACCAGACTTCTCAACCCACAAACGCCGAAGAGCAGGGAAACTGGGGGATCAAGTTCAGAGCAGTCTGGCCACCAACCCTGGGGGTGGTGGAGGTGGTGCAATGGTGGCAGTGGCAGCAGCAGGAAGCTCCTGTGGCTGCTGGCTCACATGGGGGGTGGTGGGGGGAGGAGGAATCTAGCAGTGGATCAGAGCAGGAGTGCAAGGAGCGCTTTGTGGGCACAGAGGCAGGTCCTCTTGCTGTGCCCTGCTTGGATCTGGATTGTGGTCCTGGTTGGTGGTTCTTGGGGGAGGAGGAGCACTGCTGTGACAGAGCCTGGGGTGACAGTGGAGTAGAAGTAGCTCTGAAAACAGCAGTGCTTAGACTCTAAAGCTTGGGACAAAGTACTCTCTACTCTACGAGAAGTCATACCCTGACAAAAAGCTCAAGGGTCAAGTAGTTGGCTAGGAACATGAACAGGCAGAAAAAATGAACTCAGACTCACACTCAGACTCAAACTCAAACTCTAGATTCCTTGTTTGGTGACAAGGAAAATCAAAACAAACACCCAGAAGAAGTCAACAAAGTCAAAGAGCCTACATCAAAAGTCTCCAAGAAAAATATGAATTGGTCTCAGGCTACGGAAGAGCTCAAAAAGGATTTGGAAAAGCAAGTAAGAGAAGTAGAGGAAAAATTGGGAAGAGAAATGAGAGTGATGCAAGAAAACCAAGAAAAACAAGTCAATGACTTGCTAAAGGTGACCCAAAAGAATACTGAAGAAAATAACACCTTAAAAAATAGACTAACTCAAATGTCAAAAAAGCTCCAAAAAGCCAATGAAGAGAAGAATGCCTTGAAAGGCAGAATTGGCCAAATGGAAAAAGGGGTCCAAAAGACCACTGAAGAAAGCACTACCTTAAAAATTAGATTGGAGGAAGTGGAAGTTAGTGACTTTATGAGAAATCAAGATATTATAAAACAGAACCAAAGGAAAGAAAAAATGGAAGACAATGTGAAATATCTCATTGGAAAAACCACTGACCTGGAAAATTGATCCAGGAGAGATAATTTAAAAATTATTGGACTACCTGAAAGCCATGATCAAAAAAAGAGCCTAGATATCATCTTTCAAGAAATTCTCAAGGAAAACTGCCCTGATATTCTAGAACCAGAGGGTAAAATAGAAATTGAAAGAATTCACTGATTGCCTCTTGGAAATGATCCCAAAAAGAAAACTCCTAGGAATATTGTCACCAAATTCCAGAATTTCCAGGTCAAGGAGAAAATACTGCAGCAGCCAGAAAGAAACAATTTGAATATTGTGGAAACACCATCAGAATAATACAAGATCTAGCAGCTTCTACATTAAGAGATTGAAGGGCTTGGAATATGATGTTCTGGAGGTCAAAGGAGCTAGGATTAAAACCAAGAATCACCTACCCAGCAAAACTGAGTATCATGCTCCAAGGCAAAATATGGATTTTCAATAAAATAGAGGACTTTCAAACTTTCTCAGTGAAGAGACCAGAGCTGAATAGAAAATGTGACTTTCAAACAAAAGAATCAAGAGAAGCATGAAAAGGTAAACAAGAAAGAGAAATCACAAGGGACTTATTAAAGTGGAACTGTTTTGCTTACATTCCTACATGGAAAGATGATGTTTGTAATTCATGAGACCTTTCTCAGTATTAGGGTAGTTGAAGGGAATATGCACATACATAGACAGAGGGCACAGGATGAGTTGAATATGAAGGGATGATATCTAAAAAAATAAAATCAAATTAGGGGATGAGAGAGGAATATATTGAGAGAGGGAGAAAGGGAGAGATAGAAATGGGGTAAATTATCTCACATGAAAGTGGCAAGAAAAAGCAGTTCTGTTGGAAGGGAAGAGGGGGCAGGTGAGGGGGAATGAGTGAATCTTACTCTCATCAGATTCAACTTGAGGTGGGAATAACATACACTCTCAATTGGGTATCTTACCCCACAGGAAAGTAAGGGAAAGGGGAAAAAAAAGGGGGGGATGATAGAACGGACGGCAGATGGGGGAGGAGGTAATCAAAAGCAAACACTTTTGAAAAGGGACAGGGTCAAGGGAGAAAATTGAATAAAGGGGGACAGGATAGGATGGAAGGAAATATAGTTAGCCTTTCACAACATGAGTATTGTGGAAGTGTTTTACGTAATGATACATGTGTGATCTATGTTGAATTGCTTGCCTTCCTAGGGAGGGGAGAGAATTTGGAACTCAAAATCAGTTTTAAAAGAAGATGCTCAAGAAAAAAGCTGTTTTTTGCATGCAGCTGGGAAACAAGATATATAGGGAATGGGGCATAGAAATCTATCCTGCCCTACAAGAAGGTAACAGGAAAGGGGATGGTGGGGGGAGTGGGGTGACAGAAAGGAGGGGTGACTGGGGAATGAGGCAATCAGAATATATGCCATATTGGAATGGGGGGAGGGTAGAAATGAGGAGAAAATTTGTAACTCAAAATCTTGTGGAAATCATTGTTGAAAATTAAAATATTAAATAAAAATTGTAAATAAAAAAATGAGCTTGACCTTTGTGATTTTTTTGAACTTTACCTTTAAAAACATCTTCATTTGATGGGGATCAATTTGGTAGAGAACCATGACTTACACACAAAAGATACTAATTAAATGTTTTTTGAATGAATGGAAAATGAAGTTTTTAAACTATCCCAAGACCTAAGGAAAACAAAATTCCAATATTCTGACTCCTACTGCTTCTGAACAAGGATTTTATTGACCATGCAAGATTTAAATTTTCAAAATAAAATTTTTCCCAATTACATGTAAAGAAAAATTTTAACAGTCACTTTTTAAATTTTTGAGTTCCAAATCCGCAGTCCATCTCCCGCCTGCCCTGCACCATCCCTGCAGCAAGCAATTCAGTATAGGTTATACATGTGCAATCACGCAAAACATGTTTCCATATTAGTCATGTTGTGAAAGAAAACACTGTTTAGGAGGCAAAATGAGAAACTACTTACTATTCTTGTCTATTCCAAGAGTAGTTGAAATCAATGGTACAGTAGGAGGAGCAATAGTTATTAAGTCAGAAGATCTGGGTTAAAATCCTGTCTCTGGTGCTTATTACCTGCGTGACCTTGGGAAAGTCACTTAACTTTCATGGGCCTCTCTTTCCCACTTTTTAAAATGAGGATGGTTAGAATAAATGGCTTCTTGAGATGGTTTCTTGATCTATCATCATGGTTACAGTTTTGGTGAAACTGGGAAAATTAAAATTACCTTGAACAAAGAAGCATCATAGAAAATTGTTTTAGTGTGACTGTGAATCAAATAAAGAAAGAAGGACCAATGAATTCTGTCACCATGGAGACTCTTCTGAAAGTATCAAGGGAACTTATGTATGAACCTATCCTAATCATAAACTAACACATCACTTAGAATGAAGAGCATACCTCAGATTATTCTTGCTTTGGGTGCATCCTCAAGATAAGGGTTTTCTCAAATTAATCTTCCTCTCAGACACTTACTTCTGTCAGAGCCACTGTGCAATTTCAACTGAATCAACAAGAAAACCAAAAGCAAACCATATATCTCAAAGAAAGATGAGAAGCAGGGACACTCTGGGTAACTCAAAAGGATAAAAGTCTCAGTTTTGCTCACATTATCCAGGCAATATGCTGTGCTGAAATGCCCAGATACATTTTTTGAATGCCAGTTCACTCAGATAATAGGCCTTTATTTGGCTCTGGAAACTTGACTGCTCTATGGCATTTTGATAGTTCTGTATTTTTTTCCCCCTCAATAAGTCTGCTTTTACAGTCAGTCAATCAACATTAAACACCTACTATGTGCCAGGCACTGTGTTAAGTCCTGGGGATACAAAGAAGGGCAAAAGTATGCAAAAAACTAAGGACAAACAAGCTATAAATAGGATAAATTGAAGATAATCAACAGAGAATGCCTTAGCATTAATGGGGATCAGAAAACCTTTCTATTGAAGGTAGGATTTTGTTTTTGTTGTTTGTCCTCCTCTTGAAGAGGACCATGACATCAGGGAGGTGATGCCCTGACATGCAAGTGAATTGGATTTAAGTGAGGGAGGGCTGTGCAAAGTCACCAGCCTCACTTTGTCCCCCAGAGCTATCTGGAACCAGTGGCAAGATATAGATCAGGATGACTGAAGATAGTTTTGGATGCAGTGGGAGACTGGTGTTTTTAAGCTAATGTCTTTAATGGGTCTCAGTTTGACTGAGGCAACACCCATTCAGTGATTAAAGCTAGGTGAGAAAGGAGGCCAAAAAATGGCTTCTTTTACCTAGTCAAAAAAAAAGTCAATCTGGTAGGGGAAAACCCTTAGGGTTTCTGGCCAGAACAGAAACAATTGCTATCTTCATTCACTCTGAGCCAATCCGGCCCAAATGATGACCAAGTGGGGCTTGGCCTGGGACCTATTGTTGTTCAATCAATTCGAGCCGGAGTGATTTGGTTTTATGGCACAGTGCTTAAGAAGGAAATCTAGCTGGTAAACCCCAATTTTAGTTGGGACACGAAAGGAGCCAGGGAAAGCAGGAGACAGAGCTGAAGAAGGAAGAATATAAAAACTATTTTAAACAAAAATCATTGTATATTTAGTTGTATATTTGTATAGTTGGGTGTTTTTTCTTTGAGTAAATCTAAAGTCTATAACACATTACCCTAGCCTTCCAGTGGATAATGATATTGTCATGGGTATGCCTACCCATTCTGTGCTACCCTTTCTGTAAATTCACCAAAGGGGGCAGGGGACAGATATTCCTCTCATTCTCTAGACATCTTGACATTCTCTAGACACCATGACATGGGTGATGCCCCATGCAGGCTTGTCCATCAGCTATCACTTTGTCTCTATGTGACCAGACTGTATTCTTTTTTGCTGATGCATTTTGTTGTTAGCTCACATTAAAAATGAAGCAAGACACCTGTGCATTTTTAAGATATTTATTGTCAGACATTAACCATGATAGAGCACATCCTGCTGAATGTAATATTGTGAACTTCTGCATGGAGAACTTCAGGCCATTAGGGTGTTATTTAGGCTGAAGTGCTAATTTTGCTTCATAGAGCTCTCATTGCCTTCAAGTTTATAGCCCTCGAAGGAATCGATTCATTGACATGTACTTCATATTTATATGTAGTAGAATGTTTCCTTGGAGGGTCTCAAAGCATATCGCAAAGATTTTCTGTAGGAAGTGTTTCAGATGGGGAAACTAGAGGCACAGATGGCTAAGTGACTTGAGTAAAGAGATACAATAAGTTGGAGAAAGAGCCAGAAACCATATAGAAGACATTAAGACACAGGACTGTTCTAACTGCAGTGCTGATAATCACATTAGCATAAACAAAACGATCATTACTATTTATTGAGTGCCCACTAGGTACACATCATTAGACTGTACAAGGCATGATGTTAAAAACCATAAAGTTTAGCAGCTGTTCTTGATGGTAATTTCCCAGAATGTCCCTAATTCATCATGACTTTCCCTATTCCTTCATATAAATATTCCATTTGGAGTACTATATTAAGGAACACTTAAAGAAATCCCCTAAATAAATTAATTTTGCATTGAGTCCTTACTGGTACTTTTTGGTACCAATTTCTATTAGTCCTGCCCAGGGTTTACATATAATTCAATTAGGCAGCCACATCAGTTTTATCTCAGAATTAGAAGGGACCTTTGAAGTAATTTAGTTCAATTCATGCCTAAGCCTCAGTTTACTTTTTGGTATCAATGACAAGTGGTCATTTGGCCTCCACTAGAAAATCTTTAGGGTTGGGTAGGCACCTCTTTCTACTTTTGGGCATTTCTAATTATTACAAAACTTTTTCTTCGTATTAAGCTGAAGTCTGCTGCTCTTCCAAATTCCATTCACTGGATCCTTTCTATACTCTGGGGTCAAGCACAACAAATGTAATCGATCCCTCTTCCTTAGGACAACCCTCCAAATATTTAAAGACAGCTACTATGTCTTGTCTTAGTCATTTTCAGGCTAAATATTGCCACCCCATCCTAGATCATTAGTTTATTTATGAAGTGATTACAAGAAGTTCACTCAACATCCTGGTGTTCCCTCCCTGTTCCCCACTCCCATGTTGAATTCCTCAAGACCTGGTTCAAATGCTACCTTACCCACAAAGTCTATGCTGATCCCTGCTTCCCAATACCACCAGCTGGAAATAAACTTTCCTTCCTTGGACCTCATATAACGATTTGTTGTATTTCTCTGGTGCTTTTATTACGTTCTATTTTGTATTATAATTATTTGTGTGCACATCATATCTACCTCACTGACCATAATAAGTATCATGAGGACAGAGGACAGGAATTTCGTTTCTCAATACGGGATTTATTAAGCACCTACTAATGTACTAGGCACAATTTTAAGCACTTGGGTTACAAAGAAAGACAAAGGACAGTCCCTGCCATTGGAGAAACTCATAATCTAATTTACCTCCCCCAGCGCCCAACACTCTGTTGTAAGAGCATAATAAAACCTTATTGAATTTGAGTTCTTATCATTCTAATCCTTATCTTTGAGCATTTGCTGATTATCTACTGAGGACATGACACTTGAAATGTTTGAGATATTCACAAAATTCAATTCATTTTAACAAGTGTCAGTTGCGTTACTATTATGCATATTAGCATTCTGGGGAGCAGTACCAAAAGGAAAAAAAAAAAAACAGTTCCAGTTTCAACCCTCTAAAAATCACATAATTTAGCTGGGGAGAAAATAATTACATGCACAAAAGAGGTAATATAAACCATAACATGACTAATTGCCTAAATGATTTAGTCAAACAGATGATAAATGTTACAGAAAATTGGAATATTGTTTCATTTTTTGGAACAAAACATGATCATTCCAGTTTAGTTAGGAACTTGGAGTTGGAAAAGATTTTATAGGTCATTTAGTCCAACTCATACTTGGAGTAAAAATACTCTCTGCAATGTTCATGACTATTATCTAGTCTCTAATTTAGAACTTCTAGTACTGGGAAACTTGCTACTTCCAAAGACATCTCATTCTACTTTTTTTTTTTTTTGGAGGCAATTGGGGTTAGGTGACTTGCCCAGGGTTATATAGCTAATAAGTCTCCAAGGCTGGATTTGAACTCAAGTCCTCCTGATTCCAGGGCTAGTGTTTCATCCACTGCATTGACGAGCTGTCCCTCCATTCCACTTTTGAAATACTTTAGCTCTTAGCAAGTTTTTCTTATGTTGAAATAAAAGTGATCTTTCTGTAACTTCCAGCCACTAGTCCTAGTTCTCTCCTGACTAAGCAAAGAACAAATCTCGTCCTGCTTCTGCATAAGAGCTCTGCAAATATTTAAAGACATTTTGCCCCCTTTAATTCTTCTATCTTAAACATCTCTGAATCTCTACTGATCTTATATGACTTGGTTTCAAATCCCTTAACTATCCTGATTACTGTCTAGCTTGTCCTTCTTCAAATATGGCACCTGGAACTGAATATCATCTTTCAGATGGTGGCTGGTCAGGGTACATTGCTACTCTTTTATATTCATTCTTAAAAAATCATAGACTGGGGGGGGGGGGGGCGGAGCCAAGATGGCGGCTGGTAAGCACGGACTAGAGTGAGCTCCCTACCCGAGTCCCTCCAAAAACCTATAAAAAATGGCTCTGAACCAATTCTAGAACGGCAGAACCCACAGAACAGCAGAGGGAAGCAGGGCTCCAGCCCAGGACAGCCTGGATGGTCTCTGGGTGAGGTCTATTCCACACGGAGCTGGGAGCTGGGAACAGAGTGGAGCAGAGCCCAGCCTGAGCGGCGTGGACGATCCAGACCAGAAGCCGGGCGGAGGGGGCCCTAGCGCCCTGAATATGTGAGCTGCGGCAGTTACCAGACCCCTCGACCCACAAACACCAAAGACTGCTGAGAAGGTTAGTGGGAAAAGCTGCGGGAGTGGAAGGAGTTCCCGGTTCGGCTTCCAGCCCCGGGGGCAGCGGAGGTGGGGCAGCTACAGCTGTTGTTACTTCCGGCTCCAGGCCCACCTGGTGGGAGGAATTAAGTGGCGGATCAGAGCAGGAGTGCAACAGCCTGCTGAAGATCTAAGCCCAGTCTGGACTGGGGGTCCTTGGGGAAGGAGGAGTGCGGCTCTGACAGAGCTGGCACCTCCCCCCCAAACGTAGAACATAGAACTCGTTATTCTACAAGCAGTCATACCCCACTGAAAAACTCAAGGGTCAAGTTAGTTGGTTGGGAATATGGCCAGGCAGCGAAAACGCGCCCAGATTCAGTCTCAGACTTTGGATTCTTTCTTTGGTGACAAAGAAGACCAAAACATATAGCCTAAAGAAGACAACAAAGTCATAGAGCCTACAACCAAAGCCTCCAAGAAAAACATGAACTGGCCCCAGGCCATAGAAGAACTCAAAAAGGATTTGGAAAAGCAAGTTAGAGAAGTAGAGGAAAAATTGGGAAGAGAAATGAGAAGGATGCGAGAAAACCATGAAAAACAAGTCAATGACTTGCTAAAGGAGACCCAAAAAAATACTGAAAAATACACTGAAGAAAACAACACCTTAAAAAACAGACTAACTCAAATGGCAAAAGAGCTCCAAAAAGCCAATGAGGAGAAGAATGCCTTGAAAGGCAGAATTAGCCAAATGGAAAAGGAGGTCCAAAAGACCACTGAAGAAAATACTACTTTAAAAATGAGATTGGAGCAAGTGGAAGCTAGTGACTTTATGAGAAATCAGGATATTATAAAACAGAACCAGAGGAATGAAAAAATGGAAGACAATGTGAAATATCTCCTTGGAAAAACCACTGACCTGGAAAATAGATCCAGGAGAGATAATTTAAAAATTATTGGACTACCTGAAAGCCATGATCAAAAAAAGAGCCTAGATACCATCTTTCAAGAAATTATCAAGGAGAACTGCCCTGATATTCTAGAGCCACAGGGCAAAATAGAAATTGAAAGAATCCATCGATCGCCTCCTCAAATAGATCCCAAAAAGAAATCTCCTAGGAATATTGTTGCCAAATTCCAGAGCTCCCAGATCAAGGAGAAAATACTGCAAGCAGCCAGAAAGAAACAATTTGAGTATTGTGGAAACCCAATCAGAATAACCCAAGATCTGGCAGCTTCTACATTAAGAGATCGAAGGGCTTGGAATGCGATATTCCGGAGGTCAATGGAGCTAGGATTAAAACCTAGAATCACCTACCCAGCAAAACTGAGTATCATGTTCCAAGGCAAAATATGGAGTTTCAATAAAATAGAGGACTTTCAAGCTTTCTCAGTGAAAAGACCAGAACTGAATACAAAATTTGACTTTCAAACACAAGAATTAAGAGAAGCATGAAAAGGTAATCAAGAAACAGAAATTGCAAGGCACTTACTAAAGTTGAACTGTTTTGTTTACATTCCTACATGGAAAGATGATGAGTATGATTCATGAGACCTCAGTATTAGGGTAGTTGAAGGGAATATGCATATATATGTATATATGTATTTATGTATATATATATATATGTTTATGTATATATATAAGTGAATGTGTATGTAGGTATATATCTATGTGTATGTATGTGTATATATATATATATATGTGTTTATGTATGTATGTATGTATATATATATATATATATATATATATGTAAAAGAGAGAGAGCAGACACAGGGTGAGTTGAAGATGAAGGGAAGATATCTAAAAGAAATAAAAAGAAATTAAGGGATGAGAGAGTAACATACTGAGAGAGGGAGATAGGGAGAGATAGAATGGGGTGGATTATCTCGCATAAAGGTGGCAAGAGGAAGCAGTTCTATGGGAGGAGGGGAGAGGGCAGGTGAGGGGGGAATGAGTGAACCTTGCTCTCATCAGATTTGGCCTGAGGGGGAATACCATACATACTCAGTTGGGTATCTTACCCCACAGGAAAGAAGAGGGAGGAAGATAAAAAAAAAATAAAAGGTGGGGGGATGATGGAGGGGAGGGCAGATGGGGGTGGAGGTAATCAAAACAAACACTTTGGAAAGGGGACAGGGTCAAGGGAGAAAATTCAATAAAGCGGGATGGGTTGGGAAGGAGCAAAATGTAGTTAGCCTTTCACAACATGAGTATTGTGGAAGGGTTATACATAATAATACATGTGTGGCCTAGGTTGAATTGCTCAACTTCTTAGGGAGGGTTGGTGGGAAGGGAAGAGGGAAGAGAATTTGGAACTCAAAGTTTTAAAATCAGATGTTCAAAAACAAAAAAAGTTTTTGTATGCAACTAAAAAATAAGATACACAGGCAATGGGGCGTAGAAATTTATCTTGCCCTACAAGAAAGGAAGGGAAAAGGGGATGAGAGGGGAGGGGTGTGATAGAGGGGAGGGCTGACTGGGGAACAGGGCAACCAGAATATAAGCCATCTTGGAGTGGGAGGGTAGAAATGGGGAGAAAATTTGTAATTCAAAATGTTGTGATAATCAATGCTGAAAACCAAATATGTTAAATAAATAAATTGCATTTTAAAAAAAAAATCATAGACTCTAGTAACCAGAAATGACCCCAGAGGTCTTTTAGCAGGATTCATTACTGAGTAGTGGCACTCTCTACAATATCCCTGTTAGGAAGTCACCCAGCTTTTGTTTAAATACCTCTAGTAATAGGGAACTCTCTGCTTCCCAAGAAAGCTCATCCCACTTTGGGACAGCTGTAATTCTCAACTTTTTCCCTACATCAAGCCCCAGCCTCTCTCTGTATTGATCCTAATTCTGCGCTCTCAGGCCCCCCCCCCCAAAGTCCAATTTGTCTTCTATGTAATAACCTTTTAAATATGTGAATACATGTATTACAACCCCCTACACATATTTTCAAAGCTAAATATCTCTGGTTTCTTTAATTGGTCTATATATGCCATGGTTTTAAGTCCCTGAACTGTCGTTGTTCCTCCATCCCACACTGTTTCTCATCAACATCTTTCCTAAAGCATGGTGCTCAGAATGAGATTCAGTACTCCAATTGTGTTCTGACCAACTGTGGTCTCCTCGGCTACCTGCCCTTGCTTCCATCTTCTGTATATGTTGGTAAAAAATATTAGTTGATCAATAAGGCCCCTGTGTTTGTAGCTTTTTGGTCTCCTTAACAATTCTTTTTAGTGGCCCCTTCTTCATTGGAATCAGCTGTGTTTGTGTCATCAGATTTTCATTTTTGAGAACTTCCCATCTCTCCTTCATAGAGAACTGGTGAATTGTTCTTGCTACATGGGTAGCTAGGTGGTACACTGGGTAGAGTACCAGGCTTGGAATGAGGAAGACCTGGGTTCAAATCCAGCCTTAGACACTTCCTAGCTCTGTGACCATGGGAAAGTAAGTTAACCTCTATTTTCATCAGTTTCCTCAACTGTAACATGGGGATAATAATAGCACCTACCTCCCAGGGTTGCTATGTAAATCAAATGAGATACTATTTGTGAAGCACTTAGCACAGTGCCTGGCACATAGTAAGCCCTACATAAAAGTTAGTGATGAAGATGGTGAGGTTGGAAACCTTGTTTGTGAAAATGAAGTTCTACCTTCACAAAACGTGCCCATAAGCAGACAGATAGTCATGGAATCATAGAATTGGAGGTATTCCTCATTCAACTCTTCATTTTAGAGTGAAGATACTAGGAGAGGCTAAATCATTAAAAGTCTGTGTGGTTGTTTGACTTCATGCCAGTAGAAAGATTGATAGACTTGGACTCAGAAGATCTCACCCGAGGGGAAATTCCTTGAAGTCTCTAGTGTGGCAAACTAGGCATAGGGACATGATGGAGACTGGTAGCTCCTCTCATGTTGGCTTCTTCCCAGAGTCTTCTTCTCCCTTCAGCAACCTGAAGTGAGGTTGGCCTCATCCATTCTTCCCTTGAAGCTGGAAGCCAGAAGAGTCAGAAGTGTTAGAAGTGCCTGAAGAACCCAAAGAGATTCCTGAGATTCCTAAGAGATGGAAGAGCCTCAAGAGCATGGAGCTTTCCTTTCTCTAGCTGTCACCAATTCTGCCCTGCCCCTCATGTAGGTGGGGGGCTTTGATCTCCAGAGGTGGTTGTTTGTCTTTCATTTTCTAAGAGGACCATGACACCAGGAAGGTGATGCCATGACTTGCAAGTGAATCGGATTTAAGTGAGGGAGGGCTGTGCAGTCACCAGCCTCACTTTCTTCTCTGGAGCCATCTGGGTCCAGGGGCAAGATATAGATCAGGATGACTGGAGATGGCCCTGGATCCAGTGGGAGACCTTGGCCTTTTTAGCTAAGGTCTTTAACAGGTCTCAGTTTGACTAAGGCAGCACCCATTCAAGCGATTAAGGCTAGGTGTGGGGCTTTGATCTCACAAATAAACAGAGAGTCCCAAGTCAATTGGCTTTGGGGCTCAGGTTACACAGATACGGATAAACATTATATTTAATCAAATATATCTGATATGCCTCTAATGTGTATATACCTCAATTAAACTTGAACATAGTAGTAACTAGTCATATGAGATTGCCTTTAAAATGTTACAGCAGAGTACATAAGGTTAGTATTTTTACATCATAGTTCCTTTCACAAGTCATAGATTTTGGTTTATGTTTTCCTTCATTTGTCACTATTTTGTTCACCTCAATTAGACTTTCCCCCCCTCTCTTCCTCTGTAAGCACAGTTCTTTTTCTCTTCAGTTATTTTAGATTAATCTTCTTTAAGGTTTAAGGCAAACTCCCTCACCCTTAAGCCTCTCCCAACTCCCACCCTCAATTTGTTTTTCCTTCCCCTGATTTTGGAGTTTTACTTAATTTATTAGTTCCTTTTTCTTTCTTCCTTTTATCATTCTTCCCTTCTTTCTTTTCCCTCTCAATTAAGTAGACAGAGAAAATCTCCTGTTCTTTCCTCCCCTTTCAACTTTTTTGTTCTTTAGTTTTTTAAAATTTTATTTTCTGTGCCTTTTTCTAAGGATTTCTTTCACTCGCTCTCTTCATTATTTATAATACCCTTTCTGTCTATTCTAAACTTCTGTTCAATTCATGGTCCTTTCAATTATTTAACCCTTCTTTAATCTCTGTATTTCTCATGGAATTTTAAGGTACCTATTTTGAGTTTCTTCTTTTAAAGTGTTTCTATATTATTGAGTTATAGACCTTGCCTCTCTGGTCGCCTTTTTAGTTTGTGACTCACTTTTAGAAATATCAACTCTTGTAGACAGTAGGATGTTATTGTCCCATGGTAGAGATTTTCCTATATCCCTAAGAACATACTTTATTATTAATTTTTGCCTTTACTATTGTAACTTTTCCCTCATTTGTCTCGAAATCTCTATCTTGGTTCCATATCCTCCTACTCTTCTTCAGGATGTTTGATTTCCCTTTTCCTAAAGCAAGATTAGTAGTATCTTTTTAAGGACCAAATCTGTGTAAATTATACTCATTGTAAGGCCCCCATCTTCTCTTATAAAATATCTCCGCCCCCCTCCTCCACAATAAGAATATTCATTAATGAGCTGCAGAAGGATATGGCAAGCCATTCCAGTATCTTTGCCTAGAAAACTCCAAATGGGGGCACACAAAGCCAGACACAACTGAAATGACTGAACAGCAAGCCCTTCCACCATTAAAACAAGATTTCCCCATTTTACAATCCTTTCTTTTTCCTTCCTCATCCATTCTTTTGTAGTCTTCTTTTTCCTAAGAGACAACAGGGCATATTTTCCCTTCTCTTTGACTCGATTAGAGTATATCACATATTCCCCTGTATCTCCATCTTCTCCCAAATTTACACACTCTCACCTTTTGTAAGTTAGTCCCATGAAAAACACTGATTCATTCATAGATGGAGTTATGTGGTTTAGTTCATGTTTCAGGCCTAATTTTCCACTATCACTACTATTTGACTTCTACCTTTATCCTTGTTATCTTGTTAACATTTAGAAAGAAATCTCTTAATGGTCTCTCTGTTGTTTGGTTTTTTTTTTTGGCCTTGGTCGCTATATTTATACCTTTATCCTTGTTATCTTGTTAACATTTAGAAAGAAATCTCTTAATGGTCTCTCTGTTGTTTGGTTTTTTTTTTTGGCCTTGGTCGCTATATTTATTTATCTTTTTTGGTTTGCAAAGCAAAGATGTTCAGGTCTGGATTTCCAAAAGTATTTTATAAATGATAGCTATTATTATTCATAATAGTAGAAGTAACTTATAAATCCTTATAAAATTGAAATCAAGAGTAAAGTAATAATACCTTTGCTACTAAGAATCAATCTTTTCCCATAATCTGATCAGAACAAGCCAAGAGATCATGTGAGACTGAGAGGGAAAACTGCATTTTCCATATGAATGTGATAAACTTTCATTTTTCTTCATCTTAATTATCGACAGTAGCTAAGTAGCTATTCCTAGAGAATTGCAGCACTGAAGAAAAGGGCTTTATTCTTTAGATAGCCATTTGGGTCATGGCTGTCCAACACCTTATATTTATCTGGTGTGATTGGAAAGGACTGAAAGGTCCACTTGCTAGCAATATCATCTGTCTAAAATTTCATAATTAGAACCATTTCTTTGGGTTAAAACATTGTTCCAGAAAACCCTTAAGTTAAAATTAAATTAAATCTAAATTAATATGTTGCTTGGGAGGGGCAACATTAAATTTGAGGTGTAACCATCTGCAATTTACTGTTTGGGATTGGGAAGGGAGAGCTGACTAGCATTTACTCTTTTATTCTTGCTCTTATCTCCTTCCCTCATCTCTGTATCCCTCTTTTGTCCCTTAAGCTGAGAAGACAAAATAGTCTTGCTCCCTAAAGCATCTCTAATTCAGGTGATAAATTCTGAGTCCCGGACTGTAGCAGCCATCTAAACCTTCTTTCCCTGGAATCAAAGTTGACAATGAACCAAGCCAGAAACTTGGATAGGAAAGAATAAATTATGTAAATACTAGTTTTTCATGTTTTCATCACCTATAAATTAACTCCCTTAAAACCACATGCCCTTGAGTTTTCTATAATTTAGTATTCTGTTCTAAATAGAATCTTTTTTTTAAAAGAATATCAAGAAATCGTTGAAGGGAGGGAGAGTTTTAAGAGATTTCAATTCATTTTAATATTAATATTAATTCATTATGTTGCTGTCTTTAAAGTAGAGGCTGAGAGTAGAGTTAGCCCTAGAGTAAATAATGAAATGGGAAAAGTTTATCATCCAACTCTTTTTAGTGTATTAACCACCTGCACAGACCTAGAAGAGAACACAGGCTTTTAGAACTGGAAGGAACCTTAATTAATGATCTAGTACAACTCTCCCCACCCCCCTTGCCTTGTTTTACAAATGAAGAAATTTAGGTCCACAGAGGTTAAGTGATTTGCCTAAGGTCACATGGATTGCAAGGACAGGGCTGGAAGCCACTCAGGCTCCATTCAGGCCTCCCTTCTCCTCATCTCTCAGCTCAATTTGACTTGTTAACTCCTATCAAAACATCCTTTCTCTATGTCCTAGTGTCTCTCATGGTCATATTCTTAGCTTTTCTCATGTATTAATTTGTATTTCTGTGTTATTTTGCTCTGGTCTGGTTAGGGTTAAGAGAATTCTGCCAAGAAAAATCTCTGCTTATCCTTGGGCTAATGCTTTTAACTCAGGAAAAATTAATATTAATAACAATCACCAGCATTTCTATATATTATATACAGTTTGTTTATCTAGTGCTTTAAGGTTTGCAAAGTGCTTTATATCTATTACCTTATTTGATCCTCGCAACAGCCTTGGGAGGTAGGTGCTATAATTATTCCCGTTTTACAGATGAGGAAACCGAAGCAGACAGAAGGTAAGTGACTCGCCTAGATTTACACAGCAAGTGTCTGAGGTCACAGTGGAACTCAGGTCCATCACTAACCACTGTGCCACTTTGTTGTTCAGGAAAGATCAAGTGTTGGAAATATTTTTGTAAACTTTCTTCTTAAAATGGAGGCACAAATGTGGAAAGAAAAGGAAGAAAAACACATGAGTAAACAATTCAAACCTGTAGCTCCTATAATCTAGATTTTCCTCTATCTGCACAGGCATCTCCCAAACCAGAAGCCTGCCCTGATCAGACACTTGCTAGTTGTGTGATGCTGGGCAAATCATTTAACTTCTGTGAGCCTCAGTTTTTTCATTTGTAAAAGGGGAATAATAATAATAATAATAATATTAATATATATAATGTAGTATAGCATAATATAATGTGATGTAATGTAACGTAACGTAATGTAACATAATGTAATGTTAATATAATATAATACAACATAATATAAATATAATAATAATAATAATAGCTCTGGGCTGTTGTGAAGATCAAATGAGATAATTTGTATAAAGTGCTTTGCAAAACTTAAAATGCTATATAAATCCTAGCTATTGTTACTATTATAAACTCATTATCTTTCTGTACATATCCTCCCCCTTTTAAATTCCCTACTTCTGTACCACCATCCTTCTAATTGCCCAAGTTTACAACCTTGCAGTCATTTTTGATTCTTCTCCCTCTAACCCTCATGTCCAATCAGCTGCTGTGTCTTATTGACTCTAGATTCCTCTCCCTCTAACCCCCTCACGTCCAATTAGCCACCATATCTTACTGATTCTAGATTCTTCTCCCTCTAACCCCCTCATGTCCAATCAGCTGCTGTGTCTTATTGCTTCTATCACCACAAAATCTCTTGCACCTGTTCTCAGGTGACTAATATGCCAGGCAGGTCAGACTGTCACCACCCTGACTAACAACTCGGTCCAGGCCTTGATGGAGATAGTCCAGGACCCTGAACCCGATAGCTTTGGGAATAGAAGTGTTCCCTAAACCACTAGATATGCTTCTAGCCCAGGCCCCACAGTCATCATGGAGAGGAGAAATCATTGTGGAGAAGAGTACACTGTCCTTATCATCACCAGCAACCAATGATGGCCAGCCAGTGATGACGGGCACACAAGGATAAGCAGCCATGGGGATGGCAGCACCCCCAACCACTGGCTCTGCTCCTATCCCAGCTCTCATAGCTGTCATCCAGGGTAGCAGTTTCTGTGGAGAGGGAGACGGCCTTCCTCACCAACTGCCACTCACAGGGCAGGCAAGCCAGCCTCACTGAAGCAACAAGGGCACCCAGAGGGAGAGGCAGGAAGCAGCATGTGCCGGGCAAATCAACCCATCACCACCTTGACCACCATTTCCCCTTGGACCCTAAGGGAGGCAGCCCAAATACCTGAATCTAAGAGCCTTTGTAAGAGCAAAGCTTCCACTCTAATGCCTGCAACCATCATTCTGGGAAGAAATTCCTGTGGAGATATAGCTGGACAACTGCTCCTGAAGGTGCCATGTCTAAGGGAGACCCAAAAAAGAAAGTTGTTATCACCAAAGTCTTCGGCATATCAAATGGTTCAACAACAGAAAATGATAGATTTTATTACTGGAAATGACAGTAAAGAAGAGGCATTACTGTCTGCCTTGCTGCTTGTGTTGGCAACCAAAAATGGGCTCCTTAGCACTTAGTCAACAAGTGCCCTTGACTAGTTTGGCTTTTTCCCCTGAACTGAATACTGTTTGTATGTTGGACTGGAGTAAGCTTGTCGGCCCCTTCACCTTGCTTCCCTTGCTTAAGCTGATGGAAAGAACCTGTGCTTTCCTGGTCAACCCCTTCACCTTGCTTAAGCTGATGGAAAGAACCTGTGCTTTCCCGGTCAACCCCTTCACCTTGCTTAAGCTGATGGAAAGAACCTGTGCTTTCCTGGTCAACCCCTTCACCTTGCTTAAGCAGATTGAAAGAACCTGTGCTTTCCCCGGCGTACCTTACACCCCTGCAGAAGCCGGATGGTTAAAAGCAGCTCCCGTTGGAGCCAGAGGTTGCTATAGCCACAGTCACAGCCGAAGCAGGAGCTGCCAGTGGCAGAGCTGACCTATGGGAGGAAGCTGAACAAGGACTTCAGGCCAGTGCGTAATCTTTTTACCATAGAGGGGGAAGCATGATTTTGCTTTACACAATCATGCTTCTCTGTAGCCTCCTGGTTACTCTTTCAAGGCGTACTTATTGGGCCTGGAAGCTTTTGATCAATATATCAAAATGGGGTTGCTGGTTCATGGGTTGGTTACTGTGGAGCCTAAATATATGTTTTGATTCTTCTGCCTTCTACTTTGAGAGTTTCTTATATCTGGTGGTTCCGAACCTTTCAGACATGTTTATGATCCTCTTTGAGATTATAAACTCTGCCCTCCTAATACACTGCTGCACCCAAAACACCACAGATCTGTTTAATCTGACTTGCTGCTGAAATCTTCCATATGCATCCTTTCTACCCCATTAGAAAGTGAGGTCCTTGAGAAGAGTCTCGCTTTTTAAATTGTATCCTCAGTGCTTAACACAGTACTTCACATGTTTTGCTTAAGAAATACCTCCTTCCTTTATTCATTCTACTCCCGTAATCATCACCTTAGTGTGGGCTCCCAAATCACTTCTTGCCCAGACTATAGTATTAAACTTTTAATGGGCGGCCCTGTCTCCAGCTTCTCCTCTCTGCAATCCTTCCACACAGCTAACACATTGATATTCCTAAAGCACATGTCTGACTGTACCACTTCCCTGCTTAAAATTCTCCAGGAGCTCCCAAATGCCTCTAGGAAAAAGCACATATTCCTTGCTTTGGCTTTTAAAGTCCTGCATAATCTCGCTTCAGTCTGCCTTTCCAGACTTTATACTTTCCTTCATACATTATTTGTTTGAGCCAAAATGGCCTACTTGCTCTTCACCATGCTATATTCCATCTCCAGTCTCGGTGCCTTTGCATAGGTTCTCTCCCCTGCCTAGAATGCACTCCCTTCTTTCTTTCTTTCTTTTCTTTTTGGAGGGGGGAAGGCAGGGCAGCTGGGGTTAAGTGGCTTGCCCAAGGTCACACCGCTAGTACATGTGTCAAGTGTCTGAGGTTGGATTTGAACTCAGGTCCTCCTGACTCCAGGGCCTGTGCTCTACTCACTGAGCCACCTAGCTGCCCTTGCACTCCCTTCTTACCTTTACCTTTGCTTCCTTTGATGTTCAGCTCAAGTCACCCTCTACAGGAAAGCTACTCTACCTCCCCTCCTGGCAAGCCTGTACCCCTTCCACCAATAGCTAGTGTCCTCCCCCTGGAAATTATATATATTAAGGCTTCAATTCTCTATGTACATGTTCTCCCCCAAAGAATCAGAGTTCCTTGAGGGAAAGAACTGTTACATTTTGTCTTTGTATTTCCAGAAGTTGGTACAGTGTGGGTAACACAACAGGCACTTAATAGATGCTTGTTGAATGAATAAATGAATTTCAATTAATTAATCAAAAATTATTAATAATTTATCTGCTAAGGATGAACGGGACATAGTCCTTGTACTCCGGAAACTTAAAATCAAGAAGAAAAGATAGGTCAGCTATACAAATAACCATAATGCAAATTAAACTGTGATATGTACACGAAAGAAGTACAAAGTACTAAGAGGTCTGGAAGAAGAAATGATCTTACCTACCTGGGGGTGAAGGGGGAGGGGATAGAGGCAGGCTTCATGGAGAAGGTAGCTCTGGAGACATATCCTGAAAAATGGAAAAGATTTCAACAGATTGAGTGATGGAAGGGAGAGGGGGTGCATTCTGTACCTAGGAAATGGCTAGAGCAAAGGAATAGAGGTAGAAGAGAAAGGGAAGAATTCAGAGACTACTGGAGTTCAGTTTTACTAGGGCAATAGTTCTAAAGCTTTTTGGTTGCAGACCCTTTACACTCTTCTTTTTTTTGGAGGGGGAAGGCAGGGCAATTGGGGTTAAGTAACTTGCCCAAGTCACACAGCTCGTAAGTGTATCAAGTGTCTGAGGCTGATTTAAACTAAGGTCCTCCGGACTCCAAGGCCAGTGCTCTATTCACTGTGGCACTTACACTCTTAAAAATTGTTGAGGGCCCTACAAAGAGCTTTTGTTTATATGGTTTTAATCTGTTGACTGTATTAGAAATTAAAACTTCTTAGTATTATGAAAATAGTTTTAACCTCATGGACCCCCTGAAAGGATCTCAGGACACCTGGGATCTGTGGACCATACTTTGAGAATGGCTGGACTAGGATATAGAGTCAGTGAAGATGAGTGATGGGTAAATAGAGACTGAAACCAGATTGTGGAGGGTCTTAAACGTTAAACTAAATTTGAAATTTATTTTCTAAACCGCACGGAATTATTGAATGTTGGTGAGCAGAGTTTTTGATCTGATGTGAGCTGCGTGTTTAAGAAAGATTACTCCGGCAGATGTCTTTGGGATTAATTTGAAAAAGGGGAAATTATAGGTAGGGAAATCTGTTCAGAGGCTATTCCAATAGTCCAAGAGAAAGGTGGTGATGACTTGAACTAGGGTGGTGGCAATGGGAGTGGAAAGGAGGTGACATATTTGAAAACTATTATGGAGGTAGGGCAGCTAGGTGGCATAGTGGATAGAGGGCAGAGCTTGGAGTCAGGAAGACCCCAGTTCAAATCTGACCTCAGATGTACTAGCTGTGTGACTTTAGGCAAGTCACATAACCCTGTCTAAGTTTCCTCATCTGTAAAATGAGCTGGAGAAGGAAATGTCAGAGTCCTCCAGTATCTTTGCCAAGGAAACCCCAAATGAAGTCATGAAGAGTTAGACACAATAATGACTAAACAACAAATTATGGAGGTAGAATCAACAGGTCATGGTAATGCATTGGTTATATTGGATGAGGAAAAAGGCAAAGATGGCTTTGAGGTTGCAACTCTCACAAGTAAGAAGGAGAAGCAGGTTTTGGTGGGGAAAGAGGGTGAATTCAGTTTTGGATAAGTTGCGTTTGAGGTTCCAGGTAGGGCTGTCCTGGAGGCAGGTGGCAATGGGGACCAGTGCTCTGGGGAAGTGCTATGGCTGTAGATACTGATTAGGGAATCATATGCATACCAATGCTAATTAAATCAAAAGGCACAGAGAAAATTGCTTTCAAGGTGTAAGAGATCTTTCTGTTTGAGGAATCAGAGGGAAGTTTATCTGGATTCTGGCCATCATTAAAAATAGCATTCTTTTCAGAGCATGACCCTGACACTTCTGATATAGCTGGCAAATTGGGAATCCATTCATTTCTTATAATGCCTTCATCTGAGACTTTCAGCTTGTTTGAGAGAATAGTTTAAATTTTTTTTTAAACTTTGGGGGGTGGGAGAGGAATAAAAATAAATTTATTTCCTTCCCCATGTGTGGCTTTTTGTGTGGGTGCATAAATGCTTAGTCCAAATCAAAAGCAATTGGCAATTTCCATAAAAAACTAAGTGACATTGCAAGGTATACAAGTTATAACAAAATTTGATATTTACCACAATAGTAGTGTAATGGGCATGATCTCATGCCATATTCTCTGGTTTTGTGGGGCTGGACATGTGCTCAGGATTGAAAGACCTGTGCTTCTGGATGACGCGACAATCCTTTACTGGCCCCAGTGACTGGGGGGCTGTGTCTCTGATGCTTGGGAACTGAGCCAGGAGGAGCCCCCCAGTTAGGATTTTGTAAAAGGAGAGGGGAAAGGCTGACATTCATGTAGAACCTTAAAATGAATAATGTACTTTACATATAAATAAGATGAAGGTTTCAGAACCTCAGCACTTCTGATATTTTTTCTTCTACCTTTAGGATAGACTAGATTGTTATTTTATTTAAAATAAGGCTGCTGATTTTCTTTTAAAAAATTGACAAGCATTTATATGTGCCAGACACTGTACTAGGTGCTAGGGACATAAATATAAAATAAAATGAAATAATCCCTACTCTCAAGCAGTTTGAGAGATTTTAAATGTAGTGTCCTACAGATTACAAAGTTAAGTACAGACATCAAATTAGGCTGCTGATTTCAAAATAACTGCAGATACACACATGGAATAATTTGTTCTACTTACATAATGCTATTATTCCAAGACCTCTTAGCATTTTAGTGCCTCCTGCATGAATCCTTATGTTTCTCTGAAATTAGGGCCAGGCTAACAGTTATTTCATCATCATTTCCTATAACTGGGTTGGCTGAAGAAAAAAGAAGCATAGGGATTTGTTTTTCCAGAATCCATAGTAGAGGTAGCAGCAATCATAAGTTTCCTGACTCCATTGCCATGCAGCCATAGAATTTTAAATCTGGAACAAACCATGGAGATCCCTTATTCCAAATTAAATGGTTTTTCTTTAAGGTCACAGAACTAGGTAAGGGCAGAGCTGGGAGTAGAACTAAGATCTCTGCTCATTCTCAGCTTTGAGCTCTTTCCCATTTCTCTGGAGTATGTGAATAATATTTATATATGTGTGTGTGTGTATGTATATACACACACACATATATATATATATACATATATATATATATATAGGCTTCAGAAGAAGAAGAAAGGAAACATTTGTCAATTGTCCACGTGCCAGGAACTATGCTAAGTGTTTTACAAATATTATCTCACTTAATCCTAAAAGCTCTGTGATGTAGGTATTATTTCGAATTTACAGATAAAGAAACTCAGGCTAAGAGAGGTCAAGAGACTTGCCCAAGGTCACACAGCTAGTAAGAAAGCATCTGAATCAAGATTCAATCTCAAGTCTTCCTCATTCCAAGTCCAGTACTCCATATACTGTGCCACCTTAATGTATAGTCTTATTCTCTCTGTAGAGTGTTAGTCTCTTATTTGCTCTTCTCACTCTCTCTCTCTCTCCCCCTTTATTCATAAAAATACACGCACATACACATTTGTGCATTTTCTTGATGTTTACTTATAAAATCATCTCCTTACCATTAAAGTCATGAAGCTTGGGATTCCACTCTGCCAGGAGTTCAACCCTGTTAAAACAACTTCTTTTCATTTACAATCTGTCTCTCTTTTTTGAGGGGGGAGGGTACTTTAATATTTTTTTGTATGAGTTCATGAAATATAGTGGCCAAATTCTTCAAAGTTTTCAGGAAGACCAGTAATTCTTAATTTTTTTTTCCTTTGTTCTGTCTTCAAGAGATATTGTTTTTGTATGCATAGCTTTGACATATTTTTCCAGTTGGGTCATTCTCTGGATTTATTTTTCTGCTGCTTTAATTTCCACTATTCTATCTGCTAGCAAAATAACTTTTTTATCAAAGCAATTGTTGTGTTTATATTCTGTAGTCACACTTAGTTCCTTCTCTATCTCATGATATTTTTGCTTTCATTTCTCCCCTTTAATCCTTTCTGTGTGAGTTTATGACCTGTTTTGCTGTGTTGAGAAAATTTTAGCTTTCTTTCTGGTGTTATTTTGTTGTTAGAATATTTTCATATTTTTTTCTCATTGCGTTAGACCCTTTCTTTTGTTTGGCCATTTCTTTGAGCAGTTTTACTTATTTTATTTTTGAACAATATTTTATTTTCTCCCCAATTACATGTTAAAACAATTTTTTAACATTTATAAAACATTTGAGTTCCAAATTCTATCCCTCCTTTTCTCCCTTCAATGGTAAGTATGTGGGATGAAAGACCCTCACCAATTAAATTTATAATAAGGAGCCATCTCATGGTGGGAACAGAAATAAATTTTATTCAATTCTCAAGAATTGGGCATCCCCCCGCTAGAACAAACCCAGCAAGGGAAGCGCTTTACAAGGAGCAAAGCACCCATAATTATACCTAACACAAGAGAATTCCCGCCCACCTCTGACCCTTCTCACCACTGGCTGGGAGGTGGTCTTACAATCTGAGCATGAAAGCTAGACAAAGAACCGGGAAATTGAGGCACAGAAACTCCAATTCCCATTCCCTTAGTTAATGATTACAACTGAAGTGACATCTATAAATCTAAACAAGGAGAATAGGATAAGGCGGGGGGAGACCCTCTCCATTCTTTACAGTAGAGAAAAACAGGTCATTATGACCCTGTTCTTACTAAGCAAATCTTTAAACCAGAACCAGAAGAAAGAACAAAAAGTTTCAGGGTAAACTTTCCCAGAGGCTGAGCCATCAGACTCTCATGGCCTCAGAATTTTTCCACTTCCCTTTTTCTTGATTTTTAAACATTTCTTAGTATAGATATAGATATATATGTATTTATACATATCTTCCCTGTGAAGTCTTCACATTTTATTTACCTTACACAGTAATCAATACAATATAGGTTATACATGTGCAATCATGTAAAATATTTCCATAGTATTCATTTTGTACAAGAAGACTTTGAGTAGTTTTAAAAAATATTTTGTGTACTTCTTATGGTTTTTCTTTTTTGTGCTCTTCCTGCTGTTTTTGAGGGGGACTATTGAGCAGATAAGATCCTTGACACCTCTGCTATATCATCTTTCCATAACTTCCCCATCCTCTACTTGTGTGTCTAAGATGAAATGAAACAGGACCGAGAAACAAGATTTTCAAGAGATAAAATATGATCTAGGTATAGGAGGAAAATGCCTAGAGAATCATTCTTCTTCCCCCAGATTGAGACCTGGTTGAAGAATAATTAATTTCATCAATAATCAATTTCAATCAATAATCAGTTTCACGATTGGCTTTCTTTACCTAATATGTGAGTAAATTACTTCTTTAAGAAAATCTTTTCTGTATTTTGTATGTATAAGATCCTTTATATAGAGAAAATATAGCTTAGCCAGCCTTGGTGTCAGAAAGTGCTGGGTTCAAGTCCTTCCTCCTGTACACAATAGTTACATGACCTTGAGCAAGTCACAACCTCTCACTCAGTGCCCCAGGCAACTCTGTAAGATTGTAAACTGCAGAGGATTTGGAAATCTGCATTGGTAAAGGCAGTTTCCTATGCCAATGAAATCACAAGTCTGGTCCAAAATGAAAAGATCCTTAATACTTAGCTTTAATCTAGTTGCCTTAGGTTCTGTTAATTACTCTAATTACCTTTATTTCATTTTATACAAGCACAAATTCAAATCTATTAAGCTCCACGTATAAGTTTATAGCAACACAGCATGACAATTTTTGTATTTTGAGTAAAGAACTCTGTAAGGAATAGGATCATGGAGCTTTGGCTTAAGATGTAAAAGAAATTGTAGGAAAACCAGATCAGTAAATTTGAAGCAGGAGACCTGAGACTTCATGAGCTGGGGTTTCAACTCAGTGCTGCTGACAGGTATAATGGAAAGCCCCCTTTTTCATCAATTACTCTCAAGCAGTGTCTAGTCTCCTCAGCCTACAGGGGATGGATGCTTCAATTACAACATTGTAATCTCAATCGGCACCAAATTAGAAACTGAAATCCAACCTAGTAAGTGCAAACCTACTTTCAGGCCATGGGGAGTTGGAATCCTATCTTTAATTCTTTGTTGGTACAGAACTGCCCCAGGCAACCAAACTTTGGAGCTTTAGTAATATGATGAGATAAGTTAAACACACCTGTGACTGTAAGAGAATTTCTTGTTAACAGGAGGGGGTGGGGGTGGAGAGAATGGTGGGAGAAACTCAGATTTCAGCCTTTCTTGTAAGAATGACTCACTAGAGCTGATCCCTTGAGGACGAGACAGAGGAAAAAAGGCTAAGTGTTTGTCTCCCTCCCACTACTTTCCTTCTGTTGAGCAAATTTACTAAAAAGAGAAAAAGAAAGTCCTCGGTACATGGTGTTAGTAGAGTGTCCTGCACATAGTAGGAGCTTAATAAATGCTTGTTGAATTGATGTAGCTGCGTAACAAATTCCCGAATTGGCCATGTCTGAAAATGGCTATCTCTTTCTACATTTGAAGTTCACCATCTCTCTGGCAGGAGGTGAGGAATGTGTTTTACTTTCATTCTTTTGGTCTTGTGGTTTATCATTACATTGATAAGCATTCTAAAGAATTTCAAAGTTGATTTTCTCCATGATGTTATCATTGCATAAGTTGTTCTAATTTTTCTCATTTCATTCTGCATCATTTCATAGAGGTCGTCTCCACTTCTCCTGAAGTTGTACATTTCATAATTTCTTCCATTATATTTCATTACATTTATATACTCCAGTTTAGCTTTTCCCCCATAGGAGGACAGCCCCTTAATCTCCCATTTTTGGGAACCACAAAAAGAGCTGCTATAAATATTTTTGTATATTTGGATCCTTTTCCTCTTTTTAAAATTTCTTTGTGGTATAGGCCTAGTAATGGTATGGCTTGGTCAAAGGTATGAAATGGTATGAATTCTGACCTAACCCACATCATGGGGGACTTCCTGTGGGTCTTTTGATATTTAGTAAATATTAGTGCAGCATATAGATTACCTTTACTCCTGCTATTTGAGGTAAACGACTAGCCTGTTCCAGTCATACATGATCTTGATTTTTTTTATGGCACTTCTTGCATTTAAACTGTTGTTGGTAACATGCTGCAGCCTCCATGAACCCATCAGGCATCTCTCAATTGCCTTCTGGGCTACCTGCTATTTTGATTCTTAGGAGACTGTGGTGATCTGAAACTCATAGATGGCCAGATACCATCATCAAGAGAACACTTGCTCTAAAAGAACCAAGATTAAGTCAGGCTTAAATACTTGCCCTTCCCCTTCCCCTCACCCTGAGGAAGAAGACTTAGTCATGAAGTAAATTTAGGATTAAATATATTTAGATGTTATTTGTGTACTCACATTAAACATATACACTAAGACTGAGAAGAAAAGAAGTATAGTATAGTAGAGTGACTTGGCCTTTAAGGCAGGAAGATGATACAATAGAGTGAAAATCTTGAGTTCAAATCTGATCTCTGACATTTATGGGCTGTGTGACCCTAGGCAAGTCACTTAAACTCTTGCCATAGTTTCCTAGTCTGTAGGAAAGGAGTCATAAAAGCACCTAGCTCCCAGAGTTGTTGTGAGATAATGTTTTTGAAGTGCTTTAGAAACCTCATAATCCCATATGAATGCTAAGAGGAAGATAAGGGGGAGGAGGATGAAGATGATGATGATGTCATCTTCCTTGGAAACATGCTGTGTGCATGACCCTTGGCAAGTCACTTAACTTTTTCAGTGCCCTAGACCTAGGCAACCCTCTAAAAGTATAAGTTGGTAATGAGTTGCTGATTTGCATCAGTTGTGGGACTTTCTACACTAGAAATTCATTATGGGGATAGAATCAAAAGCCCAGACCAAAAAAAAAAACAAGGCTGAGAGGAAGAAGGGAGAACATATTGGCTGCTTTTAAAACTGTGTTTTTAGGATATATACTGGTATGTACGTCCTGACCAAAGTAATAATTCAGATTTTTAAAAAGGTAATAAATGTCTATTGTTTGTATTATTTTGAAAAAGGAGCAACTACACCTACCCAACAAAACTTAATTCTCCAAGGCAAAATATAGACTTTCAATAAAATAGAGGACTTTCAAACTTTCTCAGTGAAAAGAACAGAGCTGAATAGAAAATTTGACTTTCAAACACAAGAATCAAGAGAAGCATGAAAAGGTAAACAAGAAAGAGAAATCAAAAGGGACTTACTAAAGTAGAACTGTTTTGCTTACATTTCTACATGGAAAGATGATGTTTGTAATTCATGAGACCTTTCTCAGTATTAGGGTAGTTGAAGGGAATATACACAGGGCACAGGATGAGTTGAATATGAAGGGATGATATCTAAAAAAATAAAATTAAGGGATGAGAGAGGAATATATTGAGAGAGGGAGGAAGGGAGAGATAGAAATGGGGTAAATTATCTCACATGAAAGTGGCAAGAAAAAGTAGTTCATTGGAAGGGAAGAGGGGGCAGGTGAGGGGGAACGAGTGAATCTTGCTGTCATCAGATTTGACTTGAGGAGGGAATACCACACACACTCAATTGGGTGTCTTACCCCACATGAAAGTAGGGGGAAGGGGATAAAAAAGGGGGGACAATAGAAGGGAGGGCAGATAGGGGGGAAGAAGTAATCAAAAGCAAACACTTTTGAAAAGGGACAGGGTCAAGGGAGAAAATCGAATAAAGGGGTACAGGATAGGAGGGAGCAAAATATAGTTAGTCCTTCACAACATGACTATTTATGGGAGCGTTTTGCATAATGATACATGTGTGGCCTATGTTGAATTGCTTGCCTTCTTAGGGAGAGTGGGTGGGGAAGGAAGAGGGGAAAGAATTTGGGACTCAAAGTTTTAAAAGCAGATGCTCAAAAAAAAAGACTTGTTCTTGCATGCAACTGAGAAATAAGACATGCAGGCAGTGGGGCATAGAAATCTTATCCTGCCCTACAAGAAAGTAAGGGGAAAAGGGATGGGGGGGAGGGGGAGGGGGGGTGACAGAAGGGAGGGCTGACTGGGGAACAGGGAAACCAGAATATATGCCATCTTGGAGTGGGGGGGAGGGAGGTAGAAATGGACAGAAAATTTGTAACTCAAAATCTTGTGGAAATCAATGCTGCAAACTAAAAAATACCAAATAATAAAGTATGGAATTAAAAAAATAAAATAAAATTATAATAATCAATAAAAAATAGAAAAAGGAGCAACTAACAAGTTATTATGGTTAGTATATTTACACATGTATTTATTCTAAAAACACTACCCACATTTTTAAAACAGAGGATTTAGTTCATATTGTGACTAAGTGCATGTATTATATATTCATATGTACACATATATATGTATGTATATATAATGGGTATGTGTATGTGTATATATGCATACATATACATGTGTGTATGTATATATGTGTGTATGTAATTTTAGGTCTTCCTTGCTTATAGGCCCAGCCCTCTCAACTGAGCTACCTAGCTGCCTCTTCTTTCTCTCTCTCTCTCTCTCTCTCTCTCTTTCTCTCTCTCTCTCCTATATATACATATACACATATACATACATACACACATACACACATATACACATTTATATATGCACAAAGATATATTTAATGTGAAAGAACAGTAAGATCTAATCAAGAGCTTGGGCTTAATTCTGTTAGGTTTTAATTCCACCAGAGAAAACTGACCTTTGCAAATCACTGAACCTGATTACATTTTAGAAATTGAATAAAATGTAGATTTGTAAAGCAATACTAGACATCATGGTCATCTTTAGCGAATTAATCTGAAAAGAGAAATCTAGCCTCTATTAGTCACTACTGTTTTACACTTACTAGATGCACACAATATGTACCATATGCAAATGTATACATTTACACATGGGCACACATATGTATACAGTACATACTCATGTACCGATATATCCATACACACAGATACATAGGACTTTTTTGAGCTTCTGTTTCCCCTTTGGAAGGATATATTTAAAGAAGTATCCAAGTCCAGAGAACCGAGCTGAACATGTCTCAGAACAACATGATTTCTGAGGTCTGATGGCTCCTTTCATGTTCTCAGCCATGGCTTCAGAGGCCCCTGCTATGGTGGACTGGACCTGGCAGAGGCCCTGAGGGCAGAAAGACTGGATTTTCTTTCCTGCTTCTGTTCCTTCCTAGGGATGTGACTTTGGGGATGTTAGCCTCTCTGGCTCTTCAGCTTCACTTTTGTAAAACAGAGAGGCAGTGTGGTTTCCTAGGACCTAAAGTCAAGAAACATCGGGTTAAGCCCTAGCTCAGGCACATTAGTGATGGTACTAATTGACAAGTCACTTAACTCTGAGCCTAGTTTTCCCATCTGTAAAAGAAGATACTATTATTTATGCCACCTAGCTAAGGTGGTGAGTAGATGGAGCACCAGGCCTGGAGTCAGGAAGATCTGAGTTCAAATTCAGCCTCAGACACCGACTAGCTGTGTGACCCTAACCAAGTCACTTAACCTTGTTTGCCTCAGTTTCCTTATCCATAAAATGAACTGGAGAAGGAAATGGCAAACCACTCCAGTATCTTTGCTAAGAGAACCCCAAATGGGGTCATGAAGAATCAGACAAAACTCAACAATAAGAACAACAACTTCATAGGGTTATTGAAAATCTTAAAATGCTACATAAATTTGGGTTATCACTGATGGATCCATGATCTTATGAATGTAGGTACTCCCTACAACATTCTTATCCTTTGTGAGTCTTTTCATGTCCTCCATAAAACATCCACAGAAGATTCATCCAACCTTCTTCCTCTAGATATTTTGATATTACTTATATAGGTACCAATGGGATACATGAGCTATCCACTGGTACCCTTTTCTCTCTTGCTGTGTAACTTGCCTCTTCCATTTTCTGAGCATATATTTTTCTGATGAGAACATTTACAGGGCACTATAATTTAGCCATCTTTGAATTTTAAATGATCTAGAATCTGGAGAATGCATTTCAAATTGTAAGGGGCTTTATAAGTCTAGTCTAATCCCTTCATTTTACATATAAGGAAACTGAAGTCCAGAAAAGTTAAGTTACTTGACCAAGGTTATATGGTGGTAAATATCAAAGCGGCATTCGAACCCAAATCCTCTCAGTTCCAGAGGTCTTTCCACTGGCCTAAGATGCAGTCGCAAAATATTTTAAATGTTATCAGAGTTTCATAATTTACCAAGCACTTACACAAATTATCTCTCATTTGATTTGTTCCCCATAACTGCCCTGTGAGACAAATAAGGTGGGATTTATTTTTTACCTTTGCAATTTATAGCCCTTGATCACAGTCATATATTCTAAAGCAACTTTACAATTTACAAAATTCTAACATTCATAGAGGGGTTTGTCTGTAGATAAATTCCATGTTTTCATAATGTCTGCCTCACAGAGTCTCACCTATTGAAGAAAATTCTCCATACTCCAATTCTCAAAGATTGTGTGTGAACCTGAATAAAGGGACATTGTGAATGGATGAGAGTGCTTCCAGCTTGGGGAAGTTTAAAAGAAGAATCGAGAATCACTCAAGGCTAGTGAAATAGAGGGAGTTGATAGCTGAAATGCAAGGATATGAGAGAGAGGGGAATAAATGGCATGTCTGTCTAGACTGTGCTGTGGGTATAGATCGGGGCTGGGCCATGAGAGGCAGCCTGGCATGAATGGAGATTTTCAGAACAGGATAGATGTGAAGAAGTACCTTTTTTTTTTTTTCCCTCCCAGAGAGCTGGTTGGTAAACATTTACCAGCATATGCCTGGATACCCAGAGGTATAGACCTGGCTTAGCTATACTAAAGCTCTGGCTCTTGAGATGTCAACATTTGCTAGCTGCTATGCTGATGTGGAAAGAAAAATAAGTAAACAGAGACTGCTACAGATGCTAATCTCTAATACCCTGTTGTAAGTAATCTTACTGTGTCCCTCTCCCACTGTGTTGGGGAAGCAGAAGGATTAATTAGAGAATATGTATGACTTTGGTTCAATTCTATAATAGTTTCTATTTTGTTTTAATCTTTTGCTCTTATTTCTTGACTCATCTGGCATGGTCTGGTACACAATCACTCCCTTGATCCTATAATCCACATTAATTTACATCTTTCCTTCCCTTCTCAGCTAAACTCCTTGAAAAAGTGATCTATTCTCTACCTCCTTTTCTTTCCCTCTCTTTTAAACCCTCTGACCTTAACATTCAACTGAAACCACTCTCTCCAAAGATGTAAAAATTTCTTAATTAACAAACCTATTGGTCATGTCTCAGTTCTCATCCTCTTTGACCTACCTCTGTAAATAACTTTCTCTTCTCTGGGTTTTCATGACACTGATCTCCTTTGTTTTTCCTTTCTGACCACTACTTCTCAATCTCCTTTGTTGTATCTTCATCTATATCATGCCCATGAATTGTGGATGTTGTCCTAAGGCTCTTTCTTGGGTCCTCTACTCTTTGCTCTTTATACCTTTTCACTTAGTGATCTCAACAGCTCTTGTGGGTTCAGTTATAGTTTCTATGCAGATGATTCGCAGATCTATATACCTAACTCCTTGTCTCTCCTCTGAGCTCAAGCCCTATGTTGCCAGTTGTCTGTCTACTGGATATCTTGAACTAGATGCCATGTAAGCATCTCAAAACTCAACATGTCCAAAACAGAACTCATTATTTTTCCTTACAAATCCTCCCCTCTTCTGAACTTCCCAATTACTGTTGAAGGTACCACCATTCTTCCACTAACTAAAGCTTATAACTTTGTTGCCGCCTTCAAGCCAATTATCCAATCCTACCAATTATCAAATCTTGTTGTTTCTATCTTTACCATACCAATTGTATAAGTCTCATTCTCTCTACTCACACAATCACTACTCTAATTCAGGCTTTCTTTACCTCTTGTCTAGATTATTTTGACAGCCTTAAGTCTCTCCCCACTCCAATTTATCATTCATAAAATGTCTAGAGTGATTTTCCTGAAGTATAGATCTGACTATGTCATCCTTCCCTCTTCTCCCCCTACTCCATGCTCAATAAATTGGAGTAGATCCCTATTACTTCCGGGATCAAATACGAAGTCTTATGTTCAGCATTTTCTGTCTTAAATAAAAAAAAATTTAACACATACTCAAAAAAGGAAATAATGAACATTTCTGTCATCTAAGTAGAAAAAAAGGATTGTATATGAATCTCTATTTCACATTACTTGCTTTAAAAAAAGTATGCTATTTATTCATTACTTTAAAAACTATTCTGCTTCGACATTGGTTTTTTTTTTTTACTTTCTTCTGTACTTTGTGTACTTTAAAAAATATATCAATGGTCCTCCACTTTTCAGTTTTCCTTTTTTGGGGGGCATCACAATCAATATCCTCTTTCTTTCCCACCCCTTATCCATCAATGAAAAAGAAAAAAACAAAAACAAAACCAACCCTTGTAACAGACATAGTTAAACAAAACAAACCCACACAGTGGACATGTCCCAAAATGTATGTCTCCTAAAAGTCTATCCCCTGTCAGAGGATGGGTAACAAGCTCCATCACAGGCCCTCTGGACACACAGCTAGATGTAAATATTTGCACAGAGTTCTTAAGTTTTTCAAAACTGCTTTTCCTTACAATGTTCTTTTTTTTTTTTTTTTACCTTAAACAGTATTTTGTTTTTCCCCACAATTACATATCAAGAACATTTTCATCATTCATTTTTACAAGATTTTGAGTTCTGAATTTCTCTCCCTCTGTCCCTCCCTCCCCTGTTCTGAAAATGGTAGGCAGTTTGATATAGCTTATACATATGCTATCATGTAAAACATATTTCCAAATTCATTACAGCTGTGGAAGAAGAAACAGATCAAAAGGAAAAAAAAAACACAAGAAAGAATAAAGCGAAAAAAAAATGCTTCGATCTGCAATTAGCGTCCATCAGTTCTATATTTGAATGTGGATAGCATTTTCCTTCATGGGTCCTTTGTACTTGTCTTGGATCACTGTGTGGCTGAGAAGAGCTGAGTCATTCATAGTTGATCATCATACAATATTGTGTACAATATTTTCCTGGTTCTGCTCATTTCACTTTGCATCAGTTCGTACAAGTCTTTCCAGGTTTTTCTGAAATCCGCCTGTTCATTTCTTATTGCACAATAGTATCCCTTACAATGTTCTTAAACTCGTAGTGATTGTTCTCCTGATTCTGCTCCCTTCAGTTTGCACCAGTTCCCACTTCCCAGGGTATTCTCTGAAGTCATTTCTTTCATCATTTCCTATGGTGCAATAATACTCCATTGCATTAATACATCACAATCAGTTCAGCCATTGCTCAATTGAAGATCACCCTTTCCCCTGTTTTCAATTTTCCTTTAAATACCACCTTTGGGATCAGGAAATTTGTTTTGCTTTTGACTATTTCCTCCCCGGTATTATTCTCCCTTTCTCTATCCCTACCTATTTCTCTATTGAATTTGATGTATTTTTACACTGAACTCTTTGTGAGTTCAATCCTCCTGTGTCCAGTTCATGTAAGAATGACACTCATCTGATGCCTATTTTTCCCACCTCTTCCTCCATTTGGGTATACTTTTCTTCTCAAGCACTCTAATTATGAAAAAATATCAAGTTCCACCTGCTTCTTTCTCCTTTCTACACTAGTATATTCTTCATACTCTCCTTTTTCTTGACCCTCTTAAACCCTCAGAACAGAATCCACTCCCAGATCCTCTGTTTTTCTTATTTAACTCTATCAATGCCATTTGAAGATATTAGATTCTGGGAACACTTGTTGCTTCTTCTCTCTCCTCCAATAGAATGTTAGCCCTGCATCATCATATGGCCCCTTCCAATTGCTCGAATAAATTACATCTCTAGATTTATCTGGACTTTTGTTTGCATTTCAGTATTTCTACTCAGTTCTGGTCTTCTCATCAGAAATGCTTGAAAGTTCTCTAGTTCATGAAAGATCTTTTCTCTCCTGTAGTTGGTAGCTAGGTGGCACAGTGGAAAGAATGCTGGCCTGGATTCAGGAAGACCTAAACTCAAATCTGGCCTCAGACACTTATTACCTGTATGACCCTGGGTAAGCCACTTAACCTGTGTTTGCCTCAGTTTCCTTAACAGGAAAATAGGGATACTAACATTACCTACCTGGCAGGGTTGTTGTAAGGATCAAATGAGATATTTGTAAAGAACTTAGCACAGTGCCTACATATAGTAGGTGCTATATAATACTTAATCTTTCTCCCCCTATAGTATTACATTGACTTTGCAGGATGTTATTCTTGGTTATAAGCCTTCATCTTCTGGAATAGTGTATTCAAAGATCTCTTCATTTATGGCCAAAGTTACCAAGTCTTATGTATTACTGACTGGGTTTTTTGTCTTTGGACACTGAGTGCTTCTTTCTGAATACCCACAATATTTTTCTTTGACCTGAAAGTTCTGGATTTTGGCGATGATATTCCTGGTACTTTTCCTTTTGGAATTTATTTCAGGAGATGATTTGCAGATTCTATTTTTACTTTTCCCTCTGTTACTAATAGATGTGTACAGTTTTCATTTATGATTTTTTGAAAGATTGTGCTGAAGCTTTTTTTTTTTTAAATCATGGTTTTCAAAGTATCTGATGATTCTTAAAGACATTTTATTCACTTTCAAATTCTCTTTTCCCAGAACTTTTATTTTATTTTTTAAATCTCTTGCTTCATTTATTCTAGGTATTCACATAGTACTTATGGAAAATCCTTATTCACTTTGAGTTCCTGATTGCAATTGTGAGATGTTACTTTCTCCTTCTAGGTCATATTTCTGGATATATATGGATCTATTATGATTCCGTATATTGGTTGGTAATTTCTGCTTCATTATCTTGGCAGTCTTCATTATCTTGGCAGGTGGAGCCCTTCTTGGTCTCAACTTGGGTTTCTGTGCTGACTTCTATATCCCTTAATTAAGAATTGTCACATCTTTGAGGTTCACCATGATGTCTCCAGGCCAGGGCCATCGATAGTGTTTTAGGACTTTGGAGCCCTTAGTGCTAAAGTCCATTCTGTACTGGTTGCTTCTATTCCCTGTCACTTTCAAGGTCTCTGTTGTGAGTTTCTGACTCTCCTGGGGCTTTCTCAGGATATTTCCCTGCTCTTGCTGCTTCCAGATAAAACTTTACAGGCTATGAGTATCTCTGGCCTGTGTCAAGTCATGCCAGGAATCTTCTGGCTTGTTTGTCTGAAATTCTAGCTTTTGTGCCTAGTTTCTTTGGTTGGTTTTGATGGAGTTTAGACTGTGGGAGCCCCCCTGAACTTTCCTTGAATCTTCCCACTAGATGAGGCTTTCGCCTGAGGCCATAAGTCTTTCATTATCACTAGGCCCAAATCTCTAGGTTACTGTTAACCTAGCCTAGCCCTCCATTGTCTGGCTACTTCCCACCCTAGATCCTATCAAAGTACCTAAACCCAAATCTGTTGCCCTTAAACTAGCCTAGCTCTACACTGCCTGTCATCTCCAGGTAGCCTTCAGCTACTTTCCACCCTTAATCCCATTTTCTTCTTTCCCCCAGTTTGACCTCGCCCCAGTCCCATCAAGCTCCTCCTTAGACTCCTCCTCAACACCCTCCCTAAATCCCTCCTCCCATCACCCCAGGACCACCTAGATCCCTCCCACAATCTTTCTGTATATAAGTTTTATCTTGCTTCCATGAAGGTGCTCAGATTCAATCTAGCTCAGTGGATTGAATCTGGCCGGCTTGTGAAAACAAGCATTACAAATGGTGAGATTTCGGGCAGCTAGGTGGCACAGTGAGTACAGCACCGGCCCTGGAGTCAGGAGGACCTGAGTTCAAATCCGGCCTCAGACACTTGACACACTTACTAGCTGTGTGACCTTGGGCAAGTCACTTAACCCCAATTGCCCTGCCTTCCCCCCTGCAAAAAAATAAAAAAGTTTAAAAAAAAACAGAGCAAACAAAAAAAACCAAATGGTGAGATTTCTTAAGACTATCCAATATGGTGAACCTGTAACAAACTTTTCTTTGCCTGTGAGAAGACTTGAATCGAATTCATTCAAGTAGGACCCAGAGAGTTGGTATTTTGGGGTCTCAAGTACCCCTAAAAATATGGTTCCCTGACCTCGCCAGTTTCCTTTCCTATTAGTCAGTTACTGTACTTTCTCTTTGGGCTACTTGATTATTATTCAATCTGGTGAAATATAGAGGGTTTTGCTAAAGTAGATTATGGCTCCATTCAGACAACCATCTCCTTTGTTTAGCATTAAAATCAATCATTTAATCAATCAGTAAACATTTATTGTTGTTCGGTTGTATGTGACCCTTTATGACCCCATTGGGGGTTTTCCTGGCCAAGCGACTGGGGTGGTTTGCAATTTCCTTCTCCAGCTCATTTTACAGATGGAAAACTGAGGCAAACAGGGTTAAGTGACTTACCCAGAGTCGTACAACTACTATTAAGTGTCTGAGATTGTATTATGAACTCAGGTCCTCCTGACTCTAGGCCTGGCACTCTATTCACTGTACCACCTAGCTGCCCCTAAACATTTAGGTTACTATGTACCAGGCACTGTGCTAAGCACATTAAAGCTCTCTCAACCTGACCCCTTCCTAATTTTCTGATCCTCTTGATGGGGTATAGGCTCTGGGATCCCCCTTGAACTCTCCTTGAATCTTCCCCCTTGGTAAGACATTTGCCTGAGGCATAAGTCTTACCTTATCACTAGGCCCAAATATCTGTTACTTTTAACCTAGCCTAGCTCCCTTGATCCTATCAAAGTATCTGTACCAAATCCTTTACCCTTAATCTATCCTAGCCTTCCATTGTCTGTTATGTCCAGGTAGCCTTCAGGTATCTCCCACCCTTAATCCCATTCCTGGAGTCTGACCTCTAGTTACCCCAGTCCCACCAAGCTCTTCCTTAGACTCCTGCTCAAGACCCTCCCTAAACCCCAACTCCCATCACCCCAGAACCACCATTAGATCCTTTCCACAGCCTTTCTGTATATGTCTCATCTTGCCTCCACAAAGGTGCTCAGATTCAAGCCAGCTTGTCAAGATGAGCCTTACAAAATGGTGAGATTTCTTAAGACCACCCAATATGGTGAATCTTCAATAAACTTTGTTTTTTTTCCTTTGGCTGTGAGAAAGCTTGAGTGGAAATCATTCGTGCAGATGTGTTGGTACTTTGGGGTCTTGAGCACTCCTAACCTTAACATATGGTTCCCTGATCTCATCACTCTTACATATTACTCCTCTCCACACATTCTGAAATTCAACTCTACTGAACAACTTGCTATTCCTCATACATGAAACTCCATCTTGCATCTCCAAGCTATTGTCCTGGCTCTCCCCTATGGCTGGGTGCTCTCCTTCTTTGCCTCCCCTTCTTAGAAGGCCTGGTATCTGACAAGGCTCAAATGCCACCTTTTGCAGGAGGCTTTCCCCAGTCTTCCCTCCCCACAGCTGCTAGAGCCTTGGTTCTCAGGCTATTTTCCTTCTCTTCTATATGCATTTGTATTTGCCTATTTGCTTGTATATTTTCCCCATTAGACAGGAGCTCTTTGAGAGCGTGCACTATTTTTGGCTTTCCTTATATCCCCAGTGTTTAGCACAGTGCCTAGCACATAGTAAATCCTCAATAAATACTTGTAGATTGATTGCTTTATCCATTTATGAGGACTTGGGGCTATGAATGTAAATAAATGCTGACCCTAACCAATATATCAAGCCTGAGAAGTGGGGCAGGGGGTCCTCCAGGGCCATATAGGGACCTATGGTAGGGGCTGTGCTACATATAAAATAACATTTTAAAGGATTTACATATATGATTTCTTTATATCCATTACATTAATTGACCCTCAAAAGAAGTGTATGAAGTACTTAGCTCATTCTCTCACAAAATTATTGTGAAGAATAAATTAAATGAGATAAATTGTTAAATTGCTTTGTAAATTGTAAAGCTTTGTAAAAAGCAAGGTGCTATTATTAGATCATTTAAAATTCAAGGAGGCTTAGAGCACACTGCCCTTAACATGGTTGGTACTTAAAAGATATTTGTTCAATTTAATTGTATAGGAAATCCTCTGATAGCTGGATAGGTGGTACAGTGGATTGACTCCTGGACTTGGAGTCAGGAAGACCTGAGTTCAAATCTTATCTCAAATACTAGTTGTCTGACTTTAAACGAGTAGCTTTTGACCTCTCTCAGGTTCAGTTTTCTTATCTCCAAAATGGGACTAAGAATAACACCTAATTTACAGAATTGTTGCGAAGATTAAATGAGATAATTTTTGTAAAGCTCTTTGCAAACCTTAAAGTACTTAAAGCTTGCTATTATTATTATGGGAAGTCTGTGAAAGAAAAAATCATTTCTGATGTTGGAGGTGGAGTTAAGAAGGAAAAAGGGGGAGAAAGGAATCATTGAAGGCTTCTGGTAGCAGCTGGTATTAGAGCTAAGCCTTGGACAATGGGCAGAATTTCATTAGGCATTGATGGTGATGAGGGTATTTTCAGGTGTAGGGGAACAACAAAAGAAAGGCCATGTTCATGGAATGGAAGAGACTTTAGTATGGCTGAAGCATGGAGTATGTCAAGGGAAATTGTGGGAGATGAAGCCAGAAAAAGAGGGTAGCACTAGATTGTGGAAGGTCTTAAATGCCAGGATCAGTAATTGGAAAGAATGGTATAGTGGAAAAATTACTAAATTTGTAATCAGAAGACCTTTGTTCTAATCCTGACTCTACTACCTACATGTGTGATTTTGAGCAAGTCACTTAACTTCTCCCCAGTCTTAGTTTCTCCATTCACAAAATGAGGGGCTAAGTGAAGATGAAGATTTAAGTTTAAGAAAAAAATTTCCTAGCACTTAGAGCTCTCCCAAAGTGGACTAGGCTTTTTCAGAGAGTAGAGGTGTCCCTCATCACTGGAGAAGCAAAGGATGGATGGGAACTTTTGATGAGTCTGTTCTAGGAGAGATTATGGTTCACATAAAGTCAGGGCTAGATGGCATATGAGATGCCTTCCGAGGTTCTGAGACTTTGAGGTTCTAGGACTACATGTCTTTTAGGCTCTTTCCAATCCTAAATTACTATGATCCAATTGAATTATAGTAATATACAATGGACCTGGAGATTTGGCATCTAAAAGAAGATAGACAGCATCACCTAGTGGATGAAAAGAATGATCTTTTTTTAACCCCTCAGTTTAATACCCATAAGGTACCGTATGTGTTCATATAGTAGAATAAATTACTGCCTAAGAACTTAACAACTTATTTAAACCTAAAACAGTTAAAAGGGCTACCCTATGCACCTTATTATGCTGGATGCATGTCACTCGTTAAGAATGTAGGAGATAAAACATCATTAAAGAGCTGGGGCTAATTGTTTTCTTATGTTTAGGCTGTCACAAATACTAGACCTCACCTTAGAAAGGAAAGCCTGTTAGAGCTGGGGTCAATTAATTCTGAGTGGTAGAAAAGATAATATTATTTCATACAATCTTGATTGAATGAATGCAAAAAATATTTATTAAGTGCTTACTATGTGCCAAAGACTATGCTAAGCAATGGGAATACAAATAGGAAAGTGGGATACTCCTTGGGCTCATGCTCTCAATACATTTAACAGGGTTCACCTGCAAGGCAAATGGAAGGGCCCAGTGACCCTAACAGGGCTGTGAAGACCAAAATCCAAAGGTAGCTGCATTGGCAGGTCAGATGGCAATGCCTTTGGACTAGGAGGGGCATAGTGGAAGGGCAGACGGCAAGGCCCTTTCACCACTCTGATGGGCATTGATATCTACCTTCCCCCTAGCCTCCATTCTCTTTCCTGTAGGAGGGGTCCCAGAGTCTCTGCATTGGTAGATGCTTCAGTATCCTGCATTTTCAGGAAGGGCTTCCTACAGTGTTTGCTTCTCTTTGGCCTGCAGGATAAAATCTGTCTTGGTGGGCTGGAACTGAGGAGGAAGAAGGGGGAGAGGGACTTTTTTTTTTTTTTTAGAAATGTGTAGGTGCTTTACAAATATTGGATTAATCTTATGGAGATAATAACTGTTTTACTTAATTGATAAGAAAAGAGATCACTTATACAAGCAAGACCCCATAGGACTTTGGAGCATAAAACGATAGAAGTTTAATTCTGAAAGAGAATTATAAGAGGGCTAATAGATTTGGTGCTGAGGGGAGCCAAGATGGCGGCTGGAAAGCAGGGACTAGTGTGAGCTCCCCTCCAAGTCCCTCCAAAAACCTATAAAAAACGGCTCCGAACAAATTCTAGAACTGCAGAACCCACAAAATAGCAGAGGGAAGCAGGGCTCCAGCCCAGGACAGCCTGGATGGTCTCTGGGTGAGGTCTATCCCACATGGAGCTGGGAACAGAACAGAGCAGAGCGGAGCACAGCCCAGTGTGGGTGGCGCAGACCAACCAGACCAGGAGCCAGGCAGAGCGTGCCCTAGCTCCCTGAATCAGTGAGCTGCAGCAGTTACCAGATTTCTCAAACCACAAACACCAAAGACAACAGAGAAGGTTAGTCGGAAAAGCTGTGGGAGTGGAAGGAGTTCACGGTTTGGTCACTGCCCCGGGGGCAGTGGAGGTAGGGCAGCTACAGAACTACAGTTGCAGTTGCTTTCTGCCCCAGGCCACCTGGTGGGAGGAATTAAGTGGCGGATCAGAGCAGGAGTGAAAAGCCTGCTGTAAATCTAAGTCCAGTCCAGGTTGGGGGCTCTTGGGGAAGGAGGAGTGCTGGTGTGGCAGAGCTGGCGCATCCCCCCAAGCTTGGAACATAGTTCTCTTAACTCTACAAGCAGTCATACCCCGCTGAAAAACTCAAAGGTCAAGTTAGTTGGCTGGGAACACGGCCAGGCAGCGAAAACGCACCCAGATTCAGTCTCAGACTCTGGAATCTTTCTTTGGTGACAAAGAAGACCAAAACATACAGCCAGAAGAAGTCAACAAAGTCAAAGAGCCTACAGCAAAAGCCTCCAAGAAAAACATGAACTGGTCTCAGGCCTTGCAAGAGCTCAAAAAGGATTTGGACGCGCAAGTAAGAGAAGTAAAGGAAAAATTGGGAAGGGAAAAGAGAAGGATGGGAGAAATGAGTGATGCAAGAAAATCATGAAAAAAAGTCAATGACTTGCTAAAGGAGACCCAAAAAAAATACTGAAGAAAATAACACCTTAAAAAATAGACTAACTCAAATGGCAAAAGAGCTCCAAAAAGCCAATGAGGAGAAGAATGCCTTGAAAGGCAGAATTACCCAAATGGAAAAGGTGGTCCAAAAGACCACTGAAGAAAATACTACCTTAAAAATTAGACTGGAGCAAGTGGAAGCTAGTGACTTTATGAGAAATCCAGATATTATAAAACAGAACCAAAGGAATGAAAAAATGGAAGACAACGTAAAACATCTCATTGGAAAAACCACTGACCTGGAAAATAGATCCAGGAGAGATAATTTAAAAATTATTGGACTACCTGAAAGCCATGATCAAAAGAAGAGCCTAGATATCATCTTTCAAGAAATTATCAAGGAGAACTGCCCTGATATTCTAGAGCCACAGGGAAAAATAGAAATTGAAAGAACCCACAGATTGCCTCCTCAAATAGATCCCAAAAAGAAATCTCCTAGGAATATTGTCACCAAATTCCAGAGCTCCCAGATCAAGGAGAAAATACTTCAAACAGCCAGAAAGAAACAATCTGAGTATTGTGGAAACACAGTCAGGATAACACAAGATCCGGCAGTGTCTACATTAAGAGATTGAAGGGCTTGGAATATGATATTCCGGAGGTCAAAGGAGCTAGGATTAAAACGAAGAATCACCTACCCAGCAAAACTGAGTATCATGCTCCAAGGCAAAATATGAATTTTCAATAAAATAAAGGACTTTCAAGCTTTCTCAGTGAAAAGACCAGAACTGAATAGAAAATTTGACTTTCAAACACAAGAATCAAGAGAAGCATGAAAAGGTAATCAAGAAAAAGAACAAGAAAAAGAAATTGCAAGGGACTTACTAAAGTTGAACTGTTTTGTTTAGATTCCTACATGGAAAGATGATGTGTATGATTCATGAGACCTCAGTATTAGGGTAGCTGTAGGGAATATGCATATATATATATATACGTTTATGTATATGTATGTATATGTGAGTATGTATGTATGTATATGTATGTGTGTGTGTGTGTGTGTATACACACACATACAGAGAGAGAGACAGAGAGAGAGAGAGAGAGCGCGGGCATAGGGTGAGTTGAAGATGAAGGGAAGATATCTAAAAGAAATAAAATCAAATTAAGGGATGAGAGAGGAATATATTGAGAGAGGGAAATAGGGAGAGATAGAATGGGGTAAATTATCTCGCATAAAAGTGGCAAGAAAAAGCAGTTCTGTAGGAAGAGAAGAGAAGTCAGGAATGAGTGGGGAGGGGGAATGAGTGAATCTTGCTCTCATCAGTGTTGACCTGAGGAGGGAATACCATACATACTCAATTGGGTATCTTACCCCACAGGAAAAAAAGGAGGAAGAAGATAAAAAAAGGGGGGATGATAGAAGGGAAGGCAGATGGGGGTGGAGGTAATCAAAAACAAACACTTTCGAAAGGGGACAGGGTCAAGGGAGAAAATTCAATAAAGGGGAATAGGTTAGGAAGGAGCAAAATATAGTGAGTCTTTCACAACATGAGTATTGTGGAAGGGTTATACATAATAATATGCATGTGGCCTATGTTGAATTGCTTGACTTCTTAGGGAGGGAAGGGAAGAGGGGAGAGAATTTGGAACTCAAAGTTTTAAAAACAGATGTTCAAAAACAAACAAAAAAAAGTTTCTGCATGCAACTAGAAAATAAGATACACAGGCAATGGGGCGTAGAAATTTATCTTGCCCTACAAGAAAGGAATGGAAAAGGGGATGGGAGGGGAGTGGGGTGACAGAAGGGAGGGCTGAGTGGGGAACAGGGCAACCAGAATATATGCCATCTTGGAGTGGGGGGGAGGGTAGAAATGGGGAGAAAATTTGTAATTCAAACTCTTGTGAAAATCAATGCTGAAAACTAAGTATATTAAATAAAAAAAAAGATTTGGTGCTGAGTCTAGAGAAAACTGAGTAAGAAATTATGCACAGAGACTGAATTTGAGTCCTTATGGAGGGCATACTGAGTCATGCAACTCTCCCAGGGAACCCCTCAGACATACATGTTTCATATGACAGCCATGAGGAGGCTGTGGCAGAGGAGCAAAGGCATTTCTAAAGACACCACCCAGGGAGGATCCAGACCTAGTCTCCTGGGAGAAAAGGAAAAAATCTACTTGTGTTACTGAACTAAGCCTCTAAGAAATAGAAGAACAAACACATGATCCCAGATCTGATGGAGCAATGCAGGACTAAACCATGATGTACCCTTGTAAGATTAATGGGATATAAGAGCTTCCAGGCCCATTAATAGGCTTCACGTGGAGCCCTGACTCAGAGCCAATTAGGCTCTGGGCCACCAGGATTTCCACACCTTTCCAAATAAATGCTGATTTCCAAGCTTTTTGATCCTAAGCCAATCAAGTGCCAAATCTCTGATTGGAAACAGTATATATTGTATTGCAGGAGGGAGACGTATGGGCAGAGGGAGGAACTTGCTTGCCTAGGGGAACTTAAGGAATGCTTGAGATGTCTGTACGTTGCCAAATCTTGCCTTCTGGTATCCTAATAGTAATGTTCCAAATAAATATTTCGGTTTTGTCTTAGAGGAAGAGTTTTTTGTATTTTGTGAACCAACCCTGGAAATACCTATGCATATTCATGGCAGCTGCTATGGGTATTGCATTGGCATTATAGCCTTCCACTATTACTGTGAGTTATATGGACTGTTCAGGTCTGATGGGAAGGGGTTGACTCTCTAACATTCTTAAGTGTACTTCCCTTCAAGGTGAGCTTCTATCACAGGATAGTAATGCAATGCTGGAGGACTTTATGGGTCCCTGGGAGAGGTAGGGGCTCCCAGAGGGTGAGGGGTTGACTTTTGATCTCAAGTGTATTTCCCTTTTAGGAGAACCTCAACCACAGGGTAGTGTTCTAAGATTGTGGACTGTACAAGACTTGGGTGAGTAGGACTCACTAGGGTGGGCAAGAGAATTGTCTGTTTATGGGTTCTCATCTGAGTCCTTTATGTTTTGTATTTTCTGGAAAGTGAAATAAATATTCTTTTGTATTGGATATATGGTTAGCTTGAGTGCTTACAGGAGCCAGGTGGGATGGGAGGGAGTAGGGGGTTCCTGAGCCATAGAGACTAAGGTTCCTTTTACATTTTTCTGTAGAGATTCATACATCAGCCAACTTCTTGGGTTCCTAGGGGAAAACCTTGGGTGGGAGAATGAGCCCCAAAGTGATTTGTACACAAGGATTGGGTTGGCTTGTCTCTGACTAGATTGTGAGGTTTCATAGGGAGCTTATACTTGTCAACACTCACTCCAGTTTTTAAACAAGTTGTGAGCAGACAGACATGCTTCCTGAGCAACAAATTATGAAGGCTAAGCCTATATGAACAGAATGTGCTGCTGTAAGCAAATAAAGCCAGTACAAATCAATCTGACATATATTTAGTAAGATGCATTATTGTAAATGTGTTGCAAGACAGTTAGGTAAAAATGGTGAGCTGTTCACATAACTGATTGTAGCAAGTACTATTTTTACATAGTCATTAATTTTTATCTTTGTTAGCTTTCTACAATTAGCTTCAATGTTGAAATTTTTCTTTCATATAACAGTTTAAACCTCATCAAATGTCTAATATTCTAACAAGCTAACCTTAACAAGACCAGTTCCTTATGCTATCTTCCCATTAATTTAACAGAATAATAAAAAAAATTAAGTTTTTAGTATGTACAACTAATTCAATTTAACAAACTGTTATTAATTACCTACTATTTGTAAAGTACCTCGTTGGGTACTAGGGATTAAAAGATAGATATGATACAGGCTCTACTTTCATCTTTCTCTTCCTCCTCTTCCTCAATGACAAATATTTATTAAGGCCTACTATAAACATTAGGGATACAAAGAAAGGCAAAAACAGTCCCTGCCCTCAAGCTGTTCATAGTCCAATTGGGGGAGATGACATGTAAACAAGGAACTTACAAGACAGTAAAGGTAAAGATATGTACACAAATAGCTATGATATGAGGAAGAATAAGATAAATGTAAAGGAGAGTTATAAAAAATAAGACAAAAATTTGATGTAGAGAAATCACTTTTGGGGTAGGGGCATAGTCAGTGAAGTCTTCACAGAGGAGGGTGGTGTCTGAGTTAGGCTTTGAAAGAAGAAGCACAACAGACAGAGATTGATAGGGGTGGTAGAGCTTCCAAGCTTGAAAGCAGAAGTCTTGTGTTAGGACCGATTCCTATTTGGGGAAATTGCATGATGGTTCCTCTCACTGGGACAGGATATCTCAACATATGAAATAGTGAACAAAAGACCTTGAGTGAATGCTAATGTGTCTACTGTGCCTACTGCATTTTCTAAACAGAATCTGAGAATGGTTCAGTAGAGTTGAATTAAATTAGAGTTTCTAGACATAAACAAATGCAGTTTTTTTTTTTTTTTTTTTTTTTTTTGCTATTAGCTCATGACTACCTTTGTAGCAGAGATTTTCCCAGAGTTATTCTACTATGGGCTCTATTCCTGACTCTCTGGACTTTCTCTACCATGTCACAGCAGCCTCTTCACTCTGGAAGTTTGAAGTATACTTTAAACTCCTTTGGCCCTTTCTCCTAATTGGCTGATTCCTCCTAGATCCTCTGTTAGAAGGAAGGCACTCAGGCCACCTATTTCTTCATTCTCTGGGCTCCACACCTGACTCTGGACTTTCTCTACCAGCCTTCTGCATGGGTACCTTTTATCTCCCCACCTTCCCCCTTTCATTTTCTTTTTATGTGTTGTCTTCTTCCATTAGAATATAATCTCCTTGAGGGCATGGACAGTCCTCTTTCTTTTTGCTTGTGTCTGTATTCCTTGGTCAGTTGTTTTCCTTCATGCTCACAGAGGACCAAAATAACATCATTATGTCGGGGTCAAAGTGTGTTTGACTGTAGCCGATCAGACTAATTACAAGATCGGAAAACTCTATCACAAGTTGGGAACAAATATTCCACATAAACATTTGGAGATGCTTCTAAACCCGTGCATTTCACATTTCTTTTTAACTACTGCAATTATGCTTTGTTCATTGAGCACAGCATCTTCTTTGATGCAGGCACATCATATGGTCCTGTGTCTGTCTCCCATGTCTCACAATTGATTCCGAAGTTCTTCAGAGACACCTTGAGGGTGTTCTTGTATCTGTCAGAAGAAGCTATATAAGTGAAGTGATTTGTATTTCTAGTGCTTAGCACAGCACATGCCTGGAACATAGTGAGCACTCAACAAATGCCTGTTGACTTGACTTGAGAGTCAAGCAAGACCATGAGAAGTAAGGTCCCTAAATCTGGGAGTTCTGGCCCAAAGACAGGCAAGAGGTGAATGAGACTTTCTCTTCTCTCCCCTTTCTCCTTCCTTTGCTCCTTTCAATCCGATTATAATATTCAAAGATTCCAATGCACAGATCTCGAGGGTAGAGTAAACGATGACACCTGTCTTCCTCATCAATTCCTGCTCTAAGACCACTAGGAAGTTAAAAGTGGACTTTTCCTATACAGAAGGAGAAAGCAGGGAAGCTATCTTTGACGAGCTTACCATTAACTCCCTCTCCTCTTCTCTGAATTGTACTGGATAAAGACTTTTTTTAAACTATGATCATAGATCTAGGGAAGGATCTTGGAGATTTATAGCTTTCTCCTACCCTTGTAAGACCTCGACTGGCTATAAAGAATACCTGTAATAAATCTCATTTGGCCACATGTTTTATGTATGGGATGAACCCCCCCTCTCCCCGCCACAACTTTTTCCTTCCTAATATGCTGATTCGCCGCTGAGTTATTCTTTTGGAGAGACATTCGCTCCCAAATGCAGGAATGAAAATGAGTAGAGGCACTTGATCAATTTGACTTTGATTTTAAGAAGAATCTTGAAACTCAACAGAGTATACTAATTAAAATGGGTACCCTTTAGTGAGGAGAATTCAAATGGGCGGGAGGAAGAGAGTTTGGCTGTAATGCAGGGTTATGTGAGATGGAAAAGGTGAGCTGGAGTCAGATTGTGCAGGAACTTTAAATGCCTGGACTGGGATTTGTATTGTATGATTTCTATGGTCCCTTTAGCGCTCTATGATTCTGTGATTCAACGTCTTGTTTGTGGTTCCATGATCATCAATTCCTCCAGCTGATGCTACTTCACTTCCACTTGCAGACTGAATCTTTCTGAGCCTAGGAACCAATCTGACCCTCAGGCAGGGGACACTTAAGTTCTGTCAATTTAGGAACAAATCATTGTTCTGCTCTTTCTGGCTCTATTATGATCAAACCTGTGTGGTATCCCAATTACAGTAACAGTGACTTGTTCCCCATTGCTACCCTAAGCTCTTGTCCTGGCATACTGCCCCCATGTCCTAGTTCCTCTGGGTCACAGGCCTTGCTTTGTTTTTGCCAGTAGTCCTAGGGACTAGAACCACACCCTGTTCCACAGTGACTCTGTCCTGTGACCTGCTAAAAACATCCATGATGCCAACTGACTACTTGCTTGGACCTTTTCGAACTCTTGTCTTTCTCCATCAGATTGTCCCCTCTATAATCCCTCTTCTTTCATTAAAATTCAATCTCTCCCTGTCTACTGGAGTCTTCCTTTCTGCCTACTAACATGCCTATGTCTCCCCCATTTTCAGAGAACCTCCACTTGATCTACCCATCTCCACTGGATACCATCCTCCATCTCCCCTCTTTTATAGTTAAGCTCACCAAGAAGGCTGTCTATAATGGAAGCCTCCACTTCCTGTTGTCTCATTCTTTGTCTCCAGTCTTGCTTCTTACCTCATCATTCAACTGAACTGCTCTCTCCAAAGTAACCAGTGATGTCTTAATTGCCAAATCCAACAACCTTTTCCCAGTCCTCGTCCTTATTGACCTCTGTAGCCACTGACAACTTCAATCATCTTTTTGATACTCTCTCTAGGTTTTCAGGACACTGCTCTCTCTTGCTTCCCCTCTTACCTGAGTCTAACCCCTCCTTTTCAGTCTACTTTGAATCTACTATGGATCTTTATCCAGGTTGCTGCCCTTAACCAAGGGTGCCTCCAGAAGTTCTGCTCTGAGGCCTCTTCTCTTCTTCTTTGCTTGGTAATTTCATCAGCTCCTGTGGATTCAGGTAGGTGATTTATTTGTCCAGCCTTACCCTCCCTCCTGATCTCCAGTCTCCTGTGTCCAATTGCCTATCAGACATTTTGAGCTGGATGTTTCATAGGCATCTTAAACTCAACACGCTCAAAACTGAACTTACTATCTTTTCCCCCAAAACTCTCCTTTCTTCCTAATTTACCCATTAATGTTAAGGGCACCACTGTCCTCCCAGTTACTCAGGCTCACAATAAAAATGTCATCCTCTAATAGTTTCTACCTCACTAGGATTACTATAGGATCAAAGTAGTTAACATTTGTAAAACACATTACAAACCCTCAAGTGCTATAGAAATGCTAGCTATTGCTGTTACTGTTATCGTTATCATCATTCCTCCTAACAACAAATTCTCTGTGCCCCAATGGTCATCATCCTATTCTAGCAAATTCCTAACGTGAAACATTCGAGTCTTGTGGAGCCAGAAGATTTTTTCACAGCTGCTTTCCTTTTGTTCATGCTTAATGAAAATTTAGGTTTGAAGAATGCAGAAATAGCTCAGTCTAAAGATCTGAAACGGAGGGTGTCATACAGGATGACATTCAATAGCATCTTCATTTGCCACAAGATCCATTTCACCAGATTTGACTTTTATGTGACACTCCTTTACTGATGTACTGTAAGGTACTAGGCTGACTCGTGCTTTCTAAATTCAATCAGTGCAATGAGGTCAGGTCTGCTGCAGTGAACAGTATCAGTCTCACTATTACGTTGGGGCTTCTTTGAAAAAGAATATTCCTTTTGCAAATCCTCATTCAAAGTATGCATTCTTTTCCTAATCTTTGTATTCATTTTGATGCTCAAGTAACATTTTTATGATTAAATCATTTTAATGCTTTAAACAATTTCAAACTACTAAATTGTAAGTTTTCCTATTGAACTGTAAATTCTATGAGACTAGGTATTATCTAAAATTTATCTCTCAACCAAGGTCTATCATGGTGGTCAGCAAAGAGTAGAGATTTACTAGTGGAAAAAAATCACTCGAGCAAGATGAACTGGAGGCCCTAATGCCAGAAGGCAAATTTAATCTCATAGCTATCACTGAGACTCGGTAAGATGAGATCCATGACTGGACTGTTGCTCTGGAAAAGTCTACCTTAGGAAAAAGAAACAATAGAGTTAAGTGTGTGTATGTGTGTAATATGCATGCATGTGTGTGCGCATATGTGCATATGTGTGTAATGTGTATGTGTGTGTGCGTATGTGTGTAATGTGCATGTGTGCGCGCGTGTGTGATGGGCATGCATGTGTGCATGTGTGTGTGCACGTGTGTGTGATGTGCATGCATGTGTGCATGTATGTGTGTGTGCACACATGCATAGAGGTATGAGTGCCAGTTGTGGGGTTTGGGGAAGAGGAGTGGGTCTGGGGAAATAGTGTAACATTGAATATTACGATTATTTAAGGAAGTCTAGGAATCAGAGCAGGGACCATGGTAGAGAACATCTGGGTGAAGATCAGTGTAAGTAGATACAGAAGTGATATTGTCATTAGAATATCACCGACCAGAAAGGAAAAAAAGATGAGGAATTTGGAAAACAGATCACAAGACTGGTATGGAGGCAGGATATAACAGTGATTGGGGCTTTCAATTATTCAAACATCTGCTAGAGCTCACTCTCTGTCAAGAGCCAAAAGTAGCTAATAATTTTTCAACTTGCTTTAATGATAATTTCATCTTTAAAAAAAGGGGAGAAACCAACAAGGGAAAATTAATTATATTCTTCATCTGATTCTTACCAACAGGTAAGAACTGGTTACTGGAATGGAAATGATGCAAACATGGATAGAAGTGGTCTCCTGGTCTTAAGAGGTTGCAATAGAGGAAAAAAAAAGTTGGAAATAATCTGACACGCATCCTGCATTTTAAGAGAGTATATCTGAAAGGATTCAGAGGAAGATTAGGTAGAATCCTATATGCTAAAATTCTGTGACAGAAATTAACTCAAGAGGAATGAGAAGATTTCAAAGAATGAAATGCTAAAGACCTAAAGAAAAACAATTCCAATGAGGAGGAAAAAGGAGCATCATCTAAAGAGATCTATGTGTATGAAAAGGAAGTTTGTAACATGACATGTTTCTGTAACAGAAATGCTAAAGTTCATAATAAGCTGAGATCAGTGAGAAAAGCTAAGGATACCACAAAGGGTTTTTTAAGTTATATTGAAGAAAACAGTAGGATCAAAGAAGAGATTGAAGCACTTAACTTGAGGTGGATGGGATGATGATAATTAAAGGCAGAGCTTCTCAATTCTTAGTTGGCTTCTGTTTTTTATGCCAAAGAGAATAACCTTAGAACTAGAAGGGACAGAAATAGCAAATTAGGGAGTCAATACTCAAAATAATAAGAATATAATAACAAAGTACCTAGGTGACCGTAATGACTTCAAATCAGGTGTGCCAGATAAACTACATCTTATGGTACTAGATTGGAGATGGACAAATGTCTCAGTTAAAAAAAAAAAGAAACAGAAAGAGAATGGAGCCCACAGACTCTATCTGGCAAGATTCTAGCATTTATTATTAAAGGAAAGGTCACTTAACCTCTGTCTACCTCAGGTTTTTCATCTGTAAAGTGGAGATAATAATAGCATCTACTTCCTAAGATTGTGTGGGTATTGTGAGTTCAATCTGTAAATGAAAGATCTTTCCCACCCATTGAATAGGTCTCAGCTAGGGCCAACAAAGGGAGGTCTGATTAGAGGCAGGCCCACACCCTTTCACTAACCAGCCATGAAGGCCCCAAGCCCCACACCTTTTGGCTAAGTAGGCTCTGAGCCCTCAGGGCCCTGAACAGGGTAGAAGAGCTCTGAGGTTGGCATTTTGCCTTTGGGGGCACACTCTGAAAGAGTGTTGGTGACTAGACTCTGGGTAGCTGTTGTTAAGAAGTGCCCCCCACCCTTGAAAAACCCAGATGTTGGTGCTTCTCTGGTAACTATGTATATTGTGATTTTGTCAGAGAGAAACCCGTCTGCTGATCTGTTTATAACGTATGCTTGTAATTTCTCTTTGTATTCTCTCTGAAGTACAGGGTGCTGGCTTTTCCCCCTGAACTCAGTGAATGGTATATGTATGTTTAATTAAAGTAAGACTGTTAACCCCTTAAAGTTGCTTTCCTTAGAAAAGTAGATCAAAGAACCTGTGCTGGCAGCCCCTCTGTGTGCTTGTGTTGGTCTTTCACCCCCACAACAGCTGCTAGCAACATTGTTGTTACAGGTATCAAATGAGATAATATTTGAAAAGTGTTTGCAAACATTAAAGCACTATATAAATGTGAGTTATTATCAGTAACTACTATAGTTAGTTAATATTTTCTGTTAATACCTAACTTGATGATAGTCATATTCTGGAAAATTATTGTGCTGAATCTAATAAGATTAAATTTAATACAGAGATGGTTGTTAAAGCACTTGGGCTAAAAATCAACTTCACAAACACAGACTGGCTGAGATGTGGTTAGACAACAATTTGTCTGAAAAAGAAAACTCTTTTAACGGATTGTATGTTCAATATGAGTCCACACTATGATATGGTAACCAAGAACCCTACTGAAAGTTTAGGCTACTTTGAGAGACATGACACCATGAATAAGGGAATTATAATTCCTTTGTACTCTGCTCTGGTCATATCATATTTGGAGTTTTCTGTTCAGATTGGTACACCATATTTTAGCAGTGAAATTGATAGATTGTCTAGGGAAGGGCTATAGGATTGGTGAAAGCTCTTGAGTTCAGGACATATGAAGATCAGTTGAAGGAACTGTGTATGTTTAGCCAGAAGAAGGGAAGGCTTAGAAAGGCCATGATAACTACCTTCAAATATCTGAAGGACTGACATCTAGGTAGTGCATTAAGTAGAGCTCTGTGCCTGGAGTCAGGGTGACTTAAGTTCAAATCTAGCCTCTTATCAATTTGCAGTAAGGAAGATAGGAATTAATACAGTTTTAGTGGGTAAAGATGGACCCAATCACTTTACCTGAACCTTCTAAAGTAATTACTTTGAAGCAGTATTGTGTGCCAGGTGGGCAAGATGAAATTGCCAATACCATAAAGGAATATGTCGAAGCAGTAGGGTTAGTCTCTACAACCACTCAATAGAATAATCCTGTATGGCCAGCATAAAAGTCAGATGGAATGTGGAGAATGACAGTGGACTATAGACAACTGAATAAAGTGACTCCATCCTTGTATGCTGCTGTTCCAGATATTGTTACCTTAATAGAAAGGATCCAGAAATATGATGGGACTTGGTACGCAGTTATTGATTTGGCCAATGCTTTCTTTACGATTCCAATAGACTCTAAACAATGGGACCAGTTTGCTTTTACATGGCAGGGCCAACAGTATACTTTTACATGACTGCCACAAGGATATCTGCATAGCCCAACTATTTGTCATAGGACTGTGGCTGAACATTTGGATGAATTGAAATTAACTGGCGTACAGATTACCCACTACATAGATGATATTTTGATACAGGAAGAAACTGTAAAAGAAGTGGAGAAGAGTTTGATGCTTTTAATTGAGCATATGAAAAGTAAAGGATGGGAAATTAACCCTACAAAGATTCAAGGACCAGCTCAAACTATAAAATTTTTGGCATACAGTAGAATAAAGGACTGCGAGAAATTCTCCCACAAGCTCGACAAAAGAGCCGAGATTTTCCTATCCCCACCAATAAGAAAGAGGCACATTAGTTCATAGGTCTATTTGGATATTGGAAGCATCACATTCCATATCTCAGACAAATTTTGAAACCCTCATATAAAGTTACCAGGAAAAATATGAATTTGATTGGGGATTTGAACAGAGTAAAGCTTTTGAAGAAGCTAAAGCTGCTATAAAATTGGCTCTGGATTTATGGCTTATGCAAAATGGACCAGTGGAATTACAAGTACAAGATGACTATATGAATTGGAGTTTATGGCAGAAACAACAAAGCTGAAATGCACCCGTAGGATTTTGGTCAAGGAAACTACTTTCATTTGGATTAGCAGTTATTAGCTGCATATTGGGCTTTGGTAGAGACTGAACAACTGACTCTGGGCCATGAAGTGATATTAAGGCCTGGAATCCCGATTATGACTTGGGTAATGAGTACCCCAGCATCTCACAGAATTGGACATGCACAAGACACTAGCATAACTAAATGGAAATGGTATATTCAGAATAGATTGAAAACTGGCAAAAGTGGAGCTTCTGCTCTGCATGAATCCATCGCAAACATCAATATTGATGGAAATGACAAATTCCCTGAACCAAGGCAACAGTTGGTACAATCCTTGGTAAAATGGAATGACTGAAGAACAGAAGAAACATGCATGGTTTAGTGATGGGACAGCAAAATATTTGGGCCACAAAAGACATTGGAAAGCAGTAACCTATAACTGATGTACTAAGAGAATTTTAGAAAGTACCGGGATAGGTGGAAGTAGTCAATATGCTGAACTTATGGCAGTATATCAAGCTATTAAAACAGAGAAAGGAGGCCAGTGTCATATATTCACTGATTTGTGGGCAGTAGCTAATGGGTTAGCTACATGGATGCCAATGTGGAAAAATCAAAACTGGGAAATTCATGGTAAACAAGTCTGGGGCAAAGAACTATGGGAAGATATATGGGAAATGTCTTTGGTTACTAATTTGTCAGTTTTTCCTGTAGACGCTCATGTGCCCCTCACTATGCCAGAACATGAGTACAATGCACCTGCCGATCTACTAGCAAAGATTGCTACTGAACATATTGTTCCTACTCTCGACACCAACTGATGATCTGGTACTAGCAAACTGGGTCCACCAAATGGCCGGCCATTTAGGGGACCAGGCCACACATCAGTGGGCACAATATTGAGGTATTAGTGTTACTTATTCACTGTTAAAGCAAGTACCAGAGGAATGTCATATATGTCAATTGGAGAAGGATCAAACTGTTCCTAGGGTAGTAACTGGAGAAATAGCAAGGGGAAAAGTTCCAGTCCAGATTTGGCAGACAGATTATATTGGACCACTACCCCAAGATAAAGGATGTAAATTTATATGTACTTGTGCTGACACCTATTCAGGTGTACTAGTGGCTTGTCCTTATAAGAATGCAACCCAGAAGAACACCTGTAAAACTCTAGATATTATAAGTCCATATTATGGAACCCCAATGCAGATTCAAAGTGACAATGGGTCACATTTCAAAGGTAATGACATGGAGAGATATTGTGTATTGAACAATACAGAGTGGATATATCGTATTCCATGTTATCCACAAGCATCTGGATTGATAGAATGAATGGATTGTTGAAAGAACAGTTAAAAAAGTTAAGTTCTAATAATTTGTGTCAACATTGGAAGGGTAATTTGTTCACTGTTTTACATAATTTGAATAACAGACCATTAGGAGGAAGTATACCTCTAGCCAGAATGATGACCCCGAATCTGCAAATTAGAAAACAGCAAACATGTAAGATCCAAAATATTGAGTATTGGACTGTGAGGGAAGATGACCCACCACCGTATCCAGGAATACCTGGTTCAGCAGGATATGATTTACAATGTTTAGAAAACCTTTGGTTGGATAGAAAAGAGATAAGAAAAATCTCTACCTGGATATGTATGAGAATCCCTAAGAATGATTTTGGATGGATATTACCTAAACCAGGATTATCAGATCAAGGAATACATGTATTGGATGGAATGATAGATTCTAGTTATCAAGGAGAAATTATTGCGACACTCCACAATTTCGGTGAAGAACCTGTACAGTTGTGTAAAGATGATAGAATAGTTCAATTGATTATTATTCCTTGTGAAACAATACCTCTTGTGAAAACTGACCCTCCTTCCAAAATACCTGTCAGAGGAAAGGAAGGAATTGGTTCTGCTGATAGAATAAAATTGGGAGCTAAAAGTATGCGTAAAGCAGAAGCCAGACGATGTTCCAAAGGCTGCAGAAATTATAGCGCATGGTAAAGACAACATTGTAACAGTGGTTTACCCAGGAGAAAATGATTATGAAACTGTATCTTTGACTCATGTATTCTATCATGAATGAGGCTATGATAGTTTCTTTTTGGGCTTTTGTCTATTAAATGTTTGTGAGATTTGTTTCCTGCAGGCTTAGTACCATCCATGTGCAGATGCCTGATTGCTTAAGCTAGATGTCACCCTCTGATGTGTTCGGATGTCACCTCTGGACCTGTCCACAACTGTGATGTGTCATCTTTGGATCTGTCCATGACCATGATGTGTCATTCCTGGACCTGGTGTCAACTGAATTCTAGATGCACGCTTACTAAAGAACTGACCTCTTGAATAGGACTCTATCTTTTGGGGCAGGGACAGCTCTACCTCCAATTTCAACAGGAAGAAGCTTTGGAGGATGAGACCTATGCCCCTTACCCCAAGATTTTGAGCCCCATTTGTTCGAGGGGGCAATGATAACATTGTTTTATATACTTTTCTTGTGTTATTCCTATTATATTTTTGTGTAAAGTTCTGTTGACACCAGTTATCCCAGAATTCCCACTGTCATATGTAATGGATAAGAAAGATCTTGGGGCTGAATGTAGTAGCAATTAGATGTGAAGATCTTTCCCACCCATTAATCTGCTATGTGACCTGCTTACATCACAGGAAGCCTGCATCATATGTGGTGGGAGGAGCTTCCTTACAGGAAATGGAAGTTATGTCACAGGAAATGCTGAGAGAGAGGGAGAGGGAGAGGGAGGGAGAGAGAGAGAATGAGTGAGTGTTATGGCTGCTAATGTCCACCCTCGTGATTGTTAGAACTGAACAGGCTGACTTAGCTGTACTGTGAGTTTGTTTTGGGGAGGACACCAGCAGGGGGTCAGAGAGGTGTTGGGATGGCAAGTTTCCAGGTTGCGATATTGTGTGTGGAATGTTTTATTGCTGTGGTAGACTGGATAAATGGCTTGTGGGATATGGTTCTGTGGTGTCTGAATAAATGGTTTACTTCTCCCTTCTATGTGGAGAGTCTTGTACACTGTGTGATACAGAACTACATAGGCATTCTGACAATTATCTACATTGTTCTTATTGCCTTGCTGTTACGGGGAGATAATATATAAACAGCTATATGCATATAAATTATATACAGTATAAATGTGAGGTAATCTTAGAAGGAAAACACTAGTGATGAGAGAAATTGGGAAAAACCTCTTTTCAAAAGTAGGATTTGAGCTGAGTCTTGAAGGTGAGGAAGGGAAGCCTTCTTGACATGCAGTACAACCAGTAAAAAGGCATGCATTTGGAAGATAAAGTATATTGTTTATAAGGAACAGAAAGAGGGCCAGTGTCACATGTGGTGTTTAAAAAAGTTTGAGAGAGATAATTTACTAATAATATCAGCATTTTAATAAAAGGCTGGTCATTTGGCCATCTCTGTTGGACCAAAGGTCCCTAACGGTGGTGGGCTCACAGTTCATATGCCCTTGGAAGAGCAAGTATTCTTGAGGGTAGCAGTCAACTCTGATCAGTCAGCAATTAATGAGAAAATGAATATTACATTGAGGGGCTGGGCTGTATTATGAGGTTCTTGGAGTTGTGACTTGGATCACCTAAATCTTGATCAAAGAGACTTACCAATTTCCATATTACCTGTCTGACAAAAGGCAGAATCAACACTTCCTCAGATCTATCTGAGGAAGCCCAAACTTGGAATTTCTTTTACTGTCTTTGATTAAATCTCCGCCATCCTGACTGGGTGTTTTAGAAAGATTTTCGACACTGGTTGATTTCCGGATGAGGAAGTAGTAAAAGGGAAAAACCTTGATTCTTATTCATTAGTTAGTTATTAATACCAGACAGAAATAATTTCTAACATACTTATTTGTAGAGTATGTGGAGGAGAATAAGGTAAAAGAAGAATGAAAAGTTAGGAAGGAACTAGGTTATAAAGGGTTTTAAAAGCCAGAGGATGTTATATTTTATATTTGATCCTGGAGGCGATTCACTGAGTGGTGGTGGTGGGGTAACATGGTCAAACCTGCTCTCTAGGAAGATCAGTTTGACAGCTGAGTGGAAGATGCACTAGGGTGGGGGAGAGACTTGAGGCAGGGGGCCCATCCAGCAGGCTATTGCAATAGTCCCCATGTGAGGTAAGGGGAGCCTACATCAGAGTGGTGGCTGTGTGACTGGAGAGAAGCCAAGGTACAGGAGAAATGCTGAATGTAGAAACACGACTTGGTAACAGAGTGAATATGTGGAGTAAGCCCAAGAGAAGAGTGGAGGATGACACTGAGGTTGAGATAAGGAAATACTTCCTCTCAATTGGACCTCTCCTAAAGTGGAATGGACTGCCTTGGAATATAGCCAGTTCCCCCTCTTTGGAGGTCTTCAGGCAAAGACTGGATGACTCCTTGTTGGGTACACTGTAGAGAGGATTTCTCTTCAGGTACAAGTTGGCTATGGAGTTTTTTTCCAACTCTGACATTCTGTGACAAGGGCTCGAGTCTGATTCTATCATGGGGAGGCTGCTTAGAGCAGGAGCTGAGCTAGTCCAGGCCTTTTGTCCAGTGAATCTAAAGTTTCCCTCATTTTGCAGAACTGGCTACACTGTTAGGAAACAGTAGGAAAACCAGAGAGCAAGGTGAGACCTGTTTGGTAGAGGAACACAGCTCTTAAAAAAAAGCCATACACAATTGAGTGGCTTTCTCTCTGTCTCTGTATCTTCTGTAGGTTTCTTATAGAGTTAACTGCTAGAGGTTTTAAGGCTCAACATTCATCAAAGGGCTTAGGCAATGATAGTCTGTGACAGTCAATGACAGTTACATCCTTGACAACATCTTATAAGTTCTTTCTTATTCTTCTGGGTGTGATTGTGCCAGAACCTAGGGAATCTTTGCAGTGAGAGTTTGAGGGGCCCTAATAGTTACACAAGAACAGGATGAAAACCACTTCTCCTTTTCTAGTAACCAGAGGGTGTGATGGAGGTCATAAACAGACTGGATAAGCAGTTCCATGAGCTATAAGAAGTGGTTATATGGGAGGGCGGAGTACAAGCAAGAACCTGCTGAGCTCTCCCCACAAACCCCTCAAGATACCTGTAAAAAATGACTCTAAACAAATTCTAGCACAGCAGAAGCTACAAAATGATGCAGTAAAATAGGTTTTTCAGCCCAAGACAATCTGGAAGGCCAACAGGAAGGGTCTGTTGCACCATGCTCAGAGCAGAGTGAAGCCCAGCCTGGGTCATGTTGGCACAGATGGAACTGGAGCAGGCTTCAGGGTACTGAATCACTGGCAACTGTGGTAGTTTCCAGACTTCTCAACCCACAAATGCCAAACAAGTTCAGTGTGAAAGCTCTTTCACCTGGGTGAGAGAGAGGAGTGTGGTCTGGCCACAGCCCTGGTGGCTGCTTCTGGAGCTCTCAGCCTATAGATGGTGGAAGAACAGAGTGGCTGATCTGAATCGCAATCGTGGGGGGTGGTCGTGGGGTGAGGAGGAGCACTGGCGTGGTGAAGCTGGTGGTGGCTGTGGAGAGGGAACCCTTCTCGTAGTTCCAGGGCAGAAAAGAGTGCTTGTGGGTGCTCATGGACCAGAGCGCAGGCCAGGAGAGGAGTAAACACCTCTCTTTTGATCATACCACTTTGGAGAAACTGAGACTTTAGAGGTCCCTAGAGATATCTCTGAAAACAGCTGCACAAAACCCCTGAAAACTGGGGCAGTATACTTTCCACTTTACAAAGAGCTCAAAAGTCAAATAATTGGCTGGGAAAATGAACAAAGAGGGGGAAAAGAATAAGACTATAGAAGGTTACTTTCTTGGTAATAAGATGTTTTCTTACATCCTTGGTTGCGAGGAAGATCAAAGCATACAACTGGATATATTAGGAAGGCAGAATTTATGATTTCAAAGAGAATCTCATATGTACCTAAAAGGTCCGGAACCGCAAGATATAAGGAATTCTCTAGGCAGATGGCAGGAGAACTAAAGCATGTATTTACACTCCACAATAACAAGCCCACAAACCAGCATCCCCATTTTGATATTTTCATCAAAAGCTTCCAGGCCCAATAAGTCCACCTTACAAGGGTAACCAGGAGGCCACAGAGAAGCGAGATGGTATGAGGCAAAATCGTATACATGCTTCCCCTCTACGGTAAGAAGATTACCCACTAGCCTCTAGTCAGCTCTGCTACCGGCAGCTCAGCTTTGGCTGTAGGCGTCTCTGGCTCCAACCGGAAAAGGAAAGGAGGATCTTCAAGCTGTCCTCTCCCCTCTTATAGAGTTTTTTACATCATCAAGCGCCGCCTGAACGACCAGGGCCGATTGGTTCTTGACTTGGCCCCTCCCCCTAGCATAGACCACGTTAACACACCTCCCCTCAGCCAGCGCCACGACTCATCACACAGGAAGCTCTGGTCCTGCCCCGGAAGAGCAAGCTCCAGCGTCCAGGGAAGCTCAACGAGGCAAGCTGAGTCATTCAAAGAAAACAAAGTCCATTCTGGCTACACTGGAGGAAGACAGCAAGGTCAAAGCTCCTACATCCAAAGCCTCCAAGAAAAATATGAAATGGTCTCAGGACACGGAAGAACTCAAAAAGGATTTGGAAAAGCAAGTAAGAGAAGTAGAGGAAAAATTGGGAAGAGAGATGAGAGTGATGCTTGCTAAAAGGAGACCCCCAAAATGCTGAAGAAAATAACACCTTTAAAAATAGACTAACCCAAATGGCAAAAGAGGTCCAAAAGGCCAATGAGGAGAAGAAAGCCTTAAAAAGCAAAATTGGCCAAATGGAAAAGGAGGTCCAAAAGGTCACTGAAGAAAAAAATTCCTTAAAAATTAGAATGGAGCAAATGGAAGCTAATGAGTTTGTGAGAAATCAAGAAATTATAAAACAAAAGCAAAAGAACGAAAAAATAGAAGACAACGTGAAATGTCTCATTGGAAAAACAACTGGCCTAGAAAATAGACCCAGGAGAGATAATTTAAAAATTATTGGTCTACCTGAAAACCATGATCAAAAAAAGAACCTGAACATCATCTTTCAAGAAATTATCAAGGAAAACTGCCCTGATGTTCTAGAACCAGGGGGTAAAATAGAAATTGAAAGAATTCACCAATCACCTCCTGAAAGAGATCCCAAAAGGAAAAATCCTAGGAATATTGTAGCCAAATTCCAGAGTTCCCAGATCAAGGAGAAAATATTATAAGCAGCCAAAATGAAACAATTCAAGTATTGTGGAAACACAATCAGGATAACACAAGATTTAACAGCTTCTATACAGGTAGGTGTGAGTCAATTCCCTAGGTACATAAAGAAGCTTATGTGCCTCCTCCTTTGGAAAGACGAGTAGATAGAGCACTGGGCTTGGAATCAGGAGGACTCATCTCCATGCGCTCAAATTCTGCTTCAGACACTTACTAGCTGTCGGACCCTAGGCAAGTCACTTAACCCCATTTGCTCTTCATCTGTCAAATGAGCTGGAGAAGGAAAAGTTAAAACACTCCAGTACCTTTCCCAAGAAAATGTCAAAAAAGGGATTATGGAGAGTCAGTCACAACTGAAATGAATGAACAGCAACGATGGAAAGAAAAGGGAAAGATGGTCACTATGGTTACCAAAAACAGGAAGGCCGGCACTGATCTTTGTGTTAGGAATGTGGTAACTAGTAACAATAACCCTGACAAGGGCACCAGCCTCACTTTCTCTGAGGTTGCCTGTAGCCAGTCTGTAACACCTGAGCCAGGGTTTCTAAGATGCCTCATGTTGTGGAATTTGATGCAGGAAAAAAGGGCATTTGATTTGGACATGGAGGACCTGCCTCTCACTTCCAAAGTGACCTTGGGCTCAACACTTAGGATTAAAGGACATCTAAGGCCCCTTCCAGCTCGAGATCTACGATCCTGGGACTACATTGTTGGGAAGAAGAGTCAGAGAGCCAGAAGACCTGATGAGAACTGTGTGGCAGAGTGGTTCTAGTTTTCTGGTTACCTAAGCAGCCTTCCCTGTGTATTTTTGTGTTCCCTTTGTTGTGTATGTCCTTGAGCAGAATCTTGTATCACAGATTGTACAGCACAAACTGCTGGAGTCATCAAGGCACAGAACTATATATATGTGGTGTCCCAAAAATCTTAGTGCAGTGTTAAGCTCTCACAACTTAGAACAGCATTAAGAATTTTGGGGCAGACTGTATCAAAAGGCTTTGGCAATGATGATGCTGTGTCCCAGCTGCTGACAGCTGATTCTTAGCAGGACTTGGTTTCTTTTGAACATGTATCATGTCTGTTATTTCAATCAATAAACATTTATTAAGTGTCTGGGACCCTGATAGATGATTCTATGATCTTATAATAGATCTCAACCTGGCACTAGACCAAGTGCCATTATTGATTAAGGATTGATAATCAGACTTATTCATTACAAAGATTACTTTGGCTAATGAATGAAGAGAGGGGATAGCCTGGAAGCAGGGGACCCACTAGAACACTGTAACTACAGTAAAGTGTGCAGTGGAAAGAGCACTGAGCTTTGGAAATAAGAAATATATGGGTTGAAGTCCTGGTTCTATTATTAATCTGCCAGGTGACCTTGGAATAAGTCACTTTCCCTCTGGGCTTGAGCCTCTTCATCTATAAAAGCAACTTGGACTAAATGGTTTCCAAGCTATCTTCCTCTCAAAGATTTGTGCACTGAAATTTGTCAATAAGCTATGCAGTAGGCAATTGTGAATGCACCACTGGAATTCAGGGGAAAGGTACAAAATTGAGAATTAGACTGACGGGCTGGAAAGCTGATGTTAAAAGTAAGGATGAATTTGTCAAGGGAGAAATCAGAGAGTAAATGTGCCCAAGGACAGAGTGCTGGGGCTGACCACACTGAAGGCACAAGAGAAGGAAGACCTGAAAGGGAGCAGCTGGGGAGATGGAGAACCAGAATAAAGCAGTGTAGTGGAAGCCATGGTTGGTAGGAGTATCATGAAGGAGAGATGATCAACAGCATTAGCTATTCTCAAGTGTTAGTGTTAAGGAATATTTTATTTGACTATAGGATTTAAGACCAAGGCCTTTTCTTTATATAATTCTAACAGTATTTCAACTGAATTCAAACTTATCTGTGGGAAATTTCCCTTTTTAAAAATTTTTTTTTGAAGATCCCAAGTCAGAACTTTGGTTCCAATTCTTCCATAATACATTCCCATTATGCAATTCCAGACAGAAGGGGAGGAATATAGGAATGTATAAACTGCATATAGATGTTTGTATTTCTGTCACGATTTGGAAAAAAATTGGCAAAAGTAAGAGTGATTGTGGAAGATTGCCATCTATGTGATTATCTCATCTCCAATTTGTCATGTATGTCTTCTGTTTGTACATAGTGATTTGCATGTTGTTTTCCCCATTAGATTGTGAGCTCCTTGAGGGCAGAGCCTATTTTTGCTTTTCTTTCTATCCTCGGCACTTAGCATAGTGCCTGGCATATAGCAGGCACTTGATAAATAGTTGTACATTTGACAATGTTATTTATAGCAATTTGCCTCCTGTGTAGAGAAGGTGGGGGTGGCGGGAGGGTAGGGTGGAGGTGGGGGTGAATTCTGAATTATCTGGACTTCTGAAAGGCACATAAAACAAACAAACAAAAAACTCTCTATTCCATTATCTGAGATTCAGTTTGTTTTTTAAGTCCCAATGGGATGCCCTAGAAAGTCTTCAAAAGTATTCTTCCTACTTGGCCATATAATGACTTTTATGTCTTTAAAAGATACCTTCCACCTCATATAGCAGCCCATTCCATTTGTGACATTTCTTATCAGAATTTTTTTTTCATTATACTGAGCCCAAATATACTCACTGATGATAGATAGCCCTACATACAATAAATCCACTTCTTCCACCTATCCCTTCAAATGTTGGAAGACAGCTATTACGTCCAGCCTTCCTTTCCTCCTTCCTCCTCCTCTTCCTTCTCTTTTCCTCTCCTCTTTCCTCACTTTATTTTCTTCCCCTTTCTCCCTTCTTCCCCTTCCTTCCTTCCCTCCCTTTCTCCTCTTCCACTTTGAGAACAAAGGATGAACGATCTCCCCTTCCTTCTTCCTTCTCTTCTCTATTTCTTTCCTCCCTCTCTCCCCTTCCTTCTCTCCCAATTTCTTGAATTCCAAACACGCGTTACCCTACCTTAGTATTAGTAAGGAAAACCCAAACCAACTAACCAGCCAACCAAAAAAGCCAACACTAAACTTCAAGCCGGAAGATCTGAGTTCAAATCCGCATTCTGCCACTTACTACCCGTGTGACCTAGGGCAAATCTTTTAACCCGTCAGGGCCTCAGTTCTCTGCATCAGTGAAAGGAGGGGGTGGGCCATTATGGAGTAACTTTCGTCGGCGGTGAACGGCTCAGTCGCGATTTGACCCTGGGCTCGGGGTCGGGAGACGTCATAATCAGTAAAGAGGACCTTTCCGCGGAAGGTGACAGCGGGCCCTACTCCGCCCCGCCCCCCGGCACCCGACCTCTAGGGAGCAGGTACATTTCCCACTTCTTGGGGAGGGCAGGGCGGTTCTCCTATCGCGAGAGTTAAACCCTCGTGGCCGGGGCTCTTAGCCGGGAAACTGGCTTTTGGTTGCCAAGGGAACAGCGTTCTCGAAGTCTCCGGGGGCGCGGTGGGTCCCGGGAGAAAGGGCGGCGAGGACGTAAAAGGTGCTTCCGCGGAGGGAGTTTGTGACGTAGTGCGCGGAACAGGGAAAGTTCTGTCCCCGCTTCTGCCCATATTACCTTACGTGCACAACGGTCGGGGACTGCATCTTGCTTCTGTGGATTCAGAGGTGGGTGACAGACTCGGACGCGATTGGTGAGGGGGCGGGACCGACCGCTTAGAGACTGACCAATGAAGGGCCGGGCCCGAAGAGATGTTTGTGCGGCTTTCGCTCCGGTAGCGACTTGGGGCTGAGTCTGTGTGGGGGAGGGGGGTATCCCAGGGGTACCAGTGATGGGGCAAGGGCTCGACTATGATGGGAATGTCCGTGGAGAGGAAGCGGTGGGCTAGCTTACAGGTATTTGTGTGGACGGAAGGGGGCAGGGGCTATGTTAGAGTCCAATGAGAGGGTTGTGTGAGGGCAGGGCAAGGCGTGCCCCTGTCGAGTCCTACGAGAAGACGGGGCGGGACCGTGTCTAGGTTGTCGACCGGGCTCGGGGGCGGGGAAATGCCAGAGGCCCAATGAGAGGGCAGAAGTGAGACATTAGGCGTGCCAATGAACAGGCAGTAATATGGGGGTGGGTGTGTGTCTCTGAGCGGTTTCGGGGCGGGGCAAGTAAAGGGGAGGGGTTATATTGGGAATCCTATGAGAAGAAAGCTGAGGGCTGTGCTAGGTGGTTCAGTGGATAGAGTTCCCGGGCTTTCTTGGGTTCAAATGTGACCTCAGACACTTACTAGCTGTGGGACCCTGAGCAAGTCACTTAATAGCCCTGTGAGCCTCCGTTTCCTCATCTGTAAAATGAGCTGGAGAAGGAAATGGTAAACCACTCCAGTATCTTTGCCAAGAAAACCTATCAGGAAGAGCAGCCACGACTGAAAGACACTAAACAATGAAAATCACTGAGGCAGGATTGATTTTCTGCCTCCCTCCTCCATCTCACTTTTTATGTTACCTGATGCCCATCTTTTTTGAGAATGGTCCAGGAGTTTAAATAATTTTGTTACAAAAATTTTGTTACAAAATTTTGTAAGTTTATATATTTTATAGTTTTCAACTAGTAAGCATTTAAAAAAAATTCTCTCATGTCCCTCATCATGGTGGGAAAAAAAAAGCAAAATCTCACAAGGAGCACAGTTAAGCAAAACAAATTCCCATGTTGGCCAAAAATGTATGATTCCATCACTTCTCTGTCTGGAGATGTAGAGCATTCCTTGTCATTGGTCCTCTGGAATCATGGTTGATTATTGTGTTGATCAGAATAACAGACTTTTTAATAAGCATCTTTACTTGATCAGTAGAGGTGTAACTGGTCTGCATTTTTTTCCTTCACTTTAAAATACATGTGTCTTCATTTCCTCTAAACCAAAAACAGTTGTAAAGGTGGACTGATCCAATTCTATTCTAAACCATGCCATTTGAAAGAGTGCTTCTTCCTGGAAAAGATATAAATTTAGACTAGGGAATACTATGAAGTGAGCAATGGCTTATTATGTCTTTTACTGTCAGAGGGCTAGTGTAGAAAACATTTTGCTGAATTGCTTGAATTTTTAGGCTGAAAACTTACCACTTGAAATGTCATAGAATATAATAATCGGAAAATATAAATTAAATAGTTTTCAACACTACTGGCCTGGTAAAAACAAAGCATAGGAGTGATTTGGGTTAGTGAGGAGCCCATTACATATACTCTGAACTACCATGCAGCCTTCCATTTTCTTGTGATACTTATTTTAAAAATCAATATGCTACGATTTAGCATCATCATAACATAATTAATAGGGAGCTGGCCTTTGAGTTATGAAGACCTAGGTGCCAATCCTCACAAATACTGGTTTTGTCTCACTGGGCAAGCCAGTTAATATCTCAGTGTCCCAGGCAATTTCCTAAATCTATAAATTGCAGAGCAGGTGTTAACCTGTACTTTCCTCGCTGATAATTTCATATACCAATGAAATCATAGGTCCAGCTTAAAAAGAAAGCTACAATTTATGGCACGTCCAGAGCTCAGTGATTTGACGCCATTGCTGATGTCAGTATTTCAGTAATGGGTATTACATTTTAAAAGGAATAAGCACATCTAGAGGTGGGTGATTAGTATCAGGAAGCTGTTGTCTTACTCCCTCCACATACTCTGTGATCCAGTGATACTAGCCTCTGTGGTTTCTCTAACAAGACTGCATTTCTGTACTCTGGGGATTTTTCACTGTGTCCCCAATATCTGAAGTTCTTTGCCTCATCTGTATTTCCTGACTTCCCTGATTTCTTTCAGGTCCCAGCTAAAATCCTACCTTCTGTGAAAAGACTTTCCCCATCCCAATTAATGCTAATGACTTCCCTCTGATTATTTCCAGGTTATCTTGTATATATCTTATTTGTACCTAGTTCTTCCATGTTGTCTCCTCCATTGGACTGTGAGCTCCTTAAGAGCAGGGACTCTCCTCTCCCCCCCTCATCCCCCCTCACCTTCTTTGTATCCCTGGTGTTTAGCACCAGTGCCTGATACATAGTAGGTACTTAATAAATGCTTGCCGGCTTGACATTTAATTACATGATAATGAGTGGTTGAAGGAACTGAATATATTTGTGCTGTAGAAGATGTGACAGTGGAGACATAATAGCTATCTTCAAATATTTGAAAGGATGTCATATGGAAGAAGAATTAGTCTTACTGCTGCCTAAATATATCTACCACAGTGCAGAAATTGTAGAGGTAAAAACCTAAGTTTTAATGCTTAAGCCTAGGTTCAGATATCAGGCAAAAAAAAATAAACCTGAATAACAATTAAGATTTTAACAAGGCTTCTTATAGACAAAATTATGTCAGTGTGACAAAGAATTCTTTTACATATTGCAATCTTGTACATTTCTCTTAGGCCATAAAAGTTAGGAAAAAAAAAACCGATTTATGACATTGAAAGAAGCATTTAGATTATAAAAATTGAAAAATTTAGTTAAGCAAAGTCATAATCTCATACATCCCCTTAGGAAACAAACCTAGTTAAAAAGACTATAGGTAAACTAAGTCATGTTACAGATTAAAGTACATTTAGAAAATTCACAGTTGGCTGATTGAGGGGGAAGATTTACATGTCACCAAGAGAACCAAGAGAACTGGTATCAGAGAAATCTTTCCTTACTCAGTTAGCTAGGAGAGCTAACAAATAACTAAATTATTTGGGGAGCTTAAACTCCCCTTTGGCTTTTATGGAGGAATGTCAGAGAGTCTTCCCTTAACATTATTCTTTTAGGAGTCAGGTTTTGGTCTGGTGAGGTTAATATTAATAGAAGATAGGCTTTTAGTTAAACAAAAGTTGCAGGAGGAATGATCCAGTGCCCTGAATAATAAAAATTAGTGAAAGAAAATAAAAAATTCCCATAACAAAACTAAAAGTCATAGAACAATTGCTGATCTTCAATGGCAGATTCTCCTTGATTCCAGTTTCCTACCCAATAAATCACAGATTTGGACCCTACCTCCCAAAATGACTATCAACCATTTAGAGTTTACTGTAAAAAGATATTTAGAAATTAAGAAAACTCAAAGTAAACTCCCCAATTTTTTCTCCTGGTCCTTCATTATTACTTTATAAAGAAAGATTTTAAAAATGTCACTGATTTTATGTATAGAAATGTTATAGAAACTAGTTGTCCTGAATAATGCTAGCTAAATGAATCAGGAGGTATGTTAAATATGCTCTAACTCCATATATGCAATCAGTTGTTAAGTCTTGTTGATTCTATAGCCCCAATAGCTCCCAAATTATTGTATTTCTCTCTATTTATAACCATACTAGTTCAGTGCTTTATCATCTCCCATTTAAACTATCAGAATAGTCTCCTAAGCAGTCTTCCTACACTCTTCTCCCATCTTTAATCCATCCTCTATACTATACCTAGTATCAGACTTAAATATAAATGGTCCACATATGGGCTTATTAACACAAATTAACATTATGTCTGTTATATTGTATTTTTATTTGTTTTATTAAACTTTTCCCAGTTACATTTTAATCTAGTTCAGGCCATGTTGGGAGTTTTGCTGGCCTTGAGTTTGCTACCCCAGCTCTATACTGTTGTCTGATTGAGGTTCCTAAAGCACAGGTCTCACCATGACACTTCCCTGATCAAAAAACCTCATTGGCTACCCATTGTATCAAGAATAAAATGCTGACCTCTCTTTCTTGCTTTTAAAGCCCTCCACAATCTAGCTCCAGCTCTTCTTTCCAGACCTGTTATGTATTGGTCCTTATCATGCAACCTACTTTCCAACCTACTGGTCTATTTGCTCTGCCCTCTACACAGTACTCTGTCTTGTGTTCCCATAACTCCATAATGCTCTTCTGCTTCATCACTACCTCTTGAAATTCTTAGCTCCTTCAAGGTTCAGCTCAACTGTTACCTCCTTCAAGAGGCCTTGCTAGATTTTTTTGTTAGCATCGCTCCCATACCTCATCTATTCTATATTCACTTTGCATATTTGAATTTGCTTCTCTCTGTCCATTTTGTATCCCTCAGTAAAATGAAAGCTCCCAGAAGACAGGGGCTGTCTTTGCATCCACTGTGCTTAACACAATGCCTGGAGTACAGTAATGCTTAACAAATACTTCTTGAACTGAGTGGAATCTTTGATTAGAATCTTGGAGGGAAAAGTAGAAATTTAGTTTCACTTGCAACTGGATGGTGTAAAAATTACTTAGAAAGATATGAAGAATGATTTCTCTAAAGATTAAGTAAAAAAGAATTGAAGAAAACAGAAGAACTGATTGGGCAGTTCCTTTGACATCGAGTCTCAGCCACATTCATCTATGGTCGGAATGAAATTTAATGGTTGGTTTGTTTTTGCCACCTGCTGAGTACCCAAATGGGCAGCAGGGCTTAGCAATGTGACCATCCAAATTTGACTACTTGAGGCAAAAGGCTTGTCTTACAGACCAACTACTGTTAAGTACACTGGGGAGGTAATGTTCCCTGTTAATTTGTATCTGAGTCAGGTGATTTTGTTTTGTATATTTGCTGGAATAAACAATTTTTAGAGCAAACTCAGTAATGTCCCCAGACGTCTTCCTGCTGATTATATGATATTTTCCATCTCTTGCCTCCAGCCTGGTATTAAAAACCCCCAAAACAAAATAAGCTTAGCTTCATTCAAAGGAAATGAATCTCACTGTGTAATCCTTTCCTTTTAGGCTATAGAAATACAAACTTGGGGATGTATCTCTCTACTTAGAGGGTTTTGTTTTGTTTTGATGGGGGAAGGAATAGTAATCTTTCATGTAGAATTATTTAACAACAATATGTTGGGAGACATTCTTTCTGTTTCATTATTTTTGGGAACAGGCACAATGGAAACAGAAGCCTAGGTCACTTTCTGAAGAATTTTTAAGCTTAAGGAAAGTGAAAGACAGACTTCTGGATACTATTTGACTTTGGCTTGTCATTGGTATTTAGAATAAGCCTTTTACTTTATTGACATGTATTATATGTGTTCACAAAATGCTTCTGTCTCATTGCTCCTTTTTAAAGGGACATTCTCTGACAGAATGTTTAGGGCAGTTACAAGATATGTGGCCTTTTAGTAAATTTTGACATTTTTCATACTGTGTGTCATCCAGGGTGATCCATCATGTAATAATAGCAATGTCAAGGCCTGTCCCTAAGCCTAAGCCTTTCTAAAGAGCCACAGTGATGTTGGGACAAATGACCTTTTCATTTATTGAGATAGACAGGGTCAACACATCTGGGTCAAATAGCGCAAGAGCCTAGGGACACTCAATGGCTCAAAGACAAATATGTTGTACCTGCCTCTGTTCTTTTTCCTTTCCTACTTCCAACACTTTTGTGTGAACTCTTTCTATGCTCTTCACAAAAAGAAAGAGGGGAGTGTTTTGCATGAAATTGAAGGAAATTATATTATTATGCCTAAAGGGGAACAATCACTTGGCTTTTTCCATTCCATTGTGTTTCTCCAGAGAAAGAAATTCTTTTATTGAATGCTGAATGCAAATTAAGGTGGTGTGTTCCAGGGGGAGTGAAGTTGGAATTTATATATTCATCCTTGGAGAAATTGGAAAACACACCAATTATTAAGAGGAAAAAATCTATAACCTTTCTATTTGCTTCCTTGTCTGTTTTCTTCCCTTCCCCTCAGACATATATACTTACCTAACATTGTTGAATGACCCTCATCAAATCTCTGGTCAAAGGATGCATTCTAGAGGTTAGAGAGGATTTGAAAAATGTTTTTCTTTTTTTCCAGCCAAAAATGAGAAGGGAGATTTGTAGACTGAAGAGGAGGATAACTAAGATTGTGAAAGGACCAGGAAATCATATTCAAAGGGACTGGGAAGTTTAGTTTGAAGAAGAGAAAACTAAAGAGGGAAATGGTGGCCAGTTTCTGATAATTGAGAAACTACCTTATGAGGGGGAATAAGCATGAAGACAAAACTGAGAACTGTTGGATGAAAATTACGAGGCAAATTTTGGCTTAGTGTAAGAAAAAATATTCCAAAAATATGATGTTCACCAATAGAATTTCCTTGCATATGATGAGCTCTGTATTATTAGAGGTATTCAAAAAGAATTTAGTTGACCATTTACCAGCCATGCTATAGAAAGGATCCTTGTTTTGAGTAAATTAGACCAGATGGCTTCCTTTAAAAAAGTCCCTTTCAGTTCAAAGATTCAAGTATCTACGATACTCTGATATAGTGAGGAGTGGGCTTGTTAAAGAATAGGATGTAGTAAGGACAGGATGAGGAGAAACAGAGCACTCTTATGAAGTGATCAACTCAGGGGAAAGTGTGGATCAATTCTGGTTGGGATGGAAAGCCCTACTAAGTATTAGAGGAAGGACATGGATATTATAAACATTTCTTTTGGTGACCAGTAATGTCAGTTGCAGGCTTTCAGTGCGCGTCAGTTCTTTATTTGTACCATTTGCCAGATCAGCCTGCAATTAAAAATTTTGCTCAGTGGTAGCACCAGTCCATAGAATGAGTTGTTTAGATGTGAGAGAAAGGCCATTGGTCTGACTCTATCAGCCATATATATTTTTTATAGATTAAGATTTTGAGAGTTTGTAATATTTTGTACGTATTAATTATTTAACCCATGATGATGTAGCGTGGTTTTTTTGGTCTCATAAGATTTCAATGGATATTATAAGAGGAAACTTGGATGGAATTTCACGACCAGCGTCAAATTCAAGAATTCATCCAGAGAGCAGAACTTCAAGTGCTTCTTTGGAAGTCCTGACACCAGAACCAGTGTCTATTAAGGTAATTTTCTTATTGAAAGTAATTTCAATCTCCCCTCTTTAAGCAATTGTGAAAAACTAAAGTGATTGTTAAGAAGTTATTTGAACTTCTCTGAATCCCATGTGCACATGCATCAGAATGATTTTTTGGATGTTCTAGCATCATTGGTACTGAATAGTACTCTCATTTTCCTCTTTGGGACATTTCTTTTTTTATACTTTACTTTTTCCTGATGTGCTTTGATATAAATTTTATTTTAAGTAAAAAGAATGGCATTCAAACTGTTACTTAATAGGCTTTTATTGACTCATGATATATAAAAGGTATAGTATCACTGCAGATGATTTTGGTAATGGGAATATGCTAGAGTGCTTGATAGGTCCATTGCCTGTATGGCCCTTGTGTTTTGTGATCTCTTTTGGGCTGATTAAAATAATAAGTAATTGATCATTTGAGGCATTTGTTTTCTCATCTGTTACAAGTGAAGATCTGTATTTGCTCCAATTAAGATTAGAAAATAAATTAATTGATAAAATGATTCCATGTGCCGATTCATTCATGCATTTGAGAAACATTTATCACAGTCTACTATATCTAAGACATTTTGGTAGAGTATGAAAAATAAGAATAATGAAAATAGGTAATGTTTATATAATGCTTACTATGTGCAAGGTACTGTGCTAAAGTCTTTACAGTTATTATCTTAATTGATCCTTGCAGCAACTTTGGGAGGTAGATGCTATTATTACCTCAATTTTACAGATGAGGAAACTGAGGCAGATAAGAGTTTAATTGACTTGCCCAGGGTTGGAGGCAGGATTTGAATTCAGGTCTTCCTGACTCCAGGCCCAGTACTCTTTTCTACTGTACCACCTAGCAGCCATGAAAGAGACATAAAGAGGAATAAGACATGGCTCCTGCCCACAAAGAGCTTAAAATTTAATAGAAGAGATAAGACATTTACTTCAGTAAATATAGTACAAGAGTGGTATAAAACCAAATGATACAATTGTTCAGAGAAGGGAAAGAGCATTTTCTGACTCAAGGTATTAGGAGGGCCTCAGGTAACATTTGAGCTGGATGGAAGGCAGGAGGGTGGCGTAGGAATAATAAGGAATAATCAGGGCAGGGTACTGGAGATAGAAAGCATGGAAATGCCTGGTGATGGTCTTTTTCAGCTGATTTTGTGGAGAATGTGAGTCATATAAGATTCAATTAAACATTTTTTAATTGCCTATTACATTCAGGGCACTCTGAAGATGCAAAGACAAGTCTGCTCAAAGAGTTTGACATGCTGAATTGGTATCCAGTTTGAAATATCCAGTAGGCAGTTCAAGATGTTCAACTGTAACTTGGGAGAGAGACTCAAGGGCAAGTTATATAGATTTTGGAGCCTATAGGGATGATAATTAAACCATGAGAGCTAGTGAGGTCATCAGGTAGGAGAGTGTAGAGAGAGAAAGAAGAGAAAAAGGCCCAGGACAGAGCCTTGGAGTACAGCCAGTTAGGGGGCATGATATGGAAGATGGCCCATCGAGGGAAACTAAGAAAGAACAGTCAGATAGATAGGACAGCCAAGGGGCATTAATTCACAGTGATCCGAGAGTATATGAGAAGAGAGGGTGCTCAACAACATCAGAGGCTGTAGAGAGTTTGGTAAGGATGAGGATTGAGAAGGAAGGCCAGCAGATTCGGCACCGACAGAAGAGATCCTCAGTAACTTCAGGGATGTCAGTAATTTTTGAGAGAGTCACTGGTAACTATTTTTGCATGGCTAAAATGTACCAATTGCATGTTTTTATGTCCTGCTGTGCACGGCTGGCCTGTCTGACAGCTGGTTTCCCTAAAGCTTGCCACAGCTGTACTGTCCCTGATGTTTACATTAACCCTCCATGGAAACAACATTCTCTGAGTTGTGGTGGGCAGAGATCAGATGTGAGGGGGGCAAAAGCATTATTGTTTTATTTAAGACAATAAATATTTAGCAAGTGCCTGCTGTGGGCGAAGCATGTGCTGATGCTGGAGACACAAAAATAAATGAAAAACAGTGCCTGTCCTCAACAAGCTTACATTCTACTGGGGGATACAAAATGTAAACAAATGAGTAAATACAAGATAATTTAAGGAGGCAGAGAGTACTAATGACCAAGAGGACCAGGAAAGATTTTATATAGAAAGTGGTGTCTTAGGTAGCATTTGAAACTAGGTCTTAAAGAAAGCTAAGGATTATATGAGGCAGAGGTGAGGAGAGAGAGCATTCCAGGCTTGAGAGGGAACCTGGGCAAAGCCATGGAGGCAGCAGATGGGATGCAAAAGTCAGAAAATAGCAGGTAGGTCCATTTCTCTGGAAAATAGACTGTGTGAAGGGGAATAATACCTAGAAATGTATGGCAGAGTCAGAGTATGAAAGGCAGCAAACATTGACTTTTAAAATTCCATAGGGTTATAGGATCTAAAACACATAGGATTATAAAGGAAAGCAACTATATATGTAGTTATCACATTTATATAATTAAAAAATGTTCAAGGGTCCCTCATCTAGAGCTCCTTGTCTAGAGCTAGAAGGGACTCGAGGTAGCAATTGCTAAACTCTTTTTATGAAAGGACATTCTGAGGCACAGAGTGGTTAAGTGACTTTCTAGGGAATTGTTAACTTTTCATTTAAAAGAGGCCATCATAGATTTTTACATGGGTAAACATGACATTGTTAAATTTCTTTTCTTCTTATTTCCTTTGGTTTTGCTATAAGGTTAGAGAGGATGGAAAAGAAAGAAGAAAAGAGATAAAGAACCCTGAGCAGATAAGGAATGCTAGAAAAACAAGACAAGATATTCCTTTTTACTAGGTCAGGAGCAGATAAAGATATCTCTAGTTAGAAATCAGAGTTTAGATGGAAGAAGCAGCCGGGCAGGGATTTTCGATAAAATTCTCAAAGCATACCCCCAAATTCAAACTAAACCATTTATATTTTATTTGAGAGGTAGTATGGAGCCACTGAAGATGTTTGAGCTGGGGAGTAACATAGACTTGTGCTATAGGAGGATGATTTTGGCATCTATTTAGAGCATGGATTGGAGAGGTAAAGAGACTGTAGACAGAGAGATCAATTAGCAGGCTGATCAATTGTGAGAATTTAAGAGCTGTATCTGTGCTCTTGGTCAGTCAGAAAGCCAGTGGCCTTTTCGTACAGGCACAGATAACAGAAGTGCCTGTAGGCATAACTAATATTTTACTTTGAAAAGAGGTTTTATTCTTGTTCAATTTTCATGTTTCTGAGTTCATCGGGAAAATTTAAGCTACATTTGTTTAATTGGTTTCAACAAATATTAAGTACTTACTATATGCACACTGTTAGTGTTGCAAAGATTAAGAATGGTGCAGTGCTATCCTTTAAGGAGCTTAAAGCCCAATGTGGGAATGTAACATGTGTAACACAAGGTGGACTGTGGTACAAAGGAGAGATCAAGACAAAGGACTCTCAGGAAGTTGGAAGGAGAGACAATGTTTTCTTATGTCAATAATATGGGAAGGAAGCAGTAGAGGAGAGGAGGGATGGGCACTGAGTAACATGGAAAAGGATGGAGGTGATGTAAATTGAATAAAATTTTTGTGAGTTGAATGATTTGCAGAACTCATGTACACATCTGTTAATGTCTAACCTAAATGCTTTCTTTCCTTTTGGTCCCTCCTCATGCCCAGTGGAAACATACCATGTGTACTGATAGCTATACTGTTTCATTATAAATATCTTATAACCAGTAAGTTCACAGTGAGCAGCCTTTTCTTCTGGATGAATGATCCCAGTTATTTATTTAGAACATAAGTCTTTTATTATCACAACCACTTAACTATTTTGATCATTCTTTTTAATGCTTCAGAATCTTTACATCTTATCTAAGTTTTGAAGCAGAAAATTAAATATATTACACTAATAAAAGTCTAACCAATTTTGATTGTAGAGGGGAGATTGGTACGTAGTTTTGATATGCAGGCACTATATTTGTGACATACATTCTTGAGTTATGATGTTTTTATAATAAGAATTTTAAAATAACTAACACTGCATTATTGGCTTGTATGTACAGTACTTGAGTATGAAAAACCCAAGATTTTGTCATTGTTAAATGATAAATTTGGCCTCCTACATAAAAGGATAAGGTTCATGAAAGTTAGTCATTCCTTGTTAGTCAGACTCAAGGAAAATCCATCCAGGTTTGTGCTTTATTAATGCTGAAATATGTTGTATATGGTCTGCTATTTTCTAGGAATGTGATATTTATAAAATCATATCTTGCAAGGCAGATTGTATCCCTTCTATACTGTACTAGATGACTTTATGAGTTACTGGTCAAAAATATTTCTCATCTAGTATCTAACCATTTGCTGAGGAGTCTCTCTGTACTTGGACAACAGATATACCATCTGTGACCAGGCCTAAACCTGAAGCTTTTCCAGCTTAGCAGGGTCTGCGAGAACTTGTGCTCCATTGGCAACTTTTCAAGAATCCAGAGTCACATCTGTGCCCTGATGTGATGACAAATTAGGACTTAAGTGGAGGAGCATTTTTAAATGCTTATCAATATGGTGATGTAGGGTTATTCCATACTTACAGAACAGAGAGGGGTTTACAATTATGGACCTTTAAAAAAAAGATACACATATGTCATATGCATTAGGTGATAGGGATTTTGGAGTTTATTTTGAAAAGCAAAGCCTCCTTAAAGTTGACCTTGTTAGGCTAGTATAAGGAAAATTAATGATAGTTTGTTTCAGACCAGTGGTGAAGTTGGTGCTTTACATTTATCTTTGTTAAATTTTATCTTATAAAATATGCCAGGATGTTCTAAACTGTCAAGATCTTTCTGGGTTTTATCTCTGTCATCTCATTTATTAGCTATCTCCCAGGATTGTATCATATACATAGGTCATATGCCTTCATGTAAGTCATTGATAAAAATGTTAAAGAACATGGCATCAAGGACAGATTCATGGGTCACTCCACTAGGAAATCCTTTCCACACTGACATGGACTACTCGTTGGGACTGTTTATTCAGCTAGTGTCAAACCAACCTAATCTGCTTTCATTTGACCCATATTTTCCATCCTTTCCACAAGGATAACATAAAAATCTTTGCCAAATGCTTTGCTGACATCTTGGCAAACTCAACAGCCTTCTTCTTACCTATCAGGCAGTAACTTCATTAAGAAAGGAAATTGTGTTAGTGGGCCATGACCTGTTCTTGATAAAATTATGCTGACTCTTTGTGATCACGCTTTCCTTTTCTAGCTGTTCAGTAACCATTCATTTAACAACAGGCTCTGGAATTTTGCCAGGAGTTCAGGTCGAGCTCCCTAACTTGTATTTGTATCTCTCTCTCTCTCTCTCTCTCTCTCTCCCTTCCCTGTCCCACTTAAATTGGTTCATTTGCTTCTGGTCACTTAGTACCTCTCCTATCCCTTATAATCTTTCAAAAATTCCTTACAATTGCCCATTATGTGTATCCATCTACCTGTTCTTTTAGCATCCTGATATATCTTCCTGGGCCTAGCTAGCACTTGAACTCCTCAGAGGTATCCAGTTGCTTTCTTACCTCCTTACTTATCTTGGGTTTCAACTCCCTATCAGCCATTTCTGTTCTATACTTTTCAGTCCAAAGATCGTTTTCCTTGGTAGACAAAGATGGCTTTGTGATATCTTTGATGCGGGTACTCCCTACATTGATACACATTGCAAGCTGTTCATGCCACATATTCTATGCAACTCTTGTCCCTGTCATTCTTTAAATTCTCAGTAGGGTGTCTATCCAATGTACTGATAGTTTTTTGCTGGTTGACATTAGACAAATTCCAGCATAGCAGGCCATCAGTTATTTCTTATTCTTACTGTGCCATCAGCCCATCTGTTTTTTATAGCCGTGTGTTTCTGTGATGACATCCTTTATGCTGCTGCTTCTGTGCAATTCTTGGTTACTAGTTCAATTCAATAAACATAAATTAAGTGCCTACTGTGTGCCAGATACTGTACTAAGTTCTGGGGATACAAAAAGAGACAAAAGATAGTTCCTGCCCTTAAGGAGCTTGAAAGCTAATAGAGACAATGGCAAGTAAATATATACAAAGCAAGCTATATACGGGACAAATAGGAAATAATTAACAGAGGGAAGGCACTAGAATTAAGAGGAGTTGGCAAAGGAGGGGGTAGGATTTTAGTTGAAACTTAAAGGAAGCCAGGGAGTTCAGTAGTCCGAGTGGAGGAGGGAAAGCAGTCCATATGTGAGGGAAAGTCAGAGAGAATGCCCAGAGGTGAAAAGTGGAGTGTCTTGTTTGTGGAACAGTGTGATGGCAATCAGGGTGGGACTTTGCCTTTGTTTTTTCTTTAGGAGTGCTTCTCAGCACTAAGGCAGTCAAGTGCCTTTGATGAATTTTGCCTTTGTTTCAAGGGAGTCTTTGATTGAATCACTTGCTTAAGAAGCAAGAAAGCCCCAGGCCCCAGGCACCACACCCTTTTGCTAAGTAGGTGCTAAGCCCCAGGGTCCTGAGAAGTCCACATATGCTCTGAGGTTTTCATTTTGTTTTGGGGGGCTCACTCACTGGGAGTGTTATGTGATTTGACCAGACAAGACTCTGGGTAGCCATTGGGGCCCCTTGGCTTTGAAATGTTGGTGCTTCTCTCTCTGGTAACTATGTGTGCATTGCTGTGGTCAGACAGAAGTCTGTAGGCTGATCTGTTTATATTTTCTCTGTAATTTCTGTTTGTATTTGCTCTGAAGAATATGTTGTATTTGCTCTTGGAGGCAATAGGAAGCTACAGGAGTTTATTGAGTGGGAGGTGGGAGTGGGGCATGACATGACTAGACTGCTGACTTTTTCCTCTGAGCTAAGTGAATGATTGTATTGGTAATTAAATTGGGACTTTTTTTTTTTTTTACTGTTTTCTCTTTGAGAATGCTAAAGTAATCAAGTGCCTTTGATTAAGTATTGCTAGGTGTTAAGCCCCAGGCCCACACCCTTTTGCTGAACAGGGTCTATACTCAGAGGTTAGCGTTTTGTTTGGGGCTCACTCATCGAAAGAGTGTTGGTATAGAGACTCTGGGTAGCCCTTGTTAAGAGTTCCCCCCCAACCCCACCCGCTTGAAAACCCAGATGTTGGTACTTTTCTGGTAACTATGTATATCGTGATTTGGTTAGACAGAAATGTTGATCTCTTTGTATTGTCTCTGTTTGTAATTTCTGTTTGTATTTGCACTGAAGTTCAGGGTGCTGGCTTTCCCCCCTAAACTAAGTAAATGATATATGTATGTTTGATTAAAGTGAGATTGTTAACCCCTTAAAGTTGCTTTCCGTAGTTCAAAGAACCTGTGCTAGCAGCCCTTCTGTGTGCTGGTGTTATTGGTCTTACACAGCCACATTAGCAGCAAGTAGCATTGTTGTTACAAACAGTCAGGAGACCAGTGTCACTCAATCAAAGAATATGTGTCAGGGAGTCAGGAAAGGTAGGAGGGGGCTAGTTTATGAAGGGCTTTGAGTGCTAAAACAGAATATGTTGTATTTGCTCTTGGAGGCAATAGGAAGCTATTGGAGTTTATTGAGTGGGGGGTGGGAGTGGGGCATGACATGACTAGACTGTTGTTTTAGGAAAATCACTTTAGTAGTTGGATGGAGGATGGATTGGAGTGGGGAGAGCCTTGACACAGGCAGACTCACCAGTAGGCTATTGCCATAGTTAAGATGAGAGGGGATGAGGCACTACATTAGAGTGGTGGTAGTGTCAGAGGAGAGAAAGGGGTGTATTTAGGACATGTTGAAAAGGTGAAATCAGCAAGTCTTGGCAATAGCTTGCAAGTGGGGAGGTGCAGTGAGAGGTAGTGAGGAATTCAGGATGAATCCTAGATTGTGAGCCTGAGGGATGGGATGATGGTGTTGTTCTCTATAGTAATAGGGAAGATAGGAGGAAAGGGAGGCTTTTGGGGAAAAGATAATGAGTTCTATTTTGGACATACTGAGTTTAAAATGTCTATTGGTATTCAGTTTGAGATTTCTGAAAGACAGTTGTAGATGCAGGACTGGAGGTCAGAAGAAAGAGTGGGTCAGGAAAGGGAGATTTTGAGAATAATTAGCATAAAGATGGTTATTAAATCCATGGGAGTTGATGAGATTACCAAGTGGAATAGTATAGAGGCATAAGAGAAGAAGGCCCAGGACAGAACCCATTGGGACATCTATAGAAGGGGATCCAGCAAAGGAGATAGAGGAGGGGTTAGATGGGTAGGAGGAAAACTAGGAGAGAGTATTTGTCCCAGAAACCTAGAGAGAAGAGAATATCAAGGAGGAGAGAATGATCAACAGTGTCAAAAGCTCCAGATATGTCAAGGAGAATGAAGATTGAGAAAAGGCCATGCTTACTATTAGGAAGCTCTTTGTAGTTCGCCAAACAAAGTGTGTCTAACATAAAATCAGTCTCTGTCTGTCTGTCTGTCTATCTGTCTATCTCAATCAATCTAGTCAAATGTTACAGTTACCATTTTTTTCTTATTTTTCCCTCAGTAGAGATGGAAAACATTTGATCCCCATCTTCTGCACAGTAGTAGCCTTTTTATATTTGAATATTTAAACTTCCTCTCAGCTTTCCTTTCAGGTTAATTGGTGACAGTTTCTTTTACTTATCTAATAGGTGCTATTTTTTTTGGTTCTTTGAAAATCTTGGTGTCTCACTAAGCTTTCTCTGCCCTTGGTGTGTGCATAGCTGGGTCTGGGTTCTGCTCTGCTGCATTCGGCAGTGGCAATGGTATTTCTGTGTTTTCGTGAAAACATATATGTATATATGTATGTATGTATGTGTGTATTATGTATGTATATATAAATACCCAGAGATGTTTGTATGTGCACCTTGATTTTTCAGGTTGCTGCTTTTACTAGCATCCAAGTACTTATTTAAAAAATCAATAATATTTTAAAAATACAATGACTGAATCTGAAATTTATTTTTAGGTTGATACTTCAATCAACTTGAACAGTACTAGCCAGCAGAGCAATAGAGAAAATTACAGTTTCAGGGAAAATAGAAGCATTAATGGTAAGAAGAAACATGATACTCAGAAAGTAAAAACCTCTCAATATTATTGCAGTGAGGTTGACCACAGTTTACATGAACAGATCAAGACTTCTTGCACTGAGTATTCAGGAATACTAGTAGGCTAATAATAACCACAAAGGATACATTCCAAAAACAAAGGACATTTAGTGGGATTATCAACTTGAATATTGGAAGTCTCAGAGGATGGTGACTGAGGATAGATTAAACAAGTCCATGAACCAAACCGTTGAGAAAGTTGATGGAGTGACTTGGAAGATGACAGATGACAACAGTGAGGATAGGGATAAATAGATTACATATGCTTTAAAAGGGGAATGGTTATTGAAGGATGAAGGTAGAAGAACTGTATGGAAGTAGCATGGAGGAGGGAAGAATCACCTTTCTCCTCCTGGCTCTGTGTGTGAATGTGGTGTTGGAGAGAAAGTGGCCTCTAGTGTAGGGGGTTATGAGATATGTGGTATTCTCATGGGAAAACCAGGTTTTAGCTAAAACTTGGAGATAGGATAAGGTTAGTTGAAACATTAGGGGATGAAAGGAAGTTTGAGGATAGGATGGGTTTTCAAATGACCACAGTGAATGAGCTGGGAGATTGATGAACTGTGGTTGAATTGGGCCTGGGGAAGAAGGCTGATCAAAATAGAGATGAGGGTTCAAAAGGAAATAGTATGGACATACTGCTTACATTGAAGTTAGTAAGGCTTTCTGATTGTGGTTGGGAAGACCAGGTATGTTGGAAATATGGGAGGCTGATTCATTAGGCAGAACTTAAATCATAGAAGAATTTGGAGAGTTAACCTGCCTCAAAGTTCTAAATGGAATTGGTGTTTCAGAGCATACCTGCACAAAATCTCACTTGCAGGTGAGCTTCTGACCTTGATGATGGCTTTAGAGCTTCTGAATGGGAAGGGTAGCTGATATAGAGAATGTGTGCAGAGACACGTACATGAGTTAGACAGCGTGAGAAACATGGAGGGAAAGTTCCAAAAGCTACCTTCAAGGAATTCAGGGATTTTGATCTTTATGGCTTCAGGAAATGTCTGTGCTGATATAATCATGTATACATCAAAGTATAAAGAAATATGGTATTGTGTTAGAAAAAATGTTAGTTATTAAAATATTGTTACAGATTAATTTACTAGAAAGTATTCTATAAATCTTTACACAAATCTATGGGGGATCTTTGATTTTTAGTAGGTCCTATGTAAATGCTAGCTATTATTGTTATTATTATTATTATTAATTTCCTGAGATAGGGAACTCCCTGTGTGACACTTCCATCCACATCGATGCAGGTTGCAATCCATTTAAAATTTAGTAGATTGAGAGTTCCCTGGGGAACTAGGGGTTAAATGATTTATGCAGGTTTACATAGTAAGTATTAGAGGCAGTATTTGAACTTCCATGATCATGACTGTACCCATGATATTAAGTATTTATCTCTAATCCAATAATCTCTCCATGATGAGAAGCTGCCTTTCTTCACAAACTTCTGTATGATTGAAATTATATGATAAATATGCCTTAGTGCAATTTGCTAATCATGCTTATGATAACAGTACAATAACATAGTGCTTTAAGTTATATAAAGCTTCTTTTTTTACTATAATCCTCTGTAGTAGAGATATGTCTCCTTTATAGATGAGTAACCTGAGGTTTAAATAGTTAAAATGACTTAGGCTATGCAGATAGTAAATATTGGAGACAGGACACAAACCCAACACTTTCTACTTCTTTTATATGAATTTTTACTTAGTTTTACTTAATTTTTGAAAGGCTGAATATTCTATCATTTTTGTTTTTGCTTGATTACAAGAACTTAATGCCAGTCTGATTGCTTCAGAAGATGAATATGAAGTTCAGTATTTCACTCTCTTTGATATGCCTCAGGATATCCTAAGCCAAGCGAAAGAAGGTAGTATGGTTTAGGTTCATTGGGGGCCACAGTACAATAAGACAAATTTCAGTTGTGTTTATCTTGCTATAGTAGCTGTATAAACTGTGTAAGATACTTTTAAATACCTGATGTTTAGACCACCCAAGTAGACACAAGCTGAGAATGTTAGGAATGGCAGTAGGGAATTAGAGATATTCCACTGGCTGCCATAAGTGTTGCACTACCCATTCATTAATAGGGCTGATATTCTTGGAGACTCCTCCCCTTCAAAAACAAAGTGGCCCCATTAGGGGGAATGTGATTGATTGATCATTTGGACTTCTCAGAAACTGTGAATTTGTTCTTTCACTTAACGATAAACTCCTGCTGGCTTAATCTGAGAAGGCTAGAAAAATTCCAAAGTGGTTTAATATTTGATTATTTCCCTGCAAGGTTATTACTTTTAGTCATATTTAGTTTAAAATTGAATGATTTCAAAGGCCCTAAGTAGTCCCAATTTCTTAGAATTTAATGTAAAAAATGAAAACTCAAGGAAATTCCTGGGTAACTAAATGAAACATTCCCTGAAACTTTTTTTTAAAAAGGATCCTTTTTTCACATATACAACATTATTCATTGTAATGATAGTAATAGTTGATATCTGTATAATGCTTTGTGGTTTGCAAAGCATTTTATGTCCTTTATCTCATCCATATCTCATTCTCACAGCTACTTTAAGGCAAGTCCTACAGGTATTATTTTATTCCATCTTACAGATGATGTAATGGGGGCTCAGAAATAACATCACCATTAACCTCTTGCTGATGGTGACATAGCTTATAATAAGCATCAGAGGCAGGACTCCAACCTGTGTCTCTTGCCTCCAAGTTTAGTAGTTACTTGTGTCTGTGTCTTATTTCCTCTACCATAGCATAAGCTTCTTGAGGCCAAGTTCTGTTCTTTTACATCTTCCTACACCCAAGAGTGGCTACGTGTGTGTGTGTGTGTGTGTGTGTATGTCTGTGTATATGTTTATATATATGTATATATATATTCATATATATATATATTCATAGCTTCCAATGTAGTTTAGTGACAGGGACGGCTTTAGTTGAAAGATGGGATTTAAATAAATGGAGGACAGTTTGGGTAAAGGCAGTGAATGGACTAAAAGTATGAGAGGTGGCAATACCTGCGGTGAGAAGCTCCAGTTTCCTTATCTATAACATGAGGGGGTTGAACTAGATGATCTGTTCCAATTCTAAATAAACTTTTGTTTTCCATATCACATAGATGTTTCTAAAATAAAGGAATTGGATCTTCAGCTTCAGGAAGCTGTTAAAAAGATGAAAAGACTCGACAAACTATTGGTGGAGAAACAATTTAAAGAAAAAGAAATTAAAAAGCAAGGCCAAGAAATGAGAACAAAGCTGTGGGAAGAACTTCGGGTAAGAGAGAGATGACAATTGGTATGACATGGGAAGGTTGAAATTCTCTAGGGAAGGTATGTTGATGAGAAGCAGGATGTACTTGAGATGGTTTTAAGGATATATTTTATTTTATTCTTTGAGAATGAACTGTTTGGCTGTGTCTGTTTTTGGGTTAATAGTTAATAGATTGTTGTATCTCTAATTCTTAACAGCACAATTTGTGTTCTGAAGTACTTCTGATAATAGGTGTGCATCTGACCTGTAATGATAAGTGTTTTCTTCATAGTTATAGGGCTGGATCTTTTTGCCTGAACTCTGGAATGAGCAGAAGTGAGACGTCTTGGTCTTACATCTGAGCAGGGAGCTCTGGTCTCTGCATGGAGTTTGAAGTTTGTTAGTGAATAGCCAGGTCAAAAAAAATGTGACCCTTGGTGACTTTTATTTGTGATCTGTGGATCAGCTGTGTAAACAGTTAAGAAGAGTGACATAAGATATGTATTTACAAGTCATTGTCTTAAGTAGTCTAAATTTAATTTGGCTTCAGTTGTCTTTTAAATAAGTTAGATTTAGATAATTTTGTTACGAAATTGAGTATAAGGAAAGGACGATTCACATATTGGCGAATTGATAGAATTTGGTTTGATAATGTGCTCAAAGGGAATAAGAAATATTTTTGTGGGATACCTGATCACATTTCCCTGAAGTTCCCATGAAGACCATAACAAACAAAAAGACCAACCCCAGCTTATGAACCAGCATCTGTTGCAGAGGATGGAGAGGCAGAGAAATTCTATGAAGAACTTAATAATATCCTACAAACCAAATCTACATATACACTGATATTTATGAAGGAAGTCACAGGGGAGCATAGCAAAAAAAATCATAAAATATAATTTAGAAATAAGAAATGAAAGAGATAAAAGGCCCTACTTAGAAGACCCTTGCTTTTGTAGCATAAAGATGTCATTCAAGAAAAAAAAATTAGAAGACACTGGACTAAGTACTGAATAATAGCACAAAAATGAAATTAATTTTAGCTTAACAGACAACAGGTAACAGGTTACCAGAATCAGCATCTTTTCTGGTGTTTGTGAAAGTTGAATTGAATGGGCTGAAAAAAAATCACAGATTACACAAAAAACACAATTGAGAAGTTTATAATTATAGACTTATATGCCTATTTTCTCTTTTTTGTCAGGATGATCTATGCACACATTGTGGGTATTCTGGATGAAAATAAGAAGACAGTATTTCACAAAGTATTTTCTGAGTCAGACCATAACTTCAGTGGTATAATTGACAGTGCCATTGGACTGAGGAGCATATAGATTGGGGGAGTTGGGAGATGGTGTAAGATGTAAGAAGACTAGAAAAGGAGAACTAGGTTATAAAGGGCTTTGAACAGCAAACAGAAGATTTTATATTTGAACCTGGAGATGATAGAGATCTACTGGAGTTTATTGAGTAGGGGAGTGCTTTAGAAAAGTCACTTTGGCAGCTGATTGGAGGATACACTAGAGTGGGGAGAGACTTGTGACAAGCAAAGCAGCCAGTAGTCTGTTGCAAGAATCCAGCCAGGAGATGAGGGCCTGTACCAGAGTTGTGGAAATATCAGAGGAGAGAAGGGGGCATATTGATAGATGTTGCAAAAGTGAATTCGACAGACATTGACAACAGATTGAATATGGGGATGAGAGATAGTGAGGGGTTGAGGATGAAACCTAGTTTGCAAATCTGGGGGACTGGGAGGATGATGCTACCCTCAGAAGTAATAGGGGAAGTTTGGAAGTGGGTAGGATTTTGGGGGAAAGATAATGAGTTCTGTTTTCTATGTGTTGAATTTAAGATGTCTACAGGACATCCAGTTTGAAATGTCTGCCTAGAGGCAGTTGGAGACTTGAGATTGGAGGTTGGCAGACAGGGTAGGGCTGGATAAATAGAATTGAGAATCATCAGCGTAGAAATAATAGTTGAATCCATGGGAACTGATGGGATCATGAAGTGGAGTGGTAGTGAGAGAGAAGAGAAAAGTGTTCAGGGCAGAGCCCTATGGGACACCCATGAATAGTAGGTATAACCTAGATGAAAATGTAGCAAAGGACATTTAGAAGGAGTAGTCAGGTGGTAGGAGGAGAACCAGGAGAGAGTAGTATCCCAAAAACCCAGAGAAGGGAGTGCTGAACAGCATCAAAACCTGAAGAAAGGTCAAGAGGAATGAAGATTGAGAAAAGGCCATTAGATTTGGCAACTAAGAGATCATTAGTAACTTTGGACAGAATAATTATGGTGGAATGATTAGATCAGAAGCTAGATTGAAGAGAGAATTAAGAAAAGAGGAAGTAGAGGCACCTATTCTAGACAGCCTTTTCAAGTTTAGCCGCGCGCACACACACACACACACACACACACACACACACACACACATATCTCAGTGTCAAGATCATAAAAGATTTTGACAATGGAGCAAGCAGTTCATTTCACTTCAAGATTCATTGATGGATACAATCATAGAGAACACATAGAGAAATACTGAGTTCAGCTCAGGCCTAGAAGATGTTGTATGCAAGAGGGATGGATGGTAAGGCCCTTCATGTGCTCTTCTTTTAGTGTGACACTGATACTGCTTTCATAAAACTCCATGATACATCAGGGCTTCTTTAATTAGATCTACTGAAACTTACAAAAGACTAACCTTACATATAAAACTCCTAAATGACTGAGGAATGCCTATTGTTAAGACAGTGACATACTTTCGTACAGGCAGTTCATTGAGTTAGTGCATTAGTACATATATCTGAGAATGCTGCTGCATGTGGACAGTGAGTTGGGTCCAGAAATAAGTAGAAGGAATAAAGTATAATTGTATTTGGTTAATTGTAAGCACTTTCCAAGAGCCTAAATTGCTCCCTGAGATAAAACTCATATTTTTTTTTACATTAAACTTTTTCCACATGGCTGAAAATCATGAAAATATACAATCTCTAAAATCAAAATTATATGTAGCCCATAGGATAATGGAGCCTAGATGGGTTGCAGTCTATACCAGGGCTGTGCAACCTTGGGTTTTTATTGAAACAATAGACAATATATTTTGATTTGCCATTTTAGTGAGAGCTCTGCAGTAGCTCAGCTTCATTTACTAAAGCATTTATATAAATTTCTATGCTTGTAGGACGGCCGCATAAATCACACTGCCGGGCACATGCAGCCACAGGCTGCATTTTGGACAGCCCTGTTCTGTACCACTGGAGGGGGCATTCACATCAATGAGATCATAAATCCATGGAAACATGTATTTTATTTATTTCTGAAAGACTATATACTTATCATTGGCTTTCAGAATAAATCCTTGTTATTTGTGATTAGAGTCTTCAGAGATCATACTTAATGAGTGAGTTCACTTCATATTCCCAGCACACATGGCTTTGTAATGTTTGGTATTTGACTGCTGGGGCTAGGGATAGGGTTTAGGAGCAATTGTGGGTCAGGGGTTAGATGTCAGATTTCTAAGATACCAAGAAGAACTAGTATTAGAGCCCTAGTCAGGACAAAATAGAAGCACAGACTTCATCCTTGCCTCTGTTTTTAGACCCGTGTTGTGGGTGGGTGATACTCTGAATGCCATCCTACTATGGAGGCTTCAGCCATCACATCTTTTGCTCCAGTCTTGACCTCTCACCCAGCCTCTAAGCCCACATGTCCTGGAAATTTCCACTTGGACATTCTAACCTTTATTGTCTCTCTTTTTATCCAAACCTCCAGTTATAGAATAATCTTGGCCTTTCATTCTCATTTAGACTCTAATGTCCTTAAGGAAAAGAATGGAAGTTTTCTTCTGTTTCTCTCACAGTACTTAGAACAGTGTTGGCCATAAAGTAAATAAATAATACTCGTTGACTTAACTTCTTTTTTTGACATTATTGGAACCTCATCCTCTTTCTCTTAATACTGATGCTTGCTCCTTCCTGCTTACTGCTTCCAATTTGGACCTATGCATTCCAGAGAGAGAACTCCTAAAGTTAGAGGAAGAAACAATGTGATATTATAGTAATAGACTGAATTATTTTTGAATAATTTCTCCTAGATCACTTGACCGGTTTCAGTAAAAATAATATAATTAATAATAAACTTTTGAAAGCTAATATTTTCTTTGCAGCAGAAGTGAAAGGGATCACCTAGAGTTATGAAAATAACAAATGTCTAATTGGTCAAGGCAAACGGTATATTTTAACAGATAAACTTGGTCAGTTATTTATTTTCATTTATTCTCATTGATTCAGCATAGAATAGGATTTGGTCAATGGTTGCATGTAAATATGCTGTAATTTTTCAAACCATGAAATGTTTGGAATTCCAATCAGATAGTGTTCCTCTAGGTTATTCATTAGCTGTAGGCAACTTCAGGCAGGATGAAGAAATTATTTACTTGACCTGAGAAGGTCATAGTCGGTAAAAAGGGATGGTAATTACATAACAAGAGAAATATACCTTGTCTCCATCTAAAATCACTGGCAAAAGATTCTCATGATGGCAGAAAAATTGCTAGAATAAGGAATATTTAGAACATTTTTGGTTATTTGAGTTTACAAAAGGACTGTGCTTTCTTCATTTTCTGAACCATTCTGGAAATGTTTTTTTTTTAATAAAATGAGTATGCTCACCCTATTTCTTTCCTATATTCAGACTCTCTCTTTCTTTCATTAGGCTATCAAAAATTATGATGCCATACAAAGTAATGAGGAGATGGAAAATACCAAAAAATTTGTGACTTTGGCTACCTCTTCAGAAGGGACAACTGGTGAGTAAGAAAGATGATTTTGAAAAAAAAGTTCATAGAAGAAATGAATTTGAGTCAAATATATACATAATTAGACTCAAAAATTAATGAGTGATGATTCAGGGAAATAATCGGTCACATTAGCCTAAATTGTTCAGGATCACCAAAGTCACCAGTGAACATCTATGCAAAATTGGGGAGCAGGATAAACAGTCCTTCTGTGACATCCCAATGAGGCCGTGTGGTACATTATAGTGAATAGAGTTTTAGTCAGGAGGTCTTGGTTTGACTTTTACCTTAGATGTGTGCTTTGAAATCGTGGGCAAACTCATATTCCCAGTTTCCTCATCTATAAAATAATAATAATAATATAATAAGAATAATAATAATGATAATAATAATAATAATAATAAAATACCACCTATCTCACAGGCTTGTTGTAAGGAAAGAGCTTTGTCAGCCTTAAAGAGCTATGTAAATCTTAGTGATTATTTCTCTTGTGCATTTTTCTTTTCTATTGGGAGCCTCCTAGACATTTAGTGTATTCCTGTTTTTCCCTGGCTAGTTACCTGGGACTCACCACTGAAGTACTCCCTCCACCAAGGTGTACACTTCATTTGTTAGCTCTCCTTCTTTACCACCCTGTTCCCTTAGGACTCTACTTCCTGAGGTTAGCCAATATGATTAATCTTATTAATAGATTAATTCCTCTAACATATTTCTATTCTAACAAGACCTTTTGGAGATACAATGCCTTAATCTGTTGACTCTCAGGGCAAGAATTTCAGGCAATGGGACAGTTTGATGACTTGGGGGCAAGGATCCTTATATTTATTCCTCCAATGATTTCGCAGAGGCAGGCAGCCATCTTCTCTGTCTGTGTAGAGGAATGACCCTGTTAGGGGACCTTTAGTTTACTCTAGTGTTTTCGTTTACCTTTTCATGCTTCTCTTGATTCTTGTGTTTGAAAGTCAAATTTTCTATTCAGCTCTGGTCTCTTCACTGAGAAAGCTTGAAAGTCCTCTATTTTATTGAAAGTCCATATTTTGCCTTGGAGCATGATACTCAGTTTTGCTGGGTAGGTGATTCTGGGTTTTAATCCTAGCTCCTTTGACCTCCGGAATATCATATTCTAAGCCCTTCGATCCCTTAATGTAGAAGCTGCTAGATCTTGTGTTATCCTGATTGTGTTTCCACAATACTCAAATTGTTTCTTTCTGGCTGCTTGCAGTATTTTCTCCTTGATCTGGGAGCTCTGGAATTTGGTGACAATATTCCTAGGAGTTTTCTTTTTGGGATCTTTTTTAGGAGGCCATCAGTGGATTCTTTCAATTTCTATTTTACCCTCTGGCTCTAGAATATCAGGGCAGTTCTCCTTGATAATTTCTTGAAAGATGATATCTAGGCTCCTTTTTTGATCATGGCTTTCAGGTAGTCCAATAATTTTTAAATAATCTCTCCTGGATCTATTCTCCAGATCAGTGGTTTTTCCAATGAGATTATTTCACATTGTCTTCCATTTTTTTCATTCCTTTGGTTCTGTTTTATAATATCTTGATTTCTCATAAAGTCAGTAGCTTCCACTTGCTCCAATCTAATTTTTAAGGTAGTATTTTCTTCAGTGGTCTTTTGGACCTCCTTTTCCATTTGTCTAATTCTGCCTTTCAAGGTATTCTTCTCCTCATTGGCTTTTTGGAGCTCTTTTGCCATTTGAGTTAGTCTATTTTTTAAGGTGTTATTTTCTTCAGTATTCTTTTGGGTCTCCTTTAGCAAGTCATTGACTTGTTTTTCATGGTTTTCTTGCATCATTCTCATTTCTTTTCCCAGTTTTTCCTCTACTTCTCTAACTTGCTTTTCCAAATCCTTTTTGAGCTCTTCCATGGCCTGAGATCAGTTCATGTTTTTCTTGGAGGCTTTTGATGTAGGCTCTTTGAGTTTGTTGACTTCTTCTGGCTGTATGTTTTGGTCTTCTTTGTCACCAAAGAAGGATTCCAAAGTCTGAGTCTGAATCTGAGACTGTTTTCGCTGCCTGGCCATGTCCCCAGCCAACTACTTGACCCTTGAGTTTTTCGTTGGTATATGACTGCTTGTAGAGTAGAGAGTACTTTGTACACAGCTTGAAGGGCTGTGCTGTTGTTTTCAGAGCTGTTTCTACACAGCAAGCTCTGCCACACTAGTGCTGCTCCTCCCCAAGAACCGCCAACCTGGACTGTGACTCAGATCTAAGCAGGCTCTGCACTCCTGCTCTGATCCGCCACACAATTCCTCGCACCAGGTGGGCCTGGGGCCGGAAGCAACTGCAGCTATAGTTCCTCAGTGCTGCACCACCTCCGCTACCCCCAGGGTGGTGGCCGAACCGCGAACTCTTTTCACTCTGTCCCCGCAGTTTTTCTCACTAACCTTCTCTGCTGCCTTTGGTGTTTGTGCTTTGAGAAGTCTGGTAACTGCCACAGCTCACTGATTCAGGGCACTAGGGCCCGTTCCACCTATCTCCTGGTCTGATTGGTCCAGGTGTGGCCTACGCTGGACTCTGCTCCCCTCCGCTCCCAGCTCCGTGCACGGTAGACCTTACCCCGCGACCATCCAGGTTGTCCTGGGCTGGAGCCCTGCTTCCCTCTGCTATTTTGTGGGTTCTGAAGTTCAAGAATTTGTTCAGAGCCATTTTTTATCGGTGTTTGGAGGGTCCTGGGGGAGAGTCTTAGGTGGGTCCCTGCTTTCCAGCCACTATCTTGGCTCTGCCCCCCTACTCTAGTGTTTTGATGAGCAGCTTCTCATCTCCATAGTGAAGCTCCAACTTTGTGGAAGACCCAGAACTAATTCCAGTCAAATGGAAGCTTCTTGAGGCTAGGGAATGTATCATTTTTATCTTTGTATTCCCAGGCTCTAGCAAGGTGCCATGATCAAAGTAGGCTCTTGATACATTTTTGTTGAATAATTTCAGACTCTCTGAATCCTTCTAGGTCAGACATTCTTTACCTTCTTTTGTGTCATGGACACTGGGCAGTCAAGCAAAGCCTTTGGACCCCTTCTCAGAATCGTGTCTGTATATGTCTAGCTTAAAATACACAGGATTGAAAAGAAAACCAATTAAAATACAGTTTCCAAAATATTAAAAAACAAATTTGCTACATAGAAACATGTGCTTCTTTATTAATACTTTAAATAATGTGGCAATACATTTAAAATATAGTCAAGTTAAGAGTTACATATTATTTTTTAATGATCGTATGAAGGCTACTGCTGCCTATATTCATTATGGAAGAGAATGCTAAATTTCAGTTAGAAACTAGTGAAAATAAAGATGTAACTTTTTCCCATCCAAGTTCACAGTAGGGAAAGAAAACTTTTTTTTAAAGGTCATTAAATATTTCCTGCATACTCTCTAGGATATTATTTCTAAAGACATGCAGATCCTTGTGGAAGGAGTGCTATAGTAAACTAATTTTTTAACAACATTTTCAGTCACAGTATTCATAATAATCTTAATTTGTGTTCTTTTTCAAATCACAAGGGGGCAACCCATAAATTATGTATATTTTTTGCAGACTAAGAAAAGAGTGACATTTGCGTTTAGCTTAAATCAGCGGTCTTCATATTTAACGTACCTTCTGAGCTACGTTTGCAATCACAGTTAACCAGAAGAGCCATGTCCCTTTTGTCTGCCTTCTAGATGACTGTGATATTCAGAAGTTTGAAATCAGAGGTCTCAGAGAGCTGTAGGTTGCCCAGAAAAGCTCTTTTGAATTGTATCCTCTGCATTTCTTATTTAAAGGTAAGTATACTTAGGTTTAAAATACTCAGCTTGCTGTGGATTGGAGGAGATTTGGGACCAAATGTGAAAGTAGAGTCATGGGTAAGGACTACAGGGAAAGATAATTTATTTTGTTCATCCCAAGCTTTTATATGCAAGGCTTTTCTTGAACCTCGTTCCCTTTAACCCTCTTTTCTCTCCAGGGGCTGTCCTGATGGCATTGTGTTAGCTCTGATTGCTTCACCCCTATGGAGAATGAAAATTGTTCTGCTGACTGTTAGGTTTTAATGAGAACCTTTGTGGAACACTTTATTCCTTTCTCTAAGAAGTACTTTTGTTGCTGAAATTTCCTGCTGCGATTTACATCACAGCTACATAATTAAACATTTACATTTTTATATACATATGTGTTTTTACATGAAGAAAAGTACATATACATTTTTAAAACCTCAAACATTTTACAGTACCATGAATGATCTTTCATTCTTGTTGAAGTGAAAAGATGCAGTACTTAATACTTCTGGTTTGAGGTTTGTATATAGACGTTGTCCAGCAGGTGGCAGCATCAAATTAAAATTCTTAAATCTCTAAAATTGAAGAACAATTTGGCTGTGAATAAAGTAGAGAAGATACCCTGAAAGTTTTCTTGCCCCTTTTCTTTTCGACATATGAAGGAGTTCTTACGGTGAATGTTTTTCTTTTCCTGATACAGTTTTCCTTGACATTCTATCTAAGAGCTTTCCACTGAATTGTTACAACAATAGTCATAATAGCTAATGTTTATATAGTGCCCTAAGATTTGCCAAGTGCTTTATATGGTATCTTACATGGACTGTGCCTGGATAGCAGGTTTCAACTCTATTTTAGCCCACTAAAAACAAAACAAGACCTTTTCAGTCATGTGTTTGGACATAAAAATCCTTGAATTCTCCATCATGGATTGAGGGTGACTCTGGTACTCAAAGGCTATGCTTCTAATGCATACGCTAGCAGGCCCAACCAACATAGAAAGGTTTTCTGTATAGTCCTTTTTGCTAAAGAAGCCTAGCTAAATTCAATATTAAAAAAGAACATTGGTGTGGAACACAGTGCCTAGATTTAAATCCTTATCATCTATCTGGCTTTGGACAAGTCACTTAACCTCTCTAAGGGTCTTTTGAAGGTCTTTTTCAGCTTTAAATCTGTGAATCACAGAGAGACTTATCAGGTTGGATATTAAGAAATGATAATATTTCACCTTATAGAATGCTTTACCAAGTCCTTTACTCACAGCAGCTCTGTGAGGTAGATAGCGCAAGTATGATTATTGCTATGATGAGAAAATTGACGCTTATGAGAAGTTGTGATTTTCCCAAGGTTATTTGGGTGCTTTCCACTATGTTATGCTTAGAGCTGATTGTGTTAACTATGGATGGAAAATATCTGTTATGGATCTTACAAATTGATTTTTAAAATGCCTTTTGGGATTAATAAACTAAAGATAATAGCCCCAATTTACCATTGGGATTTTGGATTAGTATATAAATAACCTAATGAGCATCTCTGAAAAATTTTAATATGCACCTCTTGGTGAATAATTATTCATGAGCCCTCAATAAAAGTATAATTAGAATCTAAGCGCAGCAAAGTTTCTTTCTAGATTTCTGCTGCGTCTAGTTTATAGAAGTGTAACCTTTCTCCCCCATGGACCTTTGACAGCTTCCACAGGTTTAAGGCATACTTTGGATCAGAGAGTCCACAGCTCATGTGTTCTCAGTGGTCTTTCTTTGATCAGATCAACCAAAGGACAATCTAGTTCAGAGCAAAAGGCACATTTAAAAAATAACAATTTTATTGATATGTTTTGTTTTTACATCACTAACATTTTCAGTGTATCCCTTCCTAAAGTGTCATCTCATTGCGAAGAACAAAAAAGGGGGGAAAACTCAGTTCAGCAAAATTAACCAATAAATTGAAAGGGTATGACATTTTATGTAGTGTTCCACACCTTGAATTATGTGAAGAAAGTAACTAAAATATTCATGTCTTTTGATCCAAAGATTGCACTGCTAGGCACATACCTCAGAGAGGTCAGTGATAAAAAGAAAGGCCCCATATACATAAAAATACTTACAGTAGTATTTTTTGTAGAAGCCAAGAACTAGAAACAAATATATTTATCAATTAAAGAATGGCCAAGCAAGTTTTGGTAGTAATAATATCTCACATTTATATAGCCCTTCTAAGTTTGCAAAGTATTTTACCTGTTATTTCATTTAATCCTCATAACAGTCCTTTGAGGTAGGTACTATCATTATCCCCATTTTACAGCCAAGGAAACTGAGGCTAACAGAAGGTAAGTGAGTTGTCCAGGGTCACACAGTTAATCCGTGTTAGAAGCAGGATAACTATATCCTCTTGACTTCAAGTCCAGTGCTCTATCTACTACGCTTCCTAGTCACTTGTGGAAGCATTATGGCACATGAATGTAATGGAATATTATAATGCTGTAAGAATCTATGGATGTGATAAAGTGATAACTAGTGTTTGTACTTCACTTTGAGATCTGTAAAGTACTTCACATATATCATCTTCTTTTGATCCTTATCACAAGGTTGATGCCATCATTATCCCCATTTTACAGTTAAGGAAATGGAGGCAGACAGAGCTTAAGTGCCTTGCTAGTAAGTGAAGGAGGCAGGATTTGCACTTGGGTCTTCTGAACTCTTAGGCTCAGTGCTGTCTCTATTATGCCATCTTCTTGCCTCTAAAGAAGCATGAGAAGACATAAACTGGGTGCAAAAATATGACTTTAGTTAGCGTAGCAAAATAAATGATAAAAAAACCACTCTCTGTGTACATGGAGATACTTCTCCCATAGACTTCCACATTTTTAGTGAAAAAAGGTGTTTGTGTGGGAGAGGACATGAATATAGGGAACACATATCATCAGAACAATTCCTGTTTCTGGGTCTGCATCATAGCTTGAACCCTTTCCCCATTCTTTTTCTAATACTGCTGCTCACTACTGCCCCCGTAGAAGACCTGATTCGGTTGTATGGTGATAGCAGACGGCTGGGGCTATAAGCTGGCATTGTGTCTTGCTGGGCTCTTCTCCCTATTGCTGGATGTTAGCAGTTCTCATTGCATTGCCCTGCCAGCTGCTGATGTTTCCAGTGGACTGCTCTCTGCACAACTTCTGCTGCTCTTTACTGTGGCTTGCTTTTTTGCTTTTCTCTTTTTTCCTTTTAATTGTATTTTATTTTTTTCCTTTTACATGTAAAGATAGTTTTCAACATTCAGTTTTTGCAAAATTTTGAGTTCCAAATTTTTCTCCCTCCTTCCCCCCTCCCTAACACAGCAAGACGTCTGATATAGGTTATACATGTACAGCCATGTTAAACATATTTCTACTTTAGTCATGTTGTGAAAGAAGAATCAGAACAAAAGGGAAAAACCATGAGAAAGAAAAAAAAAGAAAATAGTATGCTTTGATCTGCATTCAGGCTCCATAGTTCTTTCCCTGGATATAGTTAGCTTTTTCCATCATGAGTCTTTTGGAATTGTCTTGGATTATTGTATTGCTGAGAGGAGCTAAGTCTATCATAAGTAATCATCGCACAATTTTACTGTTGCTGTGTACAATGTTCTCCTGGTTCTACTCACTTCATTCAGCATTAATTCATGTAAGTCTTACCAGGTTTTTCTGAAATCTGCCTGCTCATCATTTCTTATAGCCCAATAGTATTCCATTACATTCATATACCACAACTTGTTCAGCCATTCCCCAGTTGATGGGCATTCCCTCAGTTTCTAATTCTTTGCCACCACAAAAAGAGCTGCTGTAAATATTTTTGTACATAGGAGTCCTTTCCCTTTTTTATGATCTCTTTCGGATACAGACCTAGAAGTGGTATTGCTGGATCAAAGGGTATGTACAGTTTGGTTGCCCTTTGGGCATAGTTCCAAATTGCTCTCCAGAATGGTTGGATCAGTTCACAACTCCACCAACAATACATTGGTGTACCAATTTCTCCACATATTCTCCAATATTTATCATTTTCCTTTTCTGTCATAGTAGCCAATCTGATATGTATGAGGTAGTACCTCAGAGTTGTTTTGATTTGCCTTGCTTTAATCAACAGTGATTTAGAGCATTTTTCATATGATTTTAGATAGCTTTAATTTCTTCATCAGAAAACTGCTTGTTCATATCCTTTGACCATTTATCAATTGGGGACTGACTTGTATTCTTATAAATTTGACTCCATTTTCTATATATTTTAGAAATTAGTCCTTTGTCAGAAACACTGGCTGTAAAAATTGTTTCCCAGCTTTCAGCTTTCCTTCTAATCTTGGTTGCATTTATTTTATTTATGCAAAAACTTTAAAATTTAATGTAATCAAAATTATCCATTTTGGGCTTGCTTTTTTTCTGTTGAATTGAGGTTGCTCTATAACATCTTCCTTGTAGGGAAGGGGCCATATCACCTGTCTTAGCTTATATCCCCATATTCTACTTTAGCCACCTTTGTGATTTGGGCAGAGCCAGACTGCTTGAGAGTCCCTTCTGCGCTAAATATCCCTTTTGAACTGTGTTTCTGCCTCAGACTCAAATTCAACAGGTTTTTAAAATTCAAGTGGCAGAATTCCTTTCAGATCCTACTTGGTCAATCATGGTCCTTGCAAATTACCTAGGAGCTTCACTTAAAGTCATGGTATGCTGCGAAAAAACCCCACTAGATTTGAAGTCAAAAGACCTGGGTTTGAATTCTAGCTCTACTACTTATGACTTGTCTAACTGTAGACAAATCATTTAACCTCCCTGGGTTTCCTCATCTATAAAAAGAGGGGATTGGACTTGACCCCCAAAATCCTTTCCAGTTCTAAATCTATAATTCTATGTGTCCATGGAAAAGGTGCTGACGTGGCACTGGTGACTTTTGTCCTCCTTTCCTATTAGCAATGAAATTCCTACTCTCCCGATATTGGTAAAGATTCACTATTTGAAGAAGAGGTGAGCCTAATAGGTTTGTAATTTGGACCAGGCCTGACTTAGGCCAGTATATTAATTCAGGCTCAGGGTAGGTTGTAATAAAGTGCTCGTGGACCATAAAATGCAGTAAAAACAACTTTAGCAGTATTAAACATGATAGAAGGGCAGCTAAGTGGTGCAGTGAATACAGTGCAGGGCCTAGAGTCAAGAAGACTTGTCTTCTTGAGTTCAAACCTGGCCTTAAGACACTAGCTGTGTGATTCTAGACAAGTTACTTAACCCTCTTTGCTTCAGTTTTCTCATCTGTAAAATGAAGTAGAGAAGGAAATGGCAAACTACTCCAGTATCTTTGTCAAGAAAACCCCAAATAGAGTCACGAAGAGTTGGACATGGCTGAAAAACGACCGAATAACAACAAACATGATAGAAAGGAAACAACTCAATTAAAAAGATACCAAATTCAGCTAAAAATAAGCTACTTCGCTCTACCTCTGAATTTCCTGAGGCAACTGACCATGCCAATTAGGGAAGATGACTTCTCCGGGTCGGTAGAAGCTCCTTTACAGTCTCCTACCCCAATTTTCTCTAGGCTGGGCCATTTATGCTTCAGGGAAGGAAGCCAATCCTATGATAATCTCAAGAATGGCCTCCCTGACCCCTTAAAGGGCTTCTGGTCATAATACATAAAATAGGTCCTGCTCCTACCATAATTTATTCCCAGAATTGTATTGACTGTGACCTTTTAACAGAGGTCTCCAGATAGTGTCTGTGTTATACTGCATCCTGGTTTAGGTTTTTTGTGTTTGGAACTGAAAGAGATCTTAGAGATCATTCATTCCAACTACTTCATTTTACAGAGAAGGAAACTGAGTCCCAGGGAATATAGATACCCATAGAGCATGGGGCAAGTGTACTATCATGTTATGGGGAAGCATTTCCATTGGCCCTTGGTCTGAGGGGAAAGGGAAAGATCCATGAGAATGGATCCCTAGGGTATGTGGCAGACCAAAGAGGTGCCTTTCTCAGTGTCTTAAGATAGCCTGTAGTAGAGTTAGATTCATCAAATGGGCTGCATTTTGAGTCCTGGTCCTCTGACTCTCTAATACCACACTGCCTCAAACTAGCTTGGGATTTGTTTATACCTGTAATCACAGATTGGCAATATCTTTGAAGGTAAAGTTTCTCAAATTCTATTTTGCAAGATTCTTTTTCTTTAGAGTTCAAAATAAAGACACTTACTCATACCAACTTAAAGTCGAATCTTCTAAAGAAGCACACATTTGTCGTTTGGTATTACATGCAATAAAATGTTAATGATTCAGACCAAGTGAAGAAATTAGTGGAGAAGCAGATGATCTGAATTAATGGAAAACCAGATTTTTAGGATTAAAAAAGTATAAGTTAATTACTTTCCATGTAGCAGTTCAATTGAATTAAACACTCAGAAAATATTGCCAAGTTTTGCACTACTGGGCTTGTTTTAATGAATAGCTAAGACTCATTAGTAATCAGTAAAAACCATTTGCATGCTGAAAATTAATGACCTAAAGCCCCTAAAAGCATTTTTTCCTTTTCATTAGCTTAAAATATCATTCCATACCAGTCTGATTTATTCAATTAAATTGATTGGGAAACCCTTTCTTCATAGAAAAGTTAACTTCAGTTCACTCTACAAATTAGTGCAATCTAAAATAATGCATACTTACTCTGTACCAATAAGTTTAGTTTTATATTTTAGTTTTTATCTTTTTAGTCTCTGGCATTTTTCTTTTACTTCTTTTCTTTGCCTGCAACAGGGGCTTTTAACCATTTTAGTGTCATGGACCCCTTTGGCAGTCTGGTGAAGTCTATGGGCCTCTTCTCAGAATAATGTTTTTAAATGCAAATATATAGGACTGCAGGGGAAACTAATTACATTGAAATATAGTTATCAAAATACTAAAAGTTCCAAATTCATGGAACCCAAGTTAAGCATCCCTGGCCTACAACGTCAAGTGATCAGTTATGGATTGTCTGAAGAAATAGGACTCTTCGATCCTATAACAATATAAAAGCTATTCACATCATCTGGAGCAGAGGCATTTTTATATTTCAGCTTTGGTAGATATTTTCGTAGGTGCATATAAAATAACTTGGGAAATAGTTTGTTCTGGCATTTAGTAGCTTTATTTACAAGTGTAGGGTTATCCTCGTATCGTGAAGGATTGAAATATATGGTTGTTATATTCCTATGCCCTTGGCAGAATACATGGCACCCAGGAAGTGGGGAGCTGCTGAGCTGAGACTGTTAGGCTGGATCTGGGACCAAATTAATGTGGATATCAATGCCCAGACTCAGGAGTACCACAACACAATTGTAGACCTACACAGATAATCCAAGGAACTCAAATTGCTCATGTTTCTGGATATTCTGACTGCTCTTAGAGGAATGACCACTAGCCACAATATACATGCAGAAACAGATCAAAATCACTCATGTTCTTCCAGAGCTCTAAGGTTTAATAGTATACTAACCATATGACCTAGGTCCCAAGGCACCTGCGTCCCTTATTCTATAAGGGAATCAAGCAAACGCCAAAATGAGGAGACCAAAAGAGCACAGAAACTGCCTTAGCCATCAGTCACAGTCTCATATGGAGTGGTAGATGAGGCACTTGACTTGGAGTCAGGGAAGCCTGGGTTCATCTCCTACCTCAGATATTAATCTTGTGTGATCCTGGGCAAGTTATTAACCTCTCTGTTTCTCAGTTTCCTCATTTATAAATCGGAGGGGTTGGATTTGGTGGCCTTTAAGATCCCTTCCAGCTCTAAACTTATGATTCTTTGATTATTGCCAAGGGGAGATATGGCAGACAAGAGCATCATCCATCTGGGATATAAGCGTCGTTGAAAATTTTTTTGGAGAAGGATGATAGAATTTCATCTCCTTTCTCCATGCTATTTGTACTGATTGTCCCTTATTCATGGACTACAATCCCTCCTCTCCTCTGCCTCATAGAATCTTTCTCTCCCAGATGTAGCTCAAGCACTGTTTTACATGAAGCTGTTTCTGACTTTCCCGATTGCTAGTGCTTTCCATCTCAAACTGCCTTGTATTTAACCACTTTTTTAGTTATTTTATTTATTCTCTTTATATTCATCACATATGCATGCCCCTTATGGTCTCCCCTTTCTGAGTTCCTTGTGAGAAGAAATTGCTTCATTTATTGTATTTGTATCTTCAGTGCCTGGAACATTACCTGTAACGTAGTGGGTGCTTAATAAGTGCTTGTTGAGCGATTGATGAATAAAAAGTTAACCGAATTGCCCAAGATTCTAGATAGAACAACATCACAAGTAGGAGACTTCAAAACCCCACCTTCAAGTCAAGTCAACAAGCATTTATTAAGCACCTAATATATACTAGACCATGTGCCAAGTGTTGGAACGCAAGGAGAAGGGAAGGGAATAAACATTTTTATAGTGCTTACTGCGTGCCAGGCACTGTGCTAAGGGCTTTACGAGTATTGTTTCATTTGATGGTCACAACTCCAGGATGTAGGTGCTGTTATTATTCTCATTTTATAGTTGAGGAAGCTGAACAAACAGCATTTGTTATCTAGCCCCATTTTGCAGTTGAGGAAAGTCACACAATGACTTACCCAAGGTCACACAGCTAGTTAAGTGTGTGAGGCCAGATATGAACTCATTTCTTCCTGACTCCAGGCCTAGAACTCTATCCACTGTACCACCAGCTACCCCATAAGTACTCAGATACTTAGATGAAAAAGAAAGAAATTACAGAATTGAACAGCGTTGTAAGAGATAGATTCAATAGAAATATGTGTGGGATAGAATGGGTTTATTAGGGAATTATAGCTCATGAGAATTTAATAGATTGAGGAATTGGGAAATTAGGATATCTGAGAGAATACACATACACACATATAGGACAATATTCTCTCAAATATCCTAATATCATATATTATATGTGTATATATACATACATACATACATATACATACACACACATACACATATATGATGTCCCCTAGTAAGAAGTCAGCATTCAGTTGGAGAGTGAGACTGTGGGCCAAGCACTGAACTCATTGAGAACAGAGGGATACATCCTGCAGGTTAGTAAATAATGACTACCAGGATCAGGGTTAAGTGGTAAAATTTGGTTAGATTGAAGCTCAGAAAAGGAGTGTATTGGCAGTAGAGGGAGACTCCAGAAGAGGCAGTGGGGAGCAAGGAGTATTCTTCTCCTGCTGGGATGAGTGAGTTGGGGCATATGAGAAAATGTGTAATCCATGTTGGAAAAGATAGCCAAGGGTGTAGTGCCAAGGGGTAGGGGTGGGAACAGGGAGAAGGTCCCAATGAGTGCCAGAAGATGGAAAGAACAAGAGAAGAAGAGATCTAGAATGAAAGGAAGTTTGCTAGTTATCAAATGGCAGTTTGAGAGGGCAGATTTGAAGGAACAAGTCTGGAAGGGGGCAGTGGGAGTAGGATTGTTATGGATGGGAATGAAGGAACAGACAACTAAGGCTAGAGAGGGAGATTTTTCTTTGGCAGTCAGAAGTTCTGAATCACTGGGAGTGGGACAGTAAGAGAGTATAGGAGTATGCCAACCATTAGAGTATCAGTGGGTGGAAGGAAGTCTGCTAAGACATGATTAGAAGATTCAAGGTCCCTCCTGGGTATGGCCTGTGTGTTCTTAGGCATGACTTTAATTGCCTGGCTTTGTGGTGAGAAGTGTTTCTGTTTCTTGGGGAGCCCCTGGAATCTCAGCCTGATAAGAGGTACAAGTAGGTCTGTCAGTGTTGTGTTGAGGAGGGCTTCCAGTAGACTACTGAGGAGGCATTGGGTGTCTGGAAACCTTTGCTTAGTCATAAGATTGTGTAGGCCCTGGTGATGTTGTAGACTGGGAACTCCAGGATCTTAGCAAAGACCCAGGAAACAGGTATGGCTTATGTCATCCAAGGAGACAGGAAACGATATCTCCTGGGCCTTCTAGAAGATTGGCCTATGGGGTTACACATTTATGTTAAGTCCTAGTTGAAGGACCCTCATATTTTTGAGTATACTTCCAGTTAAGGGTATATAGGAAGATAAGGTAGGGATGGGTAGTAGTCTGGGCCTTTGAAGGTACTACACTTACTTTGATGAGGTAACATTCATGAAAATATAATGATAGTACCACAGCATGTTAAAATTTACAGGATGAAGCTAAAGCAGTTGTAAGGGTTGAGATGTATTGACAAAAATGAAAAAGAAGAGATTAATGAATTATTTGAAATATATTAGAAAAAAGAAAATGGGCATGTCATGTGGCAAGAGGGAGGGCTATTCAGTGGAGAAATCATGTGCTCTACTGGTATCTTTGTGTGGTCAAGAGGAACTGCGGAAACCCCCCCCCCCCATATGTGGGGAGGGTGAGGGTAAGAGTCCCACAGGATGGTCCAGCATGACCATGCTGTGATCATCAAGTAGGGACTGCAAAGTTGCATTTGAATATTTGAGTAATGAATCATGCTTGTAGTTGGAAAAAAACCAGAAAGGCAACACCTAAGCACACACCCATAAATAAGCAGAAAAGATTTCACTTAGATCACTGAGATTGAAGGAGAATTTAAGGTATTGAAAGCAAAAAAAAATTCAAATTAATCAACAAAACAGCCATCTTTGGAAGAGGCCAACAAAGTTAACAAATCATTAGCTAGCTTTGCCAAAATGAAGAGAGAGGAAAAATAAATTGTTAAAAAGAAGAGAAATTGAAAATAGTGAAGAAACAAGGAAACTTATTTAATAATATTATATATAATTGTATATTGTATATATGTACAATATGCCATATATGCTATGAATATACAATATGCCATGAAAACTGAGATTATGAAAAATAGAGGCACACCTACAAAATTGCAAATATCATAATTGGCAAAATAAGAAATAGATAATGTAAATAAAATGATGTTGGGAAAAAGAAACTGGATAGGCTGTTAATGAATATGATACTCCCTTGCCTAACAAAATCAAGGAAACACAACAGCAGGGAAGAAAGATTCATGAATGAATTCTTTCAAACATTTGAAGAACAAATAGTTCCAATGCCATACAAACTATTTAAGAAACAGAGAAAGACAACATCATATCAAATCCTTTCTACTAGAAAAATATGGTCCTCGTCCCCAGCCCTAGGATGGGTGAGGAACATAAAAAAAGATCAGCATCATTAATGGAAACCAATTCGCTTTTAATCTAAAAATTTCATTGGTATCTTTTGTTTTTACATCGCCTACATTTCCCCCTCTATTTCTCTCCACTCAATTCCAGAGAGCCATTGTTTATGATAAAGAATTTTAACAAGATGACCAAAACTAATATATAGGAAAGGTTTCTTGTTATATACAGAGTTTCAGTTGTTGTTGTTAGTCCGTTGTTTTCAAAGAGGACTATGACACCAGCAAGGTTGGGCTGTGCAAGGTCACCAGCCTGACTTTCTGTTCCAGAACCATCTGGGTCCATTGGCAAGATATAGATCAGGATGACTGGAGATGGCCCTAGATGCAGTGGGAGATCTTGACCTTTTAAAGCTAAGGTCTTTAACAGGTCTCAGTTTGACTGAGGCAAAGCCCTTTCTGTGATTAAGGCTAGGTGAGTAATGAAGCAGAGGCATTTTTTACCTAGTCAAAAAAAATCAATCTGGGAGGGGAAGACCCTCAAGATTTCTGGCCAAAACAGAAACAATTGTTATTTACATTCACTCTGAGCCAATCAGGGTGCAAACAAAGACCAACTGGGGCTTGGCCTGGAACCTATTGTTGGCCAGTCAATGACAGCCAGAGTGAGTGTTGCAAAGGTACATGAAAAGATGTCTTCTCATATCTCTTCTTTGGAGCCAACCTTCATTAATATAATTTTACAGCATTTAGTTTTTGTTATTTTGATGTTGAAGTTCGTTTTGTTTTCCTTGTAGTTATTGCGAATATTGTTTTCCTGGTTTGACTTCCTTTACATTGCATAATGGAGTGTTCAGGGAGGACTGGCACCTCTGGTGTGAGGGCTTGCTGAGCCCTTTTTAGAGCTGTTTATCCATGTTTGGTGTCCACCTTTCGCCCAACTCTCACTTGTGGCTCCATGAAGCTGTAGCATGTACAGCAGCCATACCCTGGCAAAACCATCTCAGGCTAAACCAGTTGAAGGTAACCAACAGGCCTCAAAACCCTCTGTGAGTGAGGGGAACATCTACCCCAGCTATGTGAAAACTTCCCCTGGCAGAATGGGTAGATGAGAACAGTTTGTTCTAATGGCCATGAAGGCATCTGAAGCAGGCACTGCAGATAGCTTAGGGCTTGGTCAGATGCTGAAGATGCCAAGGTCATCCACTGCACCATGGACATCACCAGTTGCCTGGCTTTTATCTTGTCACTGGACTTCTGGAAGAGAGAATGAGGCTGATGGCTTTGTGCGACTCTGCCTCACTTAAATCCAATTCACTGGAAAGTCAAGAAATCACCCTGTGATGTCATTGATCCTCTTCAGAAAACGGACAAACAACAACAATAGGTCTTTCCATGCTTTTTTGTATTCCTCACGTTCGTTTCTTCCAGAACAGTAATATTCTATTGTATTCATTTATCCCAATTTGTTTAGCCAGTCCTTAGTCACTTTTTAAAAATTTCCGACCCTTAGCTTCATCTCTGAAGGAATGGAGACTGAATTGAACATGGGGAGTGGTTGGGAGAGAAGACTGCTTGTGGCAGCCTGTGACTGTCCTCTTTCCACTTCCTTGATGGGACTGTGATATCCAGGCAGCTTGTATCTCATGGTGATGGGAAACATCCACAGAGTTTCCAGATGAGAGAATCAAATAATCTTTTAGATTTGGAGAGGGCTTTAGAAGCCATGCCACACACATCTGAAATGCAACCACCACCATAACACTCAGCAAATGATCCGCTAGCTTCTGAGTGGGAGTACTATGTTGGCTCATCACTCATGTTGTGTTCATAATTGTGGTTATTAGCCAGGACTCTGTCCTGAGCTCTCCTCTCTTCTCTGTGTACTCTCTTGATGACCCCATTAGCTCCCGTTGTTTAATTATCATCTCTATGCAGATGACTCACAGATTTACGTATCCAGCCTAATTCTCTTCCTTGAGATCTAGAGCTATGTCATCAATTACCTACTGGATATTTCCAGTTGGAATTTCCTACGGACATCTCAAGTTCACCATGTTCAGAACAGAACAGAACTTGTATTTTCCCTCAAATTCACCTCCCTTTCAAACTTCCCTCTTTCTTTTGAAAATACCTCTATTCCTGCAGTGTTTCAGGATTCTAACCTCAGTGTTGTCCTCAATGCTTTACTCCCCCTCAGCGTAGACGTATGTAGTCATTTGCAAAATCTTGCCATTTCCTATCTCCACGATATTTTTCCCATCCATCCATTGCCTTCTCACTGTGCACAGTCATCATAGTTCACACTCTCACCACTTCATGCCTGGATTATGGTGAAGGCCTCC